>NC_136416.1:54295000-54895000 GCF_051521515.1 Lactuca serriola
CAAAATTGATATCAAACCCAAAATCGAATTTGTTATCCGTCGACCTTTTGCTTTTCAGTCAAGATCGACTCCAAACTTGCGAACATTACTCCCCAATTCTCAATCAAACACCATCTATTACAAATATCAATTCTTCGAATTCTAAAACCAAGCCATCGACACTTGACTGCAATCTAGATCGTCGATATCACAGTTCTTCCCCAAAACAAAACTTCAATCGATCGACTTTAAGAATCACAAACATATAAAATCAACTTCGATTTCAAGATGTACACATCGAATCGATCATATCCAGATCATCTATTAACTGATGATCAACTGGTTTTGAAATCAATTAGCCCAAACATCAAAAGATCAACAAACCAACAATCAACAAATCGTCAAAATTAAAATCAAAATCAATCATCGATTTGATTCCCCATACCAAGATACAAATGCGACTCATAAATCGATTTTGAGTTGAGTGGAGAACAGAAAGATTCGGGAAAAAAAATTCACGAATTCTTCAAGAAACATCGATAGTCAACTCCTTATTTGACATTGAATTCGAATTCAACACCATAAAACTTGATTTCACTTTATCATTAATTTTTAGAAACAACAAAGTGAAATCGGAATTGAAGATTAAGAAGATGATGATCGATTATTCAACTCAGTAAAATGAGCGACCATGAACCAGGAACAAGAATTTGGGCTCAAGCAGTAACTGATTAATGGACTCAAGATTAAATCAAAACAAAATTATATGTTTGATTTGGGCTTACGAATCCAATCCGATGAACAGAAAGAAATATCATATTTTAAACTAACTTTGGGCTTCATGAACAGTAAGATTGATTTTGATTTTGATTGGCTTGATCTAATAAAAAAAATTATTGGATCATCAATGGGGTTGAAACAAATTTGATCCAATGAGGCAAATCGATCAAAAATGAAAAACGTAAAATACGAATCGAAATCATGGATGTTTTGGAATCCATTTGAGAATTTGAGTTACCTTTTTCACGAATCGAGATCCATTTTCAACGAACGAATCAATTTTAGAAGATCTTGGTTCTCTTGTTGGAATGAGAAAATCTCCAAATCGAACATTGTACCACCCACCATGCGAGATGTATAACTTGTTTTTCGTGTTCTTCGTGTTCTTCAACGATCCAAGAACATCTTCAAAAGAACCACCAAGACATTTGGGTTTTGACTTCAAATTCAATGCAACATTTGGAGATTGTTGCTTTGGAACCCAAATTTGTTTCACGGATTTTGGCTTCACAACATTTGACAATTTTTGTGAGTAAACCTGCTTATTCTTCCGATTCATCATCTTCTTCTTTTTCTTTCTCATCTTTTTGCATCTTGAAGACTTGACTTCATGAACAAACCCACTTTCAACAACATGAACATTTTGAGTTTGAATCAAATCTTTTGGAGTTTGATATTTGTGAATTTCTTGAACCACCGGCTTCCGATAAGGAATCATTCCTTCAAATGAATCACAAGAACACAAAATATCATCAGTTTGAACTCCAATTGAGCAAAAAACTTTTTCATCTTGAGAATCAACTTGAACTCCTTTTTATTGAACATCAAGAACATCACATTGAACTCCATTATCAAGAACTTCAAGAAATTTAAGAGCACGAAGATCATTTGGGTCTTCAATAAGAGAAACATATTTCTTATTGAACAAATATCTTTCCTCTCCTTCCTTTTGATTTCTACTATGAACTAATATGGACAAGGCAATTTTATTCAACCATGCAATCTTACAAAGTGGTTGAAATACCAAGCTTCCATGATCATCCTTCAAACCTCCATAAGAAACCATATTCCCCCATGAAATCAATTTGCTTAACACCAACCTATAAAATTGATCTTCATTGACTTTGTATTTCACATCTTTAACAATCACAATCCAAGAATCATATGGCAAATCCACCATGATCACAAGAACTTGAAAATTTCTAGAGAGAGAAAGTGATTTTGAATGGGTTTTCTAGAGAGAGAAAGTAAAAATCACTTTAATTCTAGTGAAGAAAATCGAATTATGAATAGAATAAAAGATGAATTCGATTTCTAGAATCCAAAAACTCTCTAAAACACGAAGATCAATGAACAATAAGAATCACCAAATCAAAATAGCCATCAAGGATCAATTCTTGATGAAATCAAGAACACCCGCTCTGATACCAATTGTAGTGGTGTTGATTATGATGGCATGTGCGGAATTAGGAAAGATCTAGTGAATCATCATGTAAAAGCAAGAACACAAGGAGTAAATAAATCTTTTTAAGCTCTTATTAGATCTAGAAAGATTATACAAATGGGTTTGTATACAATTTCTCTCTCTAGTCTAACACTCCAAAATTGACTCTTCTTACATAATGGGAGTCACTCACTTCCTATTTATAGGAAAGACTCAACCCATTTACACATACAAAGAGGAAAGCCTAAAACACTACATCCAAGCATGACTTTGCACCCTAACACAAGACCCACTATAGAGTTCTCCAGTTCCAACAAATCTATGTCGCCGACAACCGAAGATTTCGACAAACTAAAATTCACATCATCTTTTGGAGACACATGGCCCTCCTCCTCTGGTTTCTCCTTCTCTTTTCTCTATCTAATTTCTCCTTTTTCTTTTATCCGTCTCCACTGAGTTGTGCTCCTCCTCGTTGTCCACCCTTGTTTGGGTGTTTTTCTGTTCATCTGGGACTGATTTACAGGAAGAAGAAGATGGGTTTGTAAGTAAAAAAAGAGGTCGACGGAAGAAATTCAAAACCCAGAATTCTAGGTTTGTTCATCAACATACATGCACACACTCAAGAACACAAAATTTGAATCACATACTTGATTTTCTGGGTTTGTTAGATCTGAAACATTGGACCTCTGTCATCGCATCTAGAAGGGATAAACACAAAAAGATATCGCAGCCTGCTATCATTCGTTCGCTGTCATGCCTCTTCTTCTTTGATCTGAAACCCAGATCTCATCAGACCAATCTTCAGAGTAAGAGTTTCCAAATCTCGTTTTGGCCATAGATGTAGGAATTGGATAATGTTCTTCATCGGAAATGAAGTCGGCGTTGGTGAAGCTTGTGTTTCAGTAGAATATACGGTGGTGGTGGTGTGAGATTGATTTCATTTTTGGTGGTGGAGGTTCCCGCTAAGAGAGAGAGAGAGAGAGAGAGAGAGAGAGAAAGAGAGAGAGATAGAGAGAGAGATAGAGATGTATTTCCTGTATTTTCTTTTTTAATCGTTGTAAAGAAAATGAGAAAAAAACTAAGTTAAAAGAACAAATTTATTATTTTAAATGTTTTCAAATAACTTTGTACAAGTTAATAACAAATGAAACTTTTTGGACTACTATAATTCCAAAATATTTTGGACCAAACATCTAATATTTGACATACCATATGGACCAAACTTGCAATCTTGCCCACCAAAAAGTGACGTTTGGATGAAACCTTCTTTAAAAAAAAGGATTTTTATGTCGGCTCTAAGAGCATCCACAATGGGGGTTTAACAAGAGTTGAATATATGATGATTATGATTGAATAGAAGTTTAATGGAGTGTGAGTAATGGATTGTGGATGCTCTAAATATCTATTGAATATATATATATATATATATATATATATATATATATATATATATATCTTTCGCGAATTCTTTGTTTTTGTTTGTTTTTCACTAAAATCAAGAGAGTCGATTGCAGTATGTAATGATGTTTTGAACATTTTTTCTTAGTATTTGTTTGAGCATTGTCTGACTAGATGCAAAAATACTCAAGAAAGGTATATGTTCATTCGATCATAAGAGACAAGAAGTATTTTACGCAATTGGGATTTGATCATAAGAGTGACACTACACATATCCCTTGTTATTGTGTAAACCAGTAAATGAAACAAGATAAATTTTGTTTCTTGATGTCCCAATGTCACGTATTGCTTGATACACTTGAATCATGTTTGTTGCCTCATCTCTACGTGGACGAATATAGTTTTATGCAATTTTAAGCATTTTGATATATTTCCCAGTGTTGCAAAACTCGGCCTACTCGGCCGATTACTCAGAATCGGCCCTGCACCAAGGTGAGTAATGTGAACTTAGCAAAAAAACTCAGATTAAGTCAAACTCGGTCAAAAATCTGTCAAAATTGGTCAAAAATTGGTCAACGTCTTTCTAACTCGTGCCTACTCGGTATTACTCGGTCTTACTTGGGCCTACTCGGTCAAACTCGGTCAAAGGGTCAAAATTGCCATAAAAAGAGAAAAACATCAAGAATTTCAAGTTTGATATGTATAACACACTTAATGATTTATTATATAACACACACATGTGATTATTACTACATATATATCTTAAATTTTCAGTAATTATTTATGAAGTGAGACATTTGTGTTTATTTCAATTTTTATGTATTTACATGTATCTAAACTTTTTATATATTTCAATCAAATTATGATTTTAACTTATGATTTTGACATATATAATTTTTCTAAAAATATTTCTACATGAATTACCGAATCCGAGTACTCCCCGAGTACCGAGTAGCGAGTTCTACGACCTTGATATTTCCTCATCGACTCCTTGTCCCATTAAGCATTCATCAATCAGATCAAAGTCCACGCCCCACACATAATCTGTCAGGGAGTTGATCCATGTCGATGGTTCTCTACTGGTAACCAACTCAAGCAACAAAATCCCAAAACTATAAACATCCTCGATATAGGGATTTGAATCTGGAACTACAAAACTGGAAGCACTTAAAGGGGTGCCACTTGTATTCATCAAGATTATCACGTTGCCAAAATTTGATATCTTGGGCTCAAACTTGTCATCTGATAAGATACATTTTGAGTTGAGTTTAAGATGGGCTAGCCGGAGGACATTGTTGTGATGTAGCCATGCAAGCCCTTTTGCTACCCCTACCACAATCTTTAACCTTAAAGTCCATCCTATCTTCATGACTTCTTGGTGTGGCCTACCATATAGCCATTGATGGAGGGTTCCATTAATCATATATTTGTATACTAGAAATTTCTTATCCATTTCAAAGAAAAAATCTAGCAGTTGTACCAAGTTTGTGTGATGCAATCCTCCTATAATGTCTATTTCTGACAAGAACTCTTTATCAAAGCTCTCAAATCTATGGAGCCTCTTGATTGCAACCAACAAGCCATTTGGAAACTCCGCCTTGTACATGAGGCCCATGTTTCCGTATCCAATGACGTTTTTTTTTTGTCCAAATCATTGGTGGCCATTTCAAGTTCCACCAAAATAAATCTACGGATAAACTTTTCCATGGCAGTTACCTGCATATTAATTAAAACGAATAATTACTAATATGTATATATCTTCCTTCTTTAGTGATCAAGAGAAAAGAGACAGAGGATTTTACCTTCATCTCCATGCTTGTAACATTCTCTGCAAATAAGATTTGGGGGTTTCTTGGAATGAAATGATGCATCTTTCTTTCAATTCTCTTAACAAAAAGATGATGATATCTCATGTTTCTTATACTCAGTCTTGGACAACAAAAGAACATGAAGAAAATAGTTAAGAGTGTAGAAATAGAAAATCCAACCCCTAACCCTGAAAAAAAAAATCATATTCAGGTTTTTCATCCTCGCATGCTTACAAGGGACCTCCACAAAGTCCTAGGTTGTTTGCATAGCTTTCTGCAGGGAAGTTGCTATTGGAAAACATGGGTTCGAGTCTTTACAATTGGCAATGTTAGGTGGGATTGGACTTGAGAAACAGTTGTTGGAGAGTTTTAGAACTATGATGAATCCTAAAAGCTATGCAATATTAGAAGCAATTGTTCCTGAGAGGTAGTTGCTAGAAAGATCTAATCCTGTCTGTTGGTTTTTCACAAACCTGTAACACTCAGACAATGGCTATGTACAATATCAAGATGAAAGAAAGAACGAATCTAAATGTTTCTAGCTTAAATCTTTTCTCTGTAAATTGAAAGAAAAGAGGTAATACCTCAACGATTACATGCATAGCATATTTAAACACACAAACATGCGAGAAATACTGCAACTACCACTACATGCATGAGACTCGGTCTCTTAGCCAACATGGCTTTGATTGAATCAAAATAAACGTGCATCTAATTATAACGATCAACAAACTCACTTTAATTAAAAACTAATTAAGTGACTAACTAAACTTCTGAATTATTTCATCATTTCCCCCTTAATTTAGAAGTCATACCTTTTGAATTCCGAGAAGACTTCGCATTTCCTCGAACTTGATTCTACCAAGTGGCTTGGTTAGAATATCCGCCTTTTGCTCCTTGCTGCATACGTGTGTGACTGAAATCTCCCCATTTTCGACACACTCGCGAATGAAGTGGAATCGGATGTCTATGTGTTTACTCCTGCCATGGAAGACTGGATTCTTCATCAAGTCCAGTGATGACATGTTATCCACCATCATTGTCACAGGCGGTACTTTTTGTCCCGTTATTTCACTAATCAACCTCCTTAGCCATATCCCTTGGCAAGCAACCATGGTTGCAGCCATGAACTCTGCTTCACATGAGGAGAGTTCTACACACCTCTGTTTCTGAGAAGCCCATGTAATTAAGTTCTCATTCACATAATATGCCCTACCCCTTGTACTTCTTCTATCATTTACATCATTGCCAAGGTCACTATCAGTGTATCCAATGATATCTGCATCTTCTTTCCTCCTCGAATATCTTAGGCCAAACTCCAATGTGCCTTTGATGTACCTGAGTATCATTTTTACAGCTTGAAGATGCTTCAAAGCTTGTTTCTCCATAAAGCGGCTAATAATCCCAACATCAAAGGAAATTCCAGGCCGTGTGTGTGTTAGATACCTCAATGCTCCCACAAGTCTTTGATACTCAGTGTTGTTTACAAGCTCACCTTCTTCATCCCTGCGTAATTTGAGCTTTTGTTCCATTGGAGTTCGTGTAGGGTTATAGTCTTGCATACCTGTTTTGATGAGGAGATTTCTTGCATATGCCTCTTGCTTTAATGTGATCCCATCTCTTTTTTGATTCACTTCAATCCCCAAGTAGTAGGATAATAGCCAGAGATCACTCATTTCGAATTTGATGTTCATGTCTCTCTTGAATATCTGAATATTTTCAGTGCAGCTCCCTGTCACCAAGATGTCGTCTACATACACTCCGACTATTAGAGTGTCTTTTCCTTCCTCTGTCACACCCCAAAACCAAGAACGGTGGAAACGTTTTGGGGCAGAGGACGTCATGTACAGTATCACAACAATGAAAAGTAGTAAACAAGCAACAACATCATCCATTGCATTAATAATACAATTTTAATACAAGTGTGTTTTGACAAATTATGATAGACACTAAAGTATAAAACAAAATGAAAGATGAGTCTTGAACGAGCTCCATCTTCTCTAAACCTTGCATCGGTACCTGTCTATCGTTGACCTGAGGATACAAGTTATTTTGAAAGCGAGTATCAGCTTAAAGCTGGTGAGATCATAAGTATTTTAGTGTCTTAATTTGTATGTAAGTATTTGTATGAATGAAATGTAAGTATTTGTATGACATGTAATGAAAGACTTGAAAATGTTTTGAAAGAAAGTTTGTGTAAGTATGAAAATGTTTGTAAAATAACTGTAAATGTTTGAAAAACCCTAGAAATCCCTTTGATTCCTACTAGTATAAAAGGCAGTCTCCTACCAAGACCTAACTGTTCTAAATGTAGTCTTCTACCAAGACTTAACTGTTCTAAATGTAGTCTTCTACCAAGACCCAACTGTGCTACTATTATTATTATTATAAGAATTTGTATCCTTTGGCCCTAGGATACTCAAATAATTCACCTCATCGGTTATGTGAATGAGTCACAAGATAGAGGTAATAATATAAATAACCTAAGTATTATCCTTTTGTACTAGGATAACTAACAGGGTCAACTGATGACATCCGTAGATGTACATTTACCTCTGTTGCTAACAGCTGGGTGTAGGAATAGTTAGTCCCTTAAAGTATACATGTAATGGTATCAACCGTTGACATCCGTGGATGTGCTTTTACCTCTGTAGCTAACAGAGATTCTAGGAATGGTTAGTCCCGCAAAGTATCCTTTGGTACTAGGATATTCAATCCCATCTATCTCGGCGATAATGTGATTGTATCACAAAGTGAAGATAAGAATGAGGATTATATAACAGAATCTATACATCTGTAAACATGTTCATGTAAGCGTATATATGTAAACGTATTCATGTAAGTGTACTAATGTAAATGTATTCATGTAAGCATATATATGTAAACGTATTCATGTAAGTGTACTCATGTAAATGTATATATGTAAACGTATATATGTAAATGTATTCATGTAAGTGTACTCATGTAAATGTATATATGTAAATGTATTCATGAAAGTGTACTCATGTAAATGTACATATGTAAACGTATTCATGTAAATGTACATATGTGAATGTATCTATGTAAATGTGTTGTAATGTTCTGCGTGTGCTAGTTGTACGTGTGTTTTCTCACTATCTAGCATGTATAGTAATGTACTTTGTGTACTAGCTGTAATGTGTGTTCTCTCTCTATCTAGCAAGTATTGACTCATTAATGAACAGACTCATTGTATGATATCGCGTTCCAGTAATAGTTCTAGTATCTTCCTAAACTACCCATGTGGTAGCTTACTAGTAATGTAACTGGTACGTATGAACATGATGGTATACCCTTGCTACCCAAGGGTATTGAATGAACCGGAAGAACCTTTATGACTGTATATGTGCACATGATATATAACTAATATTTAAACGACATTCGGACGGATACCCGATGTCCCACCAGACCACATCTCAAGCGCGAAAAGGAAATAGGGCGGGCAGGCCTTCTTAAGCCTTTTAAACATTTCTTATATAACTATACATACGTAGACATGCAATTAATAATATAAAAACATAAAATAAGTTTTGTAAAACCTTTGAACATAATTATTATCTAAGAAAAGATCGACTTGATGTCAATCTATAAAACGGGTTGAAAGCATGGGTTTGATAAAACAATTTAAGTATAAAGAAAACATTTGGTGGAAACACAATTGTAAATGAGTTTGAAATGAAACATATAGTGTAAAATAAGGAGTTTTAAACATATAAAACGTTTATGAAAATCATTTGAAGAAATCTGTTTGGTAAAACGGCTAATGAGTAGTAAATCATTTGAATGCTGCTTATTAATCACATGTGATTGAGATAATAACTAGCATGATTCTACTTGTATCCCCCACATAAAACATTTAAAAATAGTTAAAACATTGATTAAGGGGTATGAACTCACTTGGAGCAAGTGGTTGGGATGAACGGACTGAAACAGGATGTTAGGTGTCAAGTGAAGTCTTGAACACACTCTATGATCCTAATTAACATATAATAATTAGTCTTTAAACAACTAATAAACAAATTCAAGACACCCTAGGACATGCTAAACACTTTATACAAGTGTTATAAGTCTCAAGGATTGCATCTAAGTGTTGTAGGGAAAGACTAGTGTGTTTAGGGTTCAAGGAACACTCCTAAAATGAGTTTACTCCCTAAAAACCAACACCCCTTGAGTTTACGGTCGTAAACTCTTGAGTTTACGGCCGTAAGCTCCTAACCTTTTGACTATTTGTTGTTTTGAAGTCTTCTAAGCTATTCCAAGCATTCCTACTTCATGTTTAAGCCTTAGGAAGTGTTGTGTGGCATCAAAACACTCCTAAATGGAGTTTACGGTCTAAGGACCATTTCTCCATGAGTTTTCTATTGTAAATTCTTATGGACTATGGTATTTTGGTGTTTTCAAGTCCTAAACACTTCAAGGTAATAGCCTAGGTTAGATTCTAGGCATAAGGAATAAATATGGGACATTTATACAACTTTTAAGGTGTTTACGGTTTTGGGAGATCCCCTAACTGTAAATGCATATAAATGTGAGTTTTTTGTGCTTTTTGTGTGATAAAATCATCAAGGATGGATCTAGACAAGTCCCTAAGGCATTGTGAAGCATCTAGAAACCCTAAAGCACCTTTTGGCACTAAACTTGGTGTTTACGATTTTGGGAGCCTCCCAAAACCGTAAACACCTTGTTCTTGGTGTTCTTGGGACTTTTCCTTGGTATAAACTGTTGGGTTTTGAGCATTCTAACACTCCTAAGTATACATGCAACCCTAAATACCTTGGATCTATGTTTTCTCTATTATACATGCAAATATGAACATCCAAGGTATTATCCTAATCTAGCATATAAAACAATGAATATAACAAGATAAAATACATACCTCTTTGATGTAGAATGTCCTCAAGAAGCTTGAGTGCCTAGTGCCCCAAGTGTGACACCTCAAATGGTTCACACAACACCAAATGCACTTGGAATAACTTGAGAGAAACTTGAACACTTTTAAAATCGGCTAGCCCTTCTCTTCATACTCTAGTGGCCAATTTTCTCCAAGTATTAGATCATTATATAGTTAGTGACAATTAGGGTAAACCCTAATTGTCATGGCTTTCCATTTCCTTGGATCCATGGGTTCAAATACACCATGGAGCATCCATGGAGCATCATATGGGTCTTAGCCCAACTTGATAATCCATGGAGCTTTAGCCCACTATACAAGTATGGATGATTTACACAATCAACCCATATATTTAATTAGTCTTCTTTTGATCACTTAATTAATTCTAGATTAATTCTTGATCAATACTAATTAAATAATCTTATTAATATATTATAACTTATAATATATTAACAAACCTTAAGTGTTATTTCTCTCGTTATAGTCTATCCAAATGCATGATGCCATGCAACCCAAATGGACCATACTGGGTCGGGTCAAGTCGTACCAATTATAGTTATGGACTTAGACATTAATCCAATAGTCTCCCACTTGGATAAGTCTAAAACTATTATTGCGTATGACTTCAAAAACCAACCGGCAATCGTAGCTCTCAAAAGCTTCCGTCGAACTCTGACCTCGTAGCTGAACTCTGACCTTTGTCAATGACTTGTCCATTAGATAAGGGATCATATATTCCTCCATTTTAGATATCATATGGACTGAGACATGGATTGTAAATCATTTTCTCTGTCCATCTGTTGTTTCCTGATTTCCGATTTATGACGACTGACTGATTGAACAAATCAACTCAGTCATGGCTTGGCCAAGCACTCACATGTATCATCATTAAATCATCGAGGGGCCCACATATATCGCTTTTATCCCAAAGGTAAAAGGAATGGATAAACTTCGATTCATATGGCTTCTTCTACAACTTGTTGAATCTTACACAAAGACACATTTTATAACATCGAGTTACCAATGCGGTTTCGCGCAATCAATGTATAACCAACTCATAGTAACAACTCATATCTCTAGGTTTGAAGAATATAAAATATTATTGTCTCATGATCACTCATGATAAAATCCATGAAGTGATTCAAATGAGCGCAGGTTGAATCCAATACTCAGAACTCATGAGCACTCATGAGTGTTGTAGCACAACTTTGTCCACCAACTTGGACCTTTACAAGCCAACCCATGACAGTCTTGATTCATATCTACTTCCAACATATGACCGAATGTGGATGGTTTGAATAACTTAGTCATTCCGGAAGAATAACCTAGTTATTATGGAAGTCAAAACATGCAAAGTGAAACACAAGAATAAATGAATCAAATATCGTATCAAACCCTATGAATATAAATAGACCACTTCTATTTATCACCATACTGATTACTCATTATTCATTTTTTCAGTTTTATCAACTTTATACTTGAATTAAAACACTAGGTATCCCATGCTCCAAGCATGTACACTATGTTTTTCAAAACAATAGCTTTGCCATACACTAAGTATGCACTCTATGTTTATCTATGATCCTTACTTTGTGAAATAAACCCATTGACCAAACTTTCAATGATTCTAATTTCACACTCCCGAATTCTTAATGCAGGAATTCCAAATTCATGCCATTTTACCGAAATCTGTTAGATTCTAAACTTATATGCAATGATTCTCTTGTAATGATTATGCACAAAGTCACAAAGACTTGACAACAAACATTACAGACTATTCCAATGAATACCTACTCCATGGACACAAACCCTTATGTTCAAAGTATGCATTGCTTTGAACATGCTTCTTGCACTAAGTTCTTTCTAATCTTACACAGATTGCTTCTATCTATAGAGACAACTCTATTTCCCATTTTGACTACTACTTCTAAACAAAAGTTGCCTCTTTTCAGACTATCTCAATATAGCCCTTCCAAAATTCACACTATACTTCCAACTGTCCTTGAGCAACCAATCTTTGGTAACCTTAGATTGTCCTCGACAATTACTTAATCACTTTAGTCATATCCAATTCTAGACATTTTCCTCCTTAATGCCCCAAGGCATTTGGAAAATTTAGAAAGAATAATTATTATAGCACAAGTAATCGCTCTTGTACCTAAAGTAAATGGGACACAATTCATGACGTTTCACATAAAGACATGGTTCTAGACCATTCTTTTGCCATAATAATTTTTTTGTTTGCCATATTCTCAAAATTTTACTATGAAAAGGGATGCCGTAATCATAATCGAATTTTAAGAACGCAATATATAGAATTTTCTTAAGTTGAACCAATCCAACATGAAATTCATATATATATATATATATATATATATATATATATATATATATATATATATATATATATATATATATATATATATATATATATTCTTGACTAAAGGTGATTAAAATCTCAATATAAGCTCTTTAGAATGATTATAAACTCAATATAAGCTTTTCATAATTGAAATGAAGTATAATTTACTTTCCCTTAATTATAGCAAAACAACTTTTCCAATCCCTGCAACCTCACGAATTGAAACTTTTGTTTTCTATAATTAACATTGCTAAGTTGCAATACTTATCATAATTATCATGCTCCCACTAACATGATGGTTAGCATAACACTTATGCTCCCACTAGCTTTGACATGTACTCAGAAATTAGCTATTGACTTTTTTTACCAAAGTTCAGATTTCTGATACTAGATTGCGTTGATAAGACTTTATCAAAATCATACACCTTATTGTAGATAGCTCACAGGTGTGTCTAAAAAATTTCAGAACTATGAAAAAGGATTCCGTAATCATTGGCTTAATTGTTTAGACCTTTGCTATTTCTCATAAGTCCATGTTAGTGTGCCTACTAACAACTTGAGAATGCAAAGATTACTATCTACTTACAAATCTACTTAGTGGAAGTGTTTCCTCACCATCATTTTCATGAATCGGAGAGAAACCTTATGACACTTAGATTTTTATGGTGTACGAGTTCCTACCCATATGAATTTGTCAAAACCGTAGTCACAAGACACAGATAATGACACATCCAAACACATATGGACTGAACTTATGCAATTTTAACTTCTTGCCACCTGGCAGTACAAGGCCTGCCATTGGTTCCAAGTTGTTATGCAACCAATTGAGGACTCTAAGAACTCATATGCAAAGCCAACTTTAACTGGAATGGGCACAAAAATTTCAACACGATAGGTTATAAACCTCAAGTCGTGTGCAAGTGTAGAACCTCAGGTTTTATTCTTGATTAGTTCTTGAGACTTTCAAGACCTTTAAAACTCCCACTGTCCTCTTGACATATAAGACTCTCTTGTCAAATATTCAAGGGATAGTGCGGATTCTTTATCAAGACAAAACCTTCACACAGTTGGCCTAAGTTGGTCTTTGTTTTATCCAAAACATCACAACTTACCAACTTCAAATGTACAAGAGTAGGACACTTTTACTCTTACATTTGAAACGTGTTTTTAAACCTTCTTTAAGACATGTCACTCAAGTTACAATCTTGGAGTATGACTCTAAGAATTGTTTTTGGAACGAAGTATGAATCATCTTCTTGATTTAACCACTTCAACAATTCATAACTCCTCTTCTTAGCTATAAGAAGGCACTTAGAGGATGAATTGTGATAAGGTCTCTAACTCATTAAGATGATCATAAAAACTGATACTAAAGTACTCTCCCATCTTTTCAGATTTGAGAAACTTTTATCCTTCTGCCTAATTTGATTCTTCTTATTCGCTTTGCCTTACATTGGAACCTTTTCCAATGTCTTAGAATTACACTTTAAGCTTGTAAGTATAACCATATTTACTGAGCTTTAGTAAATTATGATGAATAATCTTATCGATCTTTTGTGGTGGACTTGACCAGTGCACAAGAATGTGTACTCGATCCCTTAGTCCTTTACTTGACTCACACATCCATGTGAACAAGTAATTAGTCTTAATTTTCCAATGCTTGAAAGTTCTCATCCATCATACTATACAACTTGCATGATTCCAAGTTTCGGTCCAACTGAAACTTGGGTGATGAGACACTTTCTTTATTTGGTAAATTTAGACACTACCACAAATGAAAGAATCAATTTCATTTTTTTTCCAATATTGCTATCAATGGAATCCTATAAACAACAACTTTTCACAAATGCCCTCGTAAGGATATTTTAAAATAAATAAAATCAAAAATTTTCCTTTTAATTTAAAAACTTTGCAGAAGAACTTATCCTTACAGTCCATATGAAAAACTTGTTGTTATCTATTCCTAAGAAATATCTCATAACTCCTAAGAAGTAGCTCAAAAATCCGATTTTCAAACTATGCAATACAAATCCATCTACGCGATCAGATTCAGCATATTCTTTCTTTAAGTTTCTTCAGTTCTCTTTGATTCTTAAGACATCAACATGTGACTCATTCACATCATGTATCAAGAATCTCAGAGTAGAAACTTAATAGAGTTAGACAATGGACTTTACCTGAAATAAAGTCAAACCCATTGACTTTACCATCCTTAGGTACGTTTGGCAGCTTCGTAACCAAAGCCCCTTCCTTTGGCAGTTTAACTTATGGGCTCTTTGATAATGGTACATGGGACTATCACAGACTTAGCATTTCTCTTTACCATTTGGTCAACCAAGTTGACTATGGCCAATCCCTTTCCATTGGGAAGAGAATGCTTTTCTGGATTTCCAGTGTCATCATTGTCAATGTCCATAAAGTTTTGGGAAGTCGATCTTCTAATCAAATTTGCTTTACTAGCCTTCCAAATCATTGTTGATTCAGCAGTACCAAGAAAATAGATAAGATCATTAAGGGTCTTGTCATAGTATGTTTCATAGGAGTCCCAAAGGAACTCACTATGTGACTTAGAAAGTAGTTGAGCCACTAACACTCTCAAGACTTTGACACCCAACTCTCCCGGCTTGTCAATATGTGACTACATCTCCAAGATGTGATCACACATAGACCTTTGCTTTGCCAATAGGGCTTGAGTGACCTTGAACCTATGGGTTAGGGAGAATAATTGGAGGAGTTGGAGGAAGTGAAGTTCCAAGGGATTTGGCAAGATCATAGATGTCTGAACTAGAGATCTTTTGGGAGATATTCAAGTTGAGTTGATTTAAAAGTCCTTAATATAACACCCAATATGAAATATTAAGGCTAGGACCCTACAAACTATTTTATAACTCGGAAGAGGGATGCCGTAATCCAAGCTATAAAATATTTGAAGGTAGGTGAATGACGATTCACCAATTTCCACCATTAAACGAAATATAATTAAGTTTTAATTGAATTTGAAACTCCTAGATCTTTTGAGATTCATTGAACTTTTCAATGGCATGTTTCAATCTCGAGTGTGCCCTTCAGGTTTTGTGACTGGGATGCCGAGGATCACAAAACTGTTGGAATAGTGTCTAAGGCTGCAACTATATTAGGAAAGTATTTGACCCGATTGAGCATGGTCCTTCTGGGTTGCCTTCACCATAGCAACTTGACAGGATGATTTGTAATAAGAGAAGAAATATTATTAGTATATTATGAGAATAATATAAGGAATAATAATAATATTATTTGATTAATATAAGTCATAAATTAATTAGGGATTAATTTGGTGACTTAAAGAGATTAATTAAATAAAAGGGCATAAACTGTCAATTGTATGATAGTTGTAATTTGGGCTATAATCCCTTATGGATAAGGGGGGCGGTTTTGGGGCTTAGGATAGACCTTGAAATCGTCCGAGGCTTATCATTAGGGTATTGGATTGCTTAGGGCCTAAGTTATCCAATTAGGGTTTAAGGGTGAAACCCTAGGAGCCTTACTAGTATAAATAGACCCTAAGGGCTAAGGAAAATCGGCACTCTTGCCTTTGGAAGAACCCTGGCCGATTTATAACTCCCTCCCCTATCTCTAATCATCCTCTTGCTAAGTTGGTGTTTGTAAGCCATTAGAGGAGTGACACTTGTGACTCTAAAGCTCTAAGGACAAGAAGATTCAAGCAAGTGATTCAAGGTAATCATCTAAATCTGATTTCTCTTGTTATTATACTAGAATTATCATTAGAAGTCTTGGATTCAATGCATTTTCAATTAGAGAAACCTAGATCCAAGCATTAGGGTTCGTATGTGCGCATAGGAATGTTCATATGGCTAAAACCCATCAGTGGTATCAGAGCCTTGATTGGTTTCTATTGAATTGATGCATTGGTTGCTTGTTTGTTGCTTGCAAAATTCGAATTTTGTCATTCTGCCTGATGAACTCGGCGAGTTCCATAGTGGACTCGGCGATTAGGCCTCAACTCGGCGAGTCCTTTGTGGTACTCGGCGAGTTCGAGCGTCAGAAAGAGCTAATTTCAAGATTTCTTGTTGTTTATCTTTTGGATACTTAACTTAATCTTAATAGGTCAATATAAATCTGATTTTAAGATATATTTGAGTATATTCTTGACCTAATTGAAGATATTTATCAATTAATTAAATATTAATTTCCTTATGTGATAATTGGTTAATTATTTTAATTAATTTGGTAAATTATTTTGCAAGAAATAATTAAATAAATCAAATATGGATAATTATGTGATTAAATGTTAATTTGGATTATTTGTTATTTGATCCCCCATGTTTTGAAAAGTTAAAAACTTGCCCTCAAGTTTTGAAATTTATGTTTTGTGATTAAAAGTTTAATTTAGACAATTTAAATTTCAAACCCTAGAATTTTACAAGTTTAAAATTCAACCCTATACTAATATAATATTACAAGATTAATATGTATATATATGTATAACTAAAAATGCTAGTCTTACCGTTAGTAGGCCTCATTCACGAAGCCGGTCTATAAGGTGGGTATAAGGTTGCGGCCTATAAAATGGTGCTTAATGGGTGTACACTCACACCCACCGCTTGCTTGATCGGTGGAGGGTCGTTAGCCGAACGGGTACGATAGGGCAACCTCATCTCCTCATTAAAAGTATAATATGCAATACAAAGTAACTACATGTTTTTTCAAAATTCACAATCTTAGTTACTTTAGGAAAAGTGAATTGATGCAATCCCATGAAATTACACTTTGCACCATTGCTAAGAAGTTAGTGGAGCGTGTGTGGTTTACCGACACACTAATTGGTTCTAAGCAAAGGTGGCAAAGGGTGATTCATTGTTTATCATAGTTCGATGGAGCGTGTGTGGTTTACCGGCACATCGAATAGGTGATTGTTACAATGAAGGCACCGTGTAAGTTTGCATGGTAATTCCCACCCACTTTGTGATCCTCGGTATCCCAGTTATAAACGAGAGGGGCATATCGAGATTTAAACATGCCATTGAAAAGTTCAATGAATCTCATCGAAACCTAGGAATTCTCAATACATTTAGAACTTAAAGTTATGTTTTCATGGTGGAGAATTAGTGAATCTTCATTCACTTAGCTTTAATTTATTTGCATGTTGGATTACGGTATCCCTTTTCTAATATGTAAATATTGTTGTTGGATCGTAGCCCTAATTTTTCTTATTGGGTGATAATTAGGGATTCATATTCTAATCTATCTTTTTCCTTTCTATTTGTAGATGTCGAACGCGAACAACGCTGCTGCTTGCTCATTCACATTGATGAGCCTTTGCCAAAAGGTGACTTTCGATGGGACGAACTTTAGCGAATGGATAAGATACATTCGCATGATTGCTCGCTACGAGGACAAGGAGTATGTCCTCGATGAAAAGCTCGAGAAGATCAACCCAGAAATCGCTACTCTGGCTGAAATGACTGCTTTTGAAACTCATGAACGTGATGCAACGAAGGTTCATTGCATCATGATAGCCAGAATGAACGCCGAATTCCAAAAGTCCTACGAGGACATGTATCCGTACAAAATGCACCAAGACTTGTTGGAGAGATACCACCAAAATGCGAGGCAGGAACATTACGAGATCTTCACTAACATGATCTCCGCTAAGATGGGTCATGGAGAATCTCTAACCGTGCACCTGCAAAAGATGCAAAGGTATGTCGATCGTCTTCGCAAGTTGAATGTTGACTTTGGGGAAGACTTGGATATCGACATGGTGCTTCACTCCTTGCCTACGTGTTACAATCAATTTAGGATGACCTACCACATGAACAAAGAAGAGGTCACCCTAAGTAAGCTCCAAGGTCTCCTTAGGGTTGCTGAGAGCAACCTCAAGGACAAGTCTGTTGCACCAACTCCCAATCCACCAGCTGCTCCTGTTTTAGTAATTGGGCAAGGTAGGGGTAAGAAGAGGAAGGCTCCGTCTAAGAGCCACTGCAAAGAAAAGTCCCGAGATGGTTCCTCTTCTAGTGGGACCAAAGTTGATCCCGCTAAGCCTAACCCTAACCCAAAGGAGGCAGAGTGCCACCATTGCCACAAAATAGGGCATTGGAAGAGAAGCTGCCCAGACTACCTGCAAGCCATCAGGGAAGGAAAGATCAAGCCGTCTATCGCAGGTATATACACAATTAAATCTAATGATTCATCTCATGCTATTTCTTGGGTACTAGATACCGGGTGTGGTTACCACATTTGTTCTGAATTGCAGGGACTAAAAAGAAATACGGAGAGCATGGACGGATAAATCTAATCATGGGGAACAGAAGATCGTCGCCTGTGACCAAGATTGGAGTGTATTCTCTAGTGCTTAGGAATGGTTTATGTTTAGATTTGAATAATTGTTGCTATTCGCCAGAAATGGCAAGAAACATCATTTCATTTCATGGTTTGTTTAGACAAGGATTTAGATTTTCTTTTAATAATGAGAATGGTTCTATTTATGCTTATCTAAATGGTGTCTTATATTTTGAATCAATACCATGTAATGGAATTTATGAAACTGCTATGAGTGTATATAACCTAGGAAATGATGTTTTATGCATGGATTCTTCCAATAGTATGGATAGAGTATCCTTGTGGCATTGTCGTCTTGGACATGTCAACAAGAAGCGCATAGCCCAACTCCAAAAGGATGGAGTGATGGAGTCATTCGACCTTAGGGAAGATGACACGTGCGAGTCTTGTTTGCTTGGAAAGATGACTAAATCACCCTTCACGAGTACGTGTGAAAGGGGTGAGGGTCTATTGGACCTAATACATACCGATGTATGTGGACCGTTTAGATCAACCACAAAGGATGGGAACGGCTTCTATGTGACTTTTACCGATGACTATAGTAGATATGGGTATATCTATTTAATCAAGCAAAAGTCAAAAACGTTTGAAAATTTCAAAGAGTTCAAGAATGAAGTGGATAATCAATTGGGCAGGAAAATCAAGATGCTTCGATCCGATCGAGGAGGAGAGTACCTAAGTCTTGAATTCCACGACTATCTCAAGGAGTGTGGAATAGTTTCACAATTGACGCCACCTAGGACACCACATTTAAATGGTATGGAAGAAAGGCGTAATCGAACCTTGTTAGACATGGTCCGCTATATGATGAGTCATGCTTCACTATCTATCTCGTTCTGGGGGTATGCCTTAGAGACTGCTGCCCATATCCTTAACCGAGTCCCTACTAAGAAGGTTCCCAAAACACCTCACGAGATGTGGATAGGGAAAGCTCCCTCATTAGCACATATCAAGGTTTGGGGTTGTGAGGCTTTCGTAAGACGAGATACTCATGACAAGCTCGAACCTCGTAGTGAGCGATGTATTTTCATCGGCTACCCGCAGAAATCCTTTGGATATATCTTCTATAGACCGAAGGACAATGTTGTCTTTGTTGCGAGGAGAGGAGTTTTCCGAGACCGAGAACTCATAAACCAAGGAGACAGTGGGAGGCAAATCGAACTTAAAGAGATTCAAGAGTCGATTGATGAAGGAACCTCTATCGCTGGCACTTAACTCGAGGAGGAAACTCCGGTTGAACCGATTGATGTATCATTGCCTCTTAGACGTTCCGAAAGAGTTAGAGTTCAACCCCAGTTATATGGTTTTCATATTACTACCGAAGAGGACACGTATATTAGTGATAGTACACTAATAAATCTAGGCAGACCCGGAGTCTGCAAAATGGAAAGAGGCAATGGACAGCGAGACCCAATCCATGTATGACAACCAAGTTTGGAATTTGGTTGATAATGTGCCTGGACGTAAGACCGTTGGGTGCAAATGGATCTTCAAGAAGAAGACCGACGTGGATAGAAACGTACACACATATAAAGCGCGATTGGTTGCGAAGGGCTTTACTCAAACTCCCGGAGTTGACTATGATGAGGCCTTCTCACCAATTGCGAAGATAAAATCTATTAGAGTGATGCTATCAATTGCCGCATTTCATGATTATGAGATTTGGAAAATGGATATCAAGACCGCTTTCCTTAATGGGAAGTTGGCTGAGGATGTTTACATGGCTCAGCCAGAGGGTTTTGTTGATCCGGAGCATCCAAATAGAGTGTGTAAGCTTGAGAAGTCCATTTATGGACTTAAGCAAGTGTCTCGCAGATGGAATCTTTGCTTCGATGAGAAAGTCAAAGAGTTTGGATTTGTACGAAGCGAAGATGAGTCATGTGTATATGTCAAAGCCAGTGGGAGTATAGTAAGCTTCCTCGTTTTGTATGTCGACGACATACTACTCATAGGAAACGACATCCCGACATTGCAGGAGGTCAAGTCCTGGCTCGGGAAGTGCTTCGCTATGAAGGACCTCGTAGAGGCTTCCTATATTCTGGGAATAAGGATAGTGAGAGAACGAAGTAAGAGACTAATACGACTTAGTCAGAACACTTACTTAGATAAAGTACTAAAACGTTTTAGTATGGAAAACTTGAAGAAGGGAGAATTACCGATACAAAGTAATGCCAAGTTGAGTAAGACTCAAAGTCCGAGTACTGAAGCTGAAATAGCAGAAATGAGCTGAGTCCCATACGCTTCCGCAGTTAGCTCAATCATGTACGCTATGACTTGTACTCGCCCTGATGTAGCCTTTGCTTTGAGCATGGTTAGTAGATATCAAGGGAACCCTGGCAAAGCCCATTGGATTGTGGTCAAGAATATCCTTAAGTACCTTCGGAGGACAAAGGAATGGTTTTTAGTCCTCAGAGGGAGTGATGACCTGAAGGTGCGAGGGTATAGTGACGCCAGTTTTCAGACCGACAGGGACAACTACCGTTCGCACTCAGGCTGGGTCTTTACCCTGAATGGAGGAGCAGTGACTTGGAAAAGTTCCAAGCAGGAAACCGTAGCTGATTCAACATGCGAATCAGAGTACATTGCAACGAGCGAAGCGTCGAAGGAGGCAATATGGTTGAAGAACTTCATCGGTGATCTTGGAGTTGTACTTGACATAAAGGAGCCCATGGAAATTTTCTGTGATAATGAAGGAGCAGTTGCCTTGACCAAGGAACCAAGGGATCATGGTACATCTCGACATATCGACAAAAATATCATTTTATTAGACATCGTGTAGAAGAAGGACAACTCGTGGTTAAGAGGATATCATCAGAAGATAACCCAGCAGATCCGCTTACGAAGGGACTGAGCAGGGTTAAGCACTTGCAGCATGCTAGGAGTATTGGGCTGAAGGATGATATTAGTACAGATTAGATAGTATTGGAAACGTGTAATCGGTAAATGTAATTAACATTTGATGATTAAATAAAGGAGTATTATTTATGAGTAATGTTACTGTCATATGTTAATTGTTTAGCTATTGTTTCATTTTTGCATGTTTTGACTTCCGGAATAATTGAGTTTATTAAGAATAATCGAATTATTCAAATTGTCCACAATCGTTCATATGTTAAAAGTAGGTATGAATGAAGATTGTCATGAATTGGTGTGTAGATTGTCTAAATGGTATTAGACATAGCAAAAGTTTGCTGCAACGTTCATGAGTGCTTATGAACTAGTTTTGAGCATTGGAACAAACCCGCGCTTGCTAGAATCACCTTATGGAATATGATAAAAAGAGTGGTCGCAAGACGATAATATCATATGGTCTTAAAACCTAGATATATTGTTTGTTATTTGTTAATTGGTTGTACATTGATAATGCGAAACCGCATCAGTAACTTGATGTTATAAAACGCATTGTTGTGTATAGTTGATTAATGAGTAAGTAAATGCATATAAGTCGAAGTTTATCTGTTACTTTTATCCTAAGAGGGTAAAAGCGATATCTCGGCCGCTCGATGATTTGATTTGACTTATGTGTCGGGCCCAGTCAGAACTAAATTGATGTGTTCGATTAAGTTCTATGTCGAATAAATCTGAGATCGAGAAACCAATTGCTGGAAAAATTGGTTCCATAGAATTTTTAGCATGATATCTAAACAGAGGACTGTACGATCCCTTATCTAAAGGACAGGATTGATAAGATCAGAGTTTGACGGCGTCTTTGAGAGCTACGATTGTTAATTGGATTATACTTGTATATAGTTACTAGACTTATCCAAGTGGGAGACTGTTGGAATAGTGTCTAAGGCTGCAACTATATTAGGAAAGTATTTGACCCGATTGAGCATGGTCCTTTTGGGTTGCCTTCACCATAGCAACTTGACAGGATGATTTTTAATGAGAGAAGAAATATTATTAGTATATTATGAGAATAATATAAGGAATAATAATATTATTATTTGATTAATATAAGTCATAAATTAATTAGGAATTAATTTGGTGACTTAAAGAGATTAATTAAATAAAAGGGCATAAACTGTCAATTGTATGATAGTTGTACTTTGGGCTATAATCCCTTATGGATAAGGGGGGATGGTTTTGGGGCTTAGGATAGACCTTAAAATCGTCCAAGGCTTATCATTAGGGTATTGGATTGCTTAGGGCCTAAGTTATCCAATTAGGGTTTAAGGGTGAAACCCTAGGAGCCTTACTAGTATAAATAGACCCTAAGGGCTAAGGAAAATCGGCACTCTTGCCTTTGGAAGAACCCTGGCCGATTTCTAGCTCCCTCCCCTCTCTCTCTCTAATCATCCTCTTGCTAAGTTGGTGTTTGTAAGCCATTAGAGGAGTGACACTTGTGACTCTAAAGCTCCAAGGACAAGAAGATTCAAGCAAGTGATTCAAGGTAATCATCTAAATCTGATTTCTCATGTTATTATACTAGAATTATCATTAGAAGTCTTGGATTCAATGCATGTTCAATTAGAGAAACCTAGATCCAAGCATTAGGGTTCGTATGTGCACATAGGAATGTTCATATGGCTAAAACCCATCAAAAACAAGGTGTGAAGTAACCATGCAAATTACTTGGTACTCTTAAATGTTTATCACCCAACCGATGTGCCGGTAAACCACACACACTCCACCGGCCTATGATTAAACTTTAAGAAACCCTTTACCTACCTTGTTAAATCAAGTTAGTGTGCCAGTAAACCACACACGCTCCACCAACCGACTTAAGCAAAGTGCAAAGTGTAATTTCATGGTTAGCACCTTATTCACATTTTCCTAAGTAACTAAGATTGGGAATTTATAAATGTTTAGTTACTTTGTATTTATCATTAATACTTTTAATGAAGGGAGAACTTATAGTCTTTGTTCTACCCGTTCGGCTAACGACCCTCCACTAGTCAAGGAAGCGGTGGGTGAGAGTGGACACCCATTAAACTGCCATTTTATAGGCAGTAACCTTATACCCCACTTATAGACTGGCTTCGTGAATGAGGCCTACTAACGGTAAGACTGACTTTTACTCTTATACATATATATAAATATTATTAACTTACAATATTATAAAGTATAAGGGTTAAGTTTTAACTTTTAAAATTCTAAGGGCTTAACTTGGAATTAAAGTATTCTTAAGAGAAAACTTTTCAAATTCCAAAACTTGAGGGCAATTTTTGAAACTATTCAAAACTAATTAATTCCATAACTTATGTGTTTAAAGTAGTTTTAATTAAAAGACTCTTCAAGTTCCATAACTTGAGGACAAGTTATGGAAGACTTTAAACTAATAAAAGAATTAACTTTTCTTTATTTTATAACTTATGGAATTCATTAAGGTTACATATTTTATTTATTTATTATTTAATGAAGAGACTCTTGAACCTCCATAACTTGAGGACAAGTTATGGAGTCATAAAATCATTCAATTAGAACAAGACTCTTCATATTTGTAACCATTGCCAACTTTTATGAGTTTTATGATTCTTAAATGTGACTTTTCATATAACTTGAGGACAAGTTACAAAAACACACTTTGGAATCAAATCTTAGATTAAAATGGATTGAAATCAACTATTTTGCACAACTTTTCTATTTATCTAAGCAACTCATATGAACATGATAATTCAAATCAAATTTTTTCATGTAATTAGTCTAAACCTTAAACTAATACAAAACATGAATCTATTGACAATTATCTTTGAAATTGGATTAGCATGAACATTACTACATCAAAAATAAGTTTATAAGTCCAAAAACATCTTAGGGTAATGTTCCTAGTCCAATTCCAGCCAAAAAACTCGAATATATGATGTCTGGTGGTCCAACTCGTCGAGTGCATGAACCGACTCGGTGAGTTGGATGCATTTTGCCTTGGACTCGGCGAGTCTGCCGGGCAGACAACATCAAAACTCGATTTTTCAGCTACTATTGCAAGTATAACAAGAAAACAAGCCTAGGATCTGATACCACTATTGGGTTTTGAGCATTCTAACACTCCTAAGTGTACATGCAACCCTAAATACCTTGGATCTATGTTTTCTCTATTATACATGCAAATATGAACATCCAAGGTATTATCCTAATCTAGCATATAAAACAATGAATATAACAAGATAGAATACATACCTCTTTGATGTAGAATGTCCTCAAGAAGCTTGAGTGCCTAGTGCCCCAAGTGTAACACCTCAAATGGTTCACACAACACCAAATGCACTTGGAATAACTTGAGAGAAACTTGAACACTTCTAAAATCGGCTGGCCCTTCTCTTCATACTCTAGTGGCCAATTTTCTCCAAGTATTAGATCATTATATAGTTAGTGACAATTAGGGTAAACCCTAATTGTCATGGCTTTCCATTTCCTTGGATCCATGGGTTCAAATACACCATGGAGCATCCATGGAGCATCATATGGGTTTTAGCCCAACTTGATAATCCATGGAGCATTAGCCCACTATACAAGTATGGATGATTTACACAATCAACCCATATATTTAATTAGTATTCTTTTTATCACTTAATTAATTCTAGATTAATTCTTGATCAATACTAATTAAATAATCTTATTAATATATTATAACTTATAATATATTAACAAACCTTAAGTGTTATTTCTCTCGTTATAGTCTATCCAAATGCATGATGCCATGCAACCCAAATGGACCATGACGGGTCGGGTCAAGTCTTACCAAATATAGTTATGGACTTAGACATTAATCCAACATAAACATGTATAGCAAGCTTTAAGTGACTCTAGGATAGAAGTACTTACTTTGTGGAAGCTTGAATTGAATTTAAAGTCGAAGAACACTAGTGTGTGTTCTTGGTGTTTTGGAAATCTAGTCAAAACACATAAATGGATGGATGAAAAGATGTACAATCACTTGATTAAGTGTTATACTAACTTGAAAGGGCTAGAAACACTTACTAGATCGAAGATATTGAGCAAAAACTTGGATGATACTTGAGAGAGTTTTTGGAGTTTACTCTTTTGGGTAAAATGAAAAGTGATCTACTTTGGGGAGTAAACTCATGCTTAAGGCATGAGTTTACGGTTTTTGAGGGTGTTTACGGCCCAAACATAAAAGTTTGGCCGTGAACTTCTAAGCTACGTGGTATTCGCGGTTTAGAAATTTCAAGTCCCGAGACGGCCCATCCGTTCACCCATTCGTTTAAATATTAATTATTAAAATAATCAAACGAACTTTAATTTCCTAAAAACAAGTAAAAGTGAACTTGACTTATAATATGAAGTGATTGACTTTTAGGGTTTGACCAAATGAAAATTCAGGGTTGTCACATCATCCCCCCGTTAGAGGGAATTTTGTCCCAAAATTAGAATTTAGGTAAGGAAGTAGGTATGAATGATCGAGTCATGAGGTGGAACTTCCTAATCGGTTTGTTCTCGTGCTCATAAGTGAATTCGGGTCCTCGGTTGGTATTCCAACGAACCTTCACTAAAGGGAGGCGGCGCTGCTTCGTCCGCTTGACCTCTCGGTCGAGGGTCACTACGATTCTTCTACGAAGGCGAGGATCTCGTTAATACGATCTCGTCGAGTGGGATTACAAGAGTCCTAACGGAAAGGTACGGTTTCAAGATCGGGACGTGAAGGGTAAAATGTACATTACTACGCTCGCGGAGTAGGTCTAGTCTGTGAGATATAGGACCGATTCTGGTAAGAATCTCGGAGGTCCTAACTATCTTGGATTTAGTTTTCCACGCGATGAGAAGCATATTAAGCCTTTCCCTGAGTGAGTTTTCCTAAAGAACTTGGTCTCTCACTTGGAATTTTCAAGGTTTATTTTTCTTGCTTAACTTCCCATTCAAAGGCCACCCTCTGCTGGGTCAAAGTCGTACGGGTTTCTGTAATATGCGAAGAGCTCTGGATGAACTATGACAGTAGGTCTGTAAGACCTAGAATTTGGCGAATTTCTGTCGGCGTCTCTGATGTCGACAAATTCTCAATGGTTTTGACAAATTGAAAGAGTACTCAAAAATTCCCCATCACTAATAGTGTGTCTTAGGAATCTGACTCTTCAATTTCAAAACCCGTGCTTAGAGAACTTCGCGAAAGGTTTTTCTGAGGGTAATGTTTCCACGGGTTCCTTCTTACTACGAGGGTAGATAAGTAAGTCATTACAAGGAGAATGACGAACTGATCTAAGTAAGAATGGTGGACCCTACTCATTAAGCTCATGGATGCTACGGGCGTATTGGTCCTATCCGAGGGGTATCACTACGGACTTGAAGTGTCGGCATCAAGTTCGGAAGGTAGTCTTCCGGACATCCTTTCCTATCAATCAAACTGGTAATATTCGGATCTCAAGTCCATTTCTGAATGTAATTCTTTCCTTGCATTTGCTCAACCGATTCATCTATGCGAGGTAAAGGCAACGATTTCTAATGGAAAATCTTGATGGAGTCCTCGATAGCCGAGGTACATACGATGCAATCCGTCGACCTCTGGAAGAATAAGACCGGAGTTCTCCAGGGTGAGAAGCCTAGTCTTTCAATTCTATTTTTGTGTAGTTCGCCAAGTTGTCCGGACTATTCTTGTATCTCCGTAGGTGTTTAGACTGTAAGGCGATCTGTTTATAGGAGTCATGCTGGGTTCTAAGTTTGTTCATATGACGGTGCGATTACTCGTAGTCTTGGGCAGGCTCCGTCCTAAAGTTGATATTAGAATTCATACTTGGTTCAACGATCACAATATCGTGTATACGAGTCGTATATAATGAAGATTGAAAAGGTAGTCGAATAACTGATTCTTCTTTAAGCTCACATCCCATCGCGGAAAAAGAAGTTAAAGTGGAATCATCAATTCTAAACCTGTAGAACCTTCATTATATATCACCCCTATGTATACATTCTTCAACGACAGACCAACCGTATGGATCTTTGGATTTGAACTTGACGTATTGTATGAGTGGTACTTCGGGGATTTCTTTGGAAAAGAAAAGAACTATGAGGTACTCTACGCATGAGTACTTCGGTGTTCTGAAATGACGGTTTCGCTAAAACACGTTTACTGAGAAAGAGATACACGTATGAAGCTGGTTTTGTGCGGATCAAATTGAATTGAGTCTGATGATAATGTCAGAATCATAAGGAAACTTAAAGACATTAGATTTGAACACAAGGCGTTACAGACAAACACAACTATGCAACCATCAACAGAGTTAAAGTACTTTAGACTTACTACAAGACTATTGATGCGGATAAGGTATACTACAAAAGACAAGTATATGTCGCACGAGCATCCCTACCGACGGGATCTCACAAAAGGTAAGACTCTGGTTGCACTAGTTTTGGATGGTTTATAAGTCTGTTACAACGATACGCCTAAATTACATTAACGTGGTTCCAGAGCAGGTTCTCCTGCAGCTGTGATCCTGAGAATCTTCCCGTCTGCGCCAGAGTTCTTTGTCATAGGGCAATCCTTCTGGAAGTGCCCTATCTCACTGCATTGGTGGCATGACTAGCTAGTACTAGCATTGGTGGCGGGAGTGAGGTGTTTAGCAGTGTTATGTGGACACGAGTGCCTTCCTCATTACTCCACCTTGGAAATTGCTTCCTAAAGCGTTCTGCAGGAGTTGCCACTTGTTTTTGTGGCATGGCAAGTCTTTGGGATCTCTTGCGCTCCTTTAGGGCTTGACGATACCATCCCTTCTTTTCGATCTTATGGCTTCGCAAGTCCATGACTGTTGCCATTTGTTGGTTTCCCGGTTTGGTACTACCATAAGAATTTTCGACTCCTTTGCCAGTCTTGCTTGTGTTTCCTGAGTTGATGAGTGTAAGGAAAGTTGTCACAGCAGCTGCTAATGCAGCTTGTAATGTAGTGGCATTGATATGGAGGATAGGGGTTTCATTGCTCGGCTGACTGTTTCCAGATGAAGACATGATTATGTATTGCGAAAGATAAGGATTTTGTGAGCGATTCTAGTTGACCCTAGACGTACTTCGATTGTTCAAGTAAAGAGTAAGAGTATGTTCTCGAAAGTTTGACCTACATCCCTATGATGCAATCCAAGCACGGAATGGAAGTGTGTTCGTGAAGGTTTGACCCACATCCCTATGATGCAGTCCTCGTACTGAGTGGAAGTAAGTTCGTAGAATGGTCTCAAGACGTTTGTCGTTCAAGCCGAGGTATCGATGGTTGATGAATAACAGGATTCCAACCACTAAAAGAGACTTGGAAATGTCTCCGGAGCTAAATTGCTATAGTCCAATGACTTGACTAAAGCATGTTTCAGGTATACTCAAATGAAAGTATGATGAGAGTATTTGAATAGAGAAAATGACACAGAAGTTAGTCGACTGTCAATATCTTTGATATACATGATGTACAAGTTCGGGAAAATGACCTTGTAAAAAGGTCTTACATCATATCCAGAGAAGATAGTCCTTGAAAGCATAAAGACCTAACCAAAAGTACTTACGGTACAAGATAATTTCATAGAAAATGAAACATTGAGCATAGACAGAAAACGATTCCTTTTAACAATGAAAATAAAGTAAAGCATCTACTACTGGCGATGGTCATCCCTCTGGTGAACTCTCAGTTTAGCCAGTTGACGTTCCACATCAAGTCGGTGTCTTTCGTACACCCTCTGGCGTACTCAGAGCTCTATGACTTCGGCTCGTGATTCATCCAGTGCTTGCAGCAGGGTTTCATGGTTTCTTTCTGATCTTGTCCTTAGCTCCATGTTTCCAAACATTCCACCCACTCAGGCGTCGGGCCATGAAAAGTCAGACGAGGGTTAGGAATTGGAACGGGAGCTGCTTGGGGTAGGTTCTCAACCTCGGGTTCGGAGTTAGCATCGTACGAAAGGTCTTCATCATGGTGATCATTCACAGGGATAGGATGATCATTCTCTGGTTCTTCTCCAAACCAACCAGCAATGACTTCGTTCGGGAGGTACTGGTTGCCGTGGGGATGGAGTCCAGCCATGTTTTCTATGCGAGAATTGGGGTAAGAAAATAATTATTAGACGAACTATCTAGATAATTATTTAGAAAATCTTCATTTGTTACATCACTATTTGTGAAGTTCATACCAGTTATATGTAATCGAAACCGGATAGGCCTTCGAATAAGTGATCTTAACTCCAAATTCACACAGAATAGAAGTAAAGCAAAATTTTCACAGATTCTAAGTCTATAACATCCTAATTACATATAGCCTTAGTGTATCTACTTAGCAACTATCAACTTAGTAATGAAGATCCCGTTTTAGTTCTCAAGTATAAAGTACTTATAGTAACACCAAATACTCCTATAGTATTTTAAGTTTAATGTTATGTTCTACTATTCTCATTGTGGTATTGTTGGTAAGATTTTAGACTTGTTGCAACCACACAACTACACTCAGGCACATGCTAGTCAACCCTCAGATAATATAGTTGAACAAGCTATATCTTCCTAGTTTTGACTATATGTCTCTAAGTCCACCTGTGTTGCCCAACAATCGTACTTCTTTTGTGCTGTCCTAGTGACACTGATTTTAGTATGAATGCAGGCACGTATACTAAATTAAATATTTTACTATTTAAAGTATATACTCTTGGTCAGAGTATTTTTTTAATCCCTATGTATTTATAGTTAGTATATCTTTTATGGGTTGGTATACTTAATTCACTATAAACAATGGTTTGATACCAATCTGTCACACCCCAAAACCAAGAACGGCGGAAACGTTCTGGGGCGGAGGACGTCATGTACACTATCACAACAATGAAAAGTAGTAAACAAGCAACAACATCATCCATTGCATTAATAATATAATTTTAATACAAGTGTGTTTTGAAAAATTATGATAGACACTAAAGTATAAGACAAAATGAAAGATGAGTCTTGAACGAGCTCCATCTTCTCTAAACCTTGCATCGGTACCTGTCTATCGTTGACCTGAGGATACAAGTTATTTTGAAAGCGAGTATCAGCTTAAAGCTGGTGAGATCATAAGTATTTTAGTGTCTTAATTTGTATGTAAGTATTTGTACGAATGAAATGTAAGTATTTGTATGACATGTAATGAAAGACTTGAAAATGTTTTGAAAGAAAGTTCGTGTAAGTATGAAAATGTTTGTAAAACAACTGTAAACGTTTGAAAAACCCTAGAAATCCCTTTCATTCCTACTAGTATAAAAAGCAGTCTCCTACCAAGACCTAACTGTTCTAAATGTAGTCTTCTACCAAGACTTAACTGTTCTAAATGTAGTCTTCTACCAAGACCCAACTGTGCTACTATCATTATTATTATAAGAATTTGTATCCTTTGGTACTAGGATACTCAAATAATTCACCTCATCGGTTATGTGAATGAGTCACAAGATAGAGGTAATAATATAAATAACCTAAGTATTATCCTTTTGTACAAGGATAACTAACAGGGTCAACTGATGACATCCGTAGATGTACATTTACCTCTATTGCTAACAGCTGGGTGTAGGAATAGTTAGTCCCTTCAAGTATACCTGTAATGGTATCAATCGTTGACATCCGTGGATGGGCTTTTACCTCTATAGATAACAGAGATTCTAGGAATGGTTATTCCCGCAAAGTATCCTTTGATACTAGGATATTAAATCCCATCTATCTCGGCGATTATGTGATTGTATCACAAAGTGAAGATAAGAATGAGGATTATATAACAGAATCTATACATTTGTAAACGTTTTCATGTAAGCATATATATGTAAACGTATTCATGTAAGTGTACTCATGTAAATGTATTCATGTAATCATATATATGTAAACGTATTCATGTAAGTGTACTCATGTAAATGTATATATGTAAACGTATATATGTAAACGTATTCATCTAAGTGTACTCATGTAAATGTATATATGTAAACATATTCATGTAAGTGTACTCATGTAAATGTACTATGTAAACGTATTCATGTAAGTGTACTCATGTAAATGTACATATGTGAATGTATCTATGTAAATGTGCTGTAATGTTCTGCGTGTGCTAGCTATATGTGTGTTCTCTCACTATCTAGCATGTATAGTAATGTACTGTGTGTACAAGCTGTAATGTGTGTTCTCTCTCTATCTAGCAAGTATTGACTCATGAATGAACTGACTCATTGTATGATATCGCGTTCTAGTAATAGTTCTAGTATCTTCCTAAACTACCCATGTGGTAGCTTACTAGTAATGTAACAGGTACGTATGAACATGGAAGCATACCCTTGCTACCCAAGGGTATTGAATGAACTAGAAGAACCTTTATGACTATATATGTGCACATGATATATATAACTAATATTTAAACGACCTTCGGACGGATACCCGTTGTCCCACCAGACCACATCTCAAGCGCGAAAAGGAAATAGGGCGGGCAGGCATTCCTAAGCCTTTTAAACATTTCTTATATAACTATACATACGTAGACATGCAATTGATAATATAAAAACATAAAATAAGTTTTGTAAAACCTTTGAACATAATTATTATCTAAGAAAAGATCGACTTGATGTCAATCTATAAAACGGGTTGAAAGCATGGGTTTGATAAAACAATTTAAGTATAAAGAAAAAATTTGGTGGAAACACAATTGTAAATGAGTTTGAAATGAAACATACAGTGTAAAATAAGGAGTTTTAAACATATAAAACGTTTATGAAAGCCATTTGAAGAAATCTATTTGGTAAAACGGCTAATGAGTAGTAAATCATTTGAATGCTGCTTGTTAATCACATGTGATTGATATAATAACTAGCATGATTCTACTTGTATCCCCCCATAAAACATTTAAAAATAGTTAAAACATTGATTAAGTGGTATGAACTCACCTGTAGCAAGTGGTTGGGATGAACGGACTGAAACAGGATGCTAGGTGTCAAGTGAAGTCTTGAACACACTCTATGATCCTAGTTAACATATAATATCACATATATGTATCCAATTAGTCTTTAAACAACTAATAAACAAAGTCAAGACACCCTAGGACATGCTAAACACTTTATACAAGTGTTATAAGTCTCAAGGATTGCATCTAAGTGTTGTAGGGAAAGGCTAGTGTGTTTGGGTTTCAAGGAACACTCCTAAAATGAGTTTACTCCCTAAAAACCAACACCCCTTGAGTTTACAGTTGTAAACTCTTGAGTTTACGGCCGTAAGCTCCTAACCTTTTGACCATTTGTTGTTTTGAAGTCTTCTAAGCTATTCCAAGCATTCCTACTTCATGTTTAAGCCTTAGGAAGTGTTGTGTGGCATCAAAACACTCCTAAATGGAGTTTACGGTCTAAGGACCATTTCTCCATGAGTTTACTACCGTAAACTCTTATGGACTAAGGTATTTTGGTGTTTTCAAGTCCTAAACACTTCAAGGTAATAGCCTAGGTTATATTCTAGGCATAAGGAATAAATATGGGACATGTATACAACTTTTAATGTGTTTACGGTTTTAGGAGATCCCCAAACCATAAACACATATAAATGTGAGGTTTTTGTGTTTTTTGTGTGATAAACTCATCAAGGATGGATCTAGACAAGTCCCTAAGGCATTGTGAAGCATCTAGACACCCTAAAGCACCTTTTGGCACTAAACTTGGTGTTTACGGTTTTGGGAGCCTCCCAAAACCGTAAAATACCTTGTTCTTGGAACTTTTCCTTGGTATAAACATGTATAGCAAGCTTTAAGTGACTCTAGGATAGAAGTACTTACTTTGTGGAAGCTTAAATTGAATTTAAAGTCCAAGAACACTAGTGTGTGTTCTTGGTGTTTTGGAAATCTTGTCAAAACACATAAATGGATGGATGAAAAGATGTACAATCACTTGATTAAGTGTTATACTAACTTGAAAGGGCTAGAAACACTTACTAGATCGAAGATATTGAGCAAAAACTTGGATGATACTTGAGAGAGTTTTTGGAGTTTACTCTTTTGGGTAAAATGAAAAGTGATCTACTTTGGGGAGTAAACTCATGCTTAAGGCATGAGTTTACGGTTTTTGAGGGTGTTTACAGCCCAAACATAAAAGTTTGGCCGTGAACTTCTAAGCTACGTGGTATTCGCGGTTTAGAAATTTCAAGTCCCGAGACGACCCATCCGTTCACCCATTCGTTTAAATATAATTATTAAAATAATCAAACGAACTTTAATTTCCTAAAAACAAGTAAAAGTGAACTTGACTTATAATATGAAGTGATTGACTTTTAGGGTTTGACTGAATGAAAATTCCAGGTTGTCACATTCTTCGTGTAGACTGAGTATTCATAAGCACATCTCTTGAATCCGAGGCTCTTCAGATGGTGATCTAGGCAAGCATTCCAAGCCCTGGGAGCTTGTTTAAGCCCGTAAAGAGCTTTGGATAGCTTGTAGACTTTGTGAGCTTCTCCTTTCTTTTGGTAACCATCTGGCTGGGATACGTAGACTTCTTCATCTAATTCGCCATTTAGAAACACTGATTTCACATCTAAGTGATGTATTTTCCACCCATTTGAGCCTGCTAACGCTAAAATCAATCGGATTGTTTTGATTCTGACCACCGGCGCGAATACCTCATTGAATTCAATTTCGTGTTGTTGCACATACCCCTTCGCTACGATCCTTGCCTTGTGTTTTATAATTTTTTTCACTCAGATCCCTTTTCAGTTTGAATACCCATTTTAAACCAATCGCCTTTCGGTCCTTAGGAAGATCGACCAGCTTCCATGTGTTATTTTTCTCGAGCGTGGCTAATTCAGCTTCCATGGCTTCACGCTATTCTTTCTTTCTACTGGCTTGAATGTAAGTCGATGGATCTTCATCATTTCGAATCAACATCAGTTCTTCAGGGGGAAAATTGACTTCGTCGGTGTTCTCGTACAAGTCAGTGAGTGTTCTGAATCGTTTTGGGGCACCACCACTGGTGGAACTTGACGCGGTGCTGAGATTGATCGTAGAATTTTGAGAAGTTTGAACAATTGGGGAATTGGGCGTAACTGGTGATTGTATAGGGGTATTTGGGGGGGTTATATTCAGGTGACCCGACTGGCCAACATAACCCGAATTAACATTTGACTGTGGTGACCCGCTATTTTGGTCCGGCGTATCTGGCACCCACTCTCCTTCGTCGTCGTAGTAATCATCGGCGAATTCAAAGCCTTCGACAGTGAAGCTCATACCAGGTGTTGCTTTGATCTTCTCACATTTTTCCTAATTCCATGCTCTATTTTCTTCAAATACCACATCACGGATTACATACATTTTCCCTGTGTCTGGGTTTAACAATTTGTACGCCTTCGATCCCTTTTCAACTCCGAGATGAACCAGTGGCATGCTCCTATCTTCCAACTTTTTCAAATGGCCCTTTGCCACTTTCATGTGAGCAATACACCCAACGACTCTTAAATGATCAATGTGAGGCTTTCTACCGGTCCACATTTCATATGGGGTTGAATCCTTCAGGGCTTTAGTTTGTACTCTGTTTAAGACATAAACAGAGTGTGATACTGCTTCTCCCCATAGGACATCTAGCATTGTCATTATATTCAAATTGCATCTAACTATCTCTAATACAGTTCTATTACGTCTCTCTACAACTCCATTTTGCCATGGAGAGTAGGGAGATGTATAATGCCTCTCCATGCTTGTTTCATTGCAGTATCTTGTGAATTCATTTGACAAGAACTCACCACCTTGATCAGTTCTGAACACCTTGACTTTCTCCCATGTTTCTGTCTCAACTTTCTTTCTGAAACTTTTAAAAGTTTGAAGGGCTTCCTCTTTTGATTTCATCAGATAAACCCACATTACCCTACTAAAGTCATCAATAATTAGCATAAAGTACCTGTTACCAGAAGGTGTGGGTGGTGAGACTAGGCCACAGAGGTCTCCATGTACAAGTTCTAACTTTTTCTTTGCTCTGAAACTTGCTTTCAAAGGAAATGGCTTCCTTGCTTGTTTTCCCACAAGACATCCTTCACAGGGTTGTGAAGGAACTGTCACCTTTGGAACACCTTCTATCAACTTCTTGTCTATCATATACTTCATTGAATTGAAGTTTATGTGTCCCAACCTCGCATGCCATAACAAAGTTGGATCAGAAACTTGAGTTAATAGACACATTGATCTAACCTCCTCCAATTCGATCTTGTAGAGGCAGTTTGGTGACTTGTAAACTTTCATCAACAGTCTTCCTTCCATATCTCTGACCCACAACCACGGCTCTTTGATTCGGATTTCGTCCCTAAATTCTGGTAATTGCCCAAGACTTATGATGTTACTACATAAATCGGGTATGTAGTACACATTCTGAAGCTTCCTCTGTTCTCCATTCTTGCATTTAAAAACGATTGTTCCCTTTCCTTCAATTCTCACTTTGGATTCGTTGCCAAACTTCACGAATCCACTTGTCTTTCTGTCTAATTCACGGAACTTGCTCACATTTCCAGTCATGTGATTACTCGCACCTGTGTCGAGGTACCATAGGTTTTACTGGATTGATTCACCTCCATGTGTTCTCAATTTTGGCTTCACGCTTTCTTCATTTAAGAATACTTCACCGGTTTCTTCTTTCCCTTCGAGTGATGACAACGGAAGTGCAGGTTCATTATCATCTTGTACCAGATTGCTTTCGTAGGTTCGCTCTTTTCTGGGATTCATGCATTCGGCTGCATAATGCCCGAATTCCTGGTAGTTGTAACACTGAATCTCGCTTTTATCTTGATTATTTGATGAGCTTTGACCTCCTTCTTTCTGCTGGTCTGAATTTCCCCTTCCACGGCCACCATTTCTACCTCTTCCTCGGCCACGACCACCCCGTGATCCTCCATGACCGCCACGATTCGATTTTTGTCTCGAATCACCCTCTATTTTCTTCTTGTTTCTTTCATACCATTCTTTGTGTGTCAAAATAAGCTTCCGTTCATCGCTTTCGCCACGACTCTTCATTCGTTCTTCGTATGATTTGAGTCTTCCGATCGCCTCTTCGACGAACATATCATCCAAATCCCCAAATTGTTCGAGTGTTGAAGCAATTTGAACGAATTTAGATGACACTGCTCTGAGCAATTTCTTCACCACCTGAGATTCATCGACCTTATCTCCCAGAGTGCGAAGTGTACTTACAGTTGTCACACCCCCAAACCTGAACGGCGGAAACGTTCGGGGGCGGATGACTTCATGTGGTAACGTAACAATTGAATACATAGTAAAGAAAGCAATACAACCATCATATATATAATTGAAAGTTTACATTTTTCAAAAAGTACATGTTCAAAACCAATTACAATATGATGTCAAAATGTGAGATTTAAGTGGCGCCGCAGCGTCCCTTCTTCAAAAGCGTATTGTTACATGTAGTTACTGAATCCCTGGGACATACAAGTAATTTTGAAAGAGTAGATCAGCATTTAAGCTGGTGAGTTTCATAAGTATTTAAATGACAATGTTGGTATGTAATGAAATGTTTTGTCCTTGTTTGTTTGTTTTTAGAAAATCCTATATTTTCTACTAGTATAAAAGTAGTCTTCTCTCAAGACCAAAGTTTGTTTCCAAAAATGTATGTAAGTATAAAAATAACCAATATGTTTGAAAACCTCGTAAATCAATGTATTTTTAATACCTCATGTGAGTTTTATAACCATACTATTGACTCGGAATCCCTATACACAACGTTCTTCAGGCGTTGGAATGTTATGACGTTTGTCACCCCAAATGGTGGACTGTAGCTAACAGTCAGGGCGCGGGTTGTCAAGCCCGTATAGATCTATACACAAACACCATGCTCCCCCTCCAAGGGATTCTGGTATATAATACAGGACTTGAAATGTGTACTCGAACGTACGTGAAGTTAATGTCTCACAAAACCGTGGTATAAAAACAGATTTACATGTTAAAGTGTTCGTTTGTTCTTGTATATGAAAGTGACTTCTTGAAAATCGCGTTTCTAGTATGTAAAAGTTAGCAATATCCTCGTAAAACTATACCTATTATAGTTTTCTAAAAGTGTGACTTGTTTGTTTAGAAATGCCTAGAAAAGGAATCACTTTTTATAAATGTATAGATTTTTGTAGAGCCTAAGATAGACAAGTATACATATAATCTAAGAAAATGTTTAGTTTATACATGCATTACAACAATTTATATTTTTAAAGATAGGATTCTATTGTAATATATTTTGTATACGAGAGTTCCCTATAAAGTTTATAAATCACATATGATTCTACTTAATAAAAGTGTATAATAATCTTTATATATAACACCCGATAGTAGTCGTGTGTTTTACTTGTATTTCCCCCCCCCCCCCCCCCCCTTAGAAAGCTTATAAAAGCATTTAGAATAATTAAAAAGGGTTAATAAAGGGGTATGAACTCACTTGAAAGTTTGAAGATAGCAAGATGGAAAACCGGGCATAGTTTCGTCTCGGGAAACGGATTTTTCTCGGGATTCTCGGGAATCTCGGGAGTAAAATCGACCTTCGGGACTTGAGCAAAATGACCAGGGCTTCGGGTTAGAACGGGCACGGAAATCAAGGCAATATCGTGAGAGAAATGAGAGAAATGGGGTGAATTTCCCGGAACCCTCGCATCTCTATTTATAGTGGTCTGAGAAGCCTCGGTACGCGGGGCGTACTCGTGCGTCACCCGTGACCGAGTCCTCAACTGCTTCGCTTCGGATGGGATGGATCAGGTAGGCTCGTATAGGGGCGACGTGGACGGACCGAGACCAAGGCCTTCGGGTACGCGGGGCGTACGGGGTTACGCGGCGCGTAACTCGGATGAGGACGCTGACTCCTCCTTCGGATATTACCGGATTTTTGATTTAAATTTATATATAATTTATTTAATAAACTTCAAAAATTCATATCTTCTTCATACGAACTCCGTTTTCGATGGTCTTTATATTCACGCGTAGGTGAGACTACGCTCTACAACTTTCATGTAGACTCCGTTGGCAAATTCCGAAATTATTTTTATTATTTATTTATAAAATGTCGTGATTAAGGAATTTCTTTAAAAATTCATAACTTCTTTATCTGACGTCGGTTTTTGCCAGACTTTTCACCGCTGAAATACCATTGTCGAGACCTTCGATTCTCGTTTAGGTCATTCCGGCCAAAAGTCGCTCGATCTCCGATTCGAGTTTTTAGCTGTTTGCTGCTAAGCCGAACTTGGAAAAATCTTAACTTCAATATACGAAGCCGGATTTGGGCATTCTTTTTACGTACGATCCCGGTTTAATGATATTAAACATAGTAGGTAGTTAAATAGAAACTTTTTGGACATTTTATTATCAAAGTTAATTTCTTTAACTCAAAAGTGGTTACAATACTTGACTTATTAGGCCATTACAAAGAGTTGAAATATCGGGCTGTCACAACAGTGTTGGTTACTTTTCCGGTGAAGTCGTCGACACTTTCCATTTCTGTCATGCACAGTGCTTCGAACTTAGCCTTCAGCGTCCGAATCCTTGCAACCTTCACTCTGTTAGCTCCTATGTACATGGTTTTGAGAGCGTCCCAAGCTTCCTTGGCCGTCTTCTTCTCAGCCAAAACCATCAGTAGATCTTCAGGTATACCCTGGTAAATGGCGGCAAATGCCATGTTATCTTTCTTTGATTCAACAAGGGTATTTGAGGTTCTGGGCTTTACAGCATCCCAGACGCCTTGAGCCAACATGTGCACCCGCATCTTAATTGTCCATGCTCCATAATTCGTCTTTGTCAACATCAGATAGTGGAGGGTTATGTCACACTCCAAAACCAAGAACAGTGGAAACGTTCCGGGGTGGAGGACGTCATGTACAGTATCACAACAGTGTAAAATAGTAAACAAGCAACAACATCATCCATTGCATTATAAGTAAATTTTTAATACATGTGTTCTGTCATTGTAATTAGACACCAAAAATATATAATCAAAATAAAAGACGAGACTTGTCTGCTCCGTCTTCTCAAAACCTGGCCACCGTACCTGTCTACTGATGACCTGAGAATACAAGTTATTTTGAAAGAGAGTATTAGCTTTAAAGATGATGAATTCATAAGTATTTAAGTGTCATTGTCTTGCTTTGTAAAGCTGTTATGAATGTCATGTAAAACCTTTAAGTAAGACAGTTGATATAAGTAGGAAAAACCCTAAGAAATCCCTTATTTCCTACTAGTATGAAATGTAGTCTTCTTCCGAGACCCGAATGTTTTGTTATGACAACGTAGTCTTCTACCAAGACCCGAATGTTTTGTTATGACAATGTAGTCTTCTACCAAGACCCGAATGTTTTGTTATGACAATGTAGTCTTCTACCAAGACCCGAATGTTTTGTTATGACAATGTAGTCTTCTACCAAGACCCGAATGTTTTGTTATGATAATGTAGTCTTCTACCAAGACCCGAATGTTTTGTTATGACAATGTAGTCTTCTACCAAGACCCGAATGTTTTGTTATGACAATGTAGTCTTCTACCTAGACCCGAATGTTTTGTTATGATAATGTAGTCTTCTACCAAGACCCGAATGTTTTGTTATGATAATGTAGTCTTCTACCAAGACTCAAATGTTTTGTTATGGTAATGTAGTCTTCTACCAAGACCCGAATGTTTTTTTATGACAATGTATTCTTTTACCAAGACCCGAATGTTTTGTAAGTAAAATGATAGTTTTTCCTTCTTTTTTACTACTACAAACAGTAATTAGTCTAACTCATCGTTTATGTGAATATATCACAAAATAAAGTAAACAGGAAAAATATAACCATGTAAGTGTTATCCCTGGTTACCAGGACTAACACGCCATCGCAGTAAGCGACATGTATAACCTAATGAACCTCCGAAGATGGTCCAATTGTCCTCTCTAGCAGCAGCAGGTTGGAGGAAGGGTTAGTCCTGTAGCCGACTCCTAATACAAGCGTTAACCTAATGATCATCCGAAGATTTTCATCTCATCCTCTGTTGCAACAACACGATGGAGGAACGGTTAGTTCCGATATTGATCCACCTATTATAAGTAATAACCTTAGACATCCGTAGATGTTCATCACCCAATGTTGCTAACAGGTGGGTTCTGGAATGGTTAGTCCCGTCTAGACATCCCATCGAACAGGGATAGGCAGGAAAATTTACACAGAAGGTACGAATAAATCTTCCTAACATAAGTGATAACCTTAGACATCCGTAGACGTTCATCACCCAGTGTTGCTAACATCTGGGTTCCGGAATGGTTAGTCCCGTCTAGACATCCCATCGAACAGGGATAGGCAGGAAAATTTACACAGAAGGTACGAATAAATCTTCCTAATAACTCTAGGTACAAGTATCCAGGTAAGTGAATACAGAATAATGTATCTAAGTAACAGTACTCATGTATGGTATTCATGTAAGCGTATTCAGATAAATGTATCTATGTAAACGTACTCATGTATCATGTAATCCTAGGTAAATGTACTCATGTATCATGTAAGCATATGTAAGTGTACTGGTATAGACTCATGAATGAACTGACTCCTGTGTGATTCCTTTTAATAGGAATAATGTTTGATATCCTCTAACTATCTCTATGATAGTTAACTGAAAGGTAATTGGTTGTTCAAGTAGGCTTATACACTCTTGCAACCCAAGAGTGGTGGAAACTAAATGAAGGGTGAAAACTATAATCTCTAACATATATATGAACATATGCGTATAAGTATAGTTTGGTTCAAGAAGGTAAAAATGGTTTTGTACGACATCTAAGAGTTTTGAACAATAATTAACAATGACTTGGTGTCACTTTAATGAACATTTCAAAAGTAATACATTTGATAACAAAGTATTTCTTAAGATTTAAAACCACTTCATGCATCACATTCTGTAGTATGTGAAATCTGCTGATTTAAAACACAGTTATAAAATACATATAATTGATTTAATAACATGTTGTTTTCTACTTGTATCCCCCCCATTAAAGCATTTAAAATCATTTAAAACGTTGATTAGGGGTATGAACTCACCTGTAGATGGTGATTTGGATGAACTGAACGGTGTAGGATTGTTAGGTGTCAAGTGAGGACTTGTACACGCACTACGATCCTAATGAACATATAATCACACATATATGCACTCAATTAGTCTTAAATTACTAATTGATAATGTTAAGACATCCTAGAACAAAATAAACACTTTATATAAGTGTTATAAGCCCTAAGGATTGCATCTAAGCTATTGTGGGACAAGTCACTTGGGTTTAGGGTTCCAAAGGACCCTATACATGAGTTTACTCTTCATATATCCTCACACATGGAGTTTACGGTTGTAAACTCTTGAGTTTACGGCCGTGAACTCCCAAACTTGTGGTATTTTGTGTTTTGAAGTTCTAAATGATCCCTAGAAGTATTCCAACTTGGTGGTTTAATTCTTGGAAGGGTTTAAGGCATAGAAACACTCCTTTGAGGAGTTTACGGCCCTAAGGCCATTTCCCTCAGAGTTCGCGGCCGTAAACTCTTAAGGAAAGGTGTTTTTGATGCTTTCAAGTCTCTTGCACATGTGGTATAGGTCTTAGACTTTTATCCCAAGCATATGAAGGCCTTTGGCACACTTTGGTGCCCTTTAATCATGTTTACGGCCCAAGAACCATGTCATGGCCGTAAACTCACTTTGGAAGGTGTTTTTGATGGTTTAATGTCCTTGATTTATGTAGGAGTAATCCTTGGTAATTGTCCAAGACTTTAGGAGTGCCAAAAGCACTCTTTGGTCCATGATTTTGGAGTTCACGGTCCAAGTTCTTCTTGGGCCGTGAACACCTAAACTTGGGTGATTCTTTGATGTTTTCTTGTCCCTAATACACTTCTATATAAGTCCATGTTAATAGCACATCACGGGGGAAAGTCTAGGCTTTGTTTCGGGAGTTTACCGCCCAAGAACACCTTGGGGAGTAAACTCCTAAATCTAGTTATTTAGCTATCTAAATCATGTTATAAACACATAATAAGCATTCTAACACTACTAGAGAGAGTTACTCACGTTTTGGTATAAAAACCCGATGATCCGTGGGAGAGAAAATGACTTTTCTCTAGTTGGAAATGCGAATAATGAATGAATTTGGTTCAGAATTCTATTTATAGTCCTGAGATATTTTTGGCAGAAAATATTTTTAATCCCAAAATGATTTCTAATATAACAGAGTGTCGGAATAACAATGTTGCACGAAACCCTAATGCATCCACTCTCCTGATATCTCCTCAAGTGTAAATCCTGAAAAACTGCCAAACTTATACCCGAAGTCTGGAATTTCACTGAAACTGTTCTAACCTCTATTGGCTTGATATGGTTTGTTCAGAATGGAAATTTCGGGTTGTCACATCATCCCCCTGTTAAAGGGAATTTTGTCCCGAAATTAGAATTTAGATAAGGAAGTAGGTATAAATGATCGAGTTGTTAGGTGAAAACTTCCTAATCGATTGATTCTCGCGCAACCATGTGAAATCGGGTTCTCGGTCGGTATTCCAACGAACCTTCACTAACGGGCGATGGCGCTGCTTCGTCCGCTTGACCACTCGGTTGAGCATCACGACGGTTCTAATACGAAGGCGAGGATCTCGTTAATCTCAATTTCGTCGAGTGGGCTTACGAGCGTCCTAACAGAAAGGAATTTTTTAAAAATTGAGACGCGAAAGGTAACATGTATGTTACTGAGTTCGCGGAGTAGATCTAGTCGGTGAGATGCAGGACCGATTCTAGTAGGAATCTCGGAGGTCCTAACTATATTGGATTTAGCTTTCCACGCTTTACGAAGCGTATTTAAGCCATTCCCAGAGTGAGGTTTCTTAAAGAATTTGGTCTCTCACTTGGTATTCCAAAGGTTCTTTCTATTGCTTAACTTCCCAGTTAAGGGCTACCCCTCGCTGGGTCAAACTCAAAAGGGTTTCTGAAATTTGTGAGGGATTCCGAATGGACTATGATAGTAGGTCTGTAAGACATAGAATTTGGCGAATTTTCCGTCGGTAACTACGGTGCCGACAAATTCCCAACGGTTTTGAATAACTTGTCAGAGTACTCAAGAATTTCCACATCACTAATAGTGTGTCTCAGGAAATCAGACTCTTAATTCCAAAACTCGTGTTCAGAGAACTTTGCGAAAAGTATCTCCGAGGTTAATGTTTCCATGGGTTCTTTCTTATTACGAGGGTAGATAAGTAAGTCATTTCATGGAGAAATGAAGAACTGATCCTAGTAGGAAAAACGTACTCCACTCATTTAGCTCATGAATACTGTGGACGTATTGGTCCTATATGAGGGGTATCACTACGGACTTGAAATGTCCGCATCGAGTTCGGAGGATAGTCTTCAGGACATCCTTCCCTATCACTCGAACTGGTGATATTCAGATCTTAGGTCCATTTCTGAAAGTAACTCTTTCCCTGTGTTTGCTCAACCAACCCGTCTATGCGAGGCAGAGACAACGATTTCTAAAGGAAATTCTTAATGAAGTCTCCGGTCGTCGAGGTACATAAGATGCACTCCGTCGATTTCTGGTAATAATAAGACCGGAGCTCTCAAGGGTGAGAAGCCTGGTCTTCTAATTCTATTGTTGAGTAGTTCGTTGTATTGTCCAGGTTGTTCTTGTATCTTCCGTAGGCGTTTAGACTGAAGGCGATCTGGTTATAAGGGTCATACTGGGTTCTAAGTTTGTTCCAATGCCAATGTAATTACTTGTACTCATGGGAAATCTTCGTCCTGAAGCTCATATTAAAATTCATACATGGTTCAACGATCACAATCTCGTGTATACGAGTAGTATATATTTAAGATTGAAAAGGTAGTCGAATAACTGATTCTTCTTTAAGCTTACATCCCATCGAGGGAAAAGAAGTTAAAGTGGAATCATCAATTCTAAACCTGTAGAAAATTGATTATATATCACTCTCATGTATACATTCTTCAGTGATTGGTCATCCGTATGAATCCTGGAGTTGAACTTGACGTACTGCATGAGTAATACTGTGGGGATTCCTTCAGAAAGGAAAGGAACTATAAGGTACTTCATGCACGAGTACCCAGGTGTTCCGATATAATAGCTTCGCTAGAAGACGTTTACTGAGAAAGAGATGTACTTATGAAGCTGTTTTTGTGAGGATCAAATCGAATCGAGTCGTATGATAATGTCGGAATCATACAGAAACTTAAAGACATTAGATTTGAACGTAAGGCGTTACAGACAAAACACAACAGTGCAACTTTTAACAAAGTTACTGTACTTTTAGATTTACTACAAGACTATTGTTGCGAACAAGGTATACTACGAAAGATAAGTACATGCAGCACGAGCATCCCTAAACGGACGGGATCCCACAAAAGATAAGACTCTTTTTGCACTCGTTTTGGGATGGTTCATAAGTCTGTTACAACTAAACGCCTAAATTACATTAACGTGGGTCCGGAGTAGACTCTCCTGCGGCGGTGGTCGGTAGCATACTGTCGTGTGTGCCAGCATTTGCTGCCTCTGGGCAGTTCCTTTTGTAATGACCTACCTTGCCACAACCGTAGCAAGTTTGGTTCACACTGGTGTTTGGCACTTGGGTGGGTTGAGCTGTTGGAGTCTTGCAGTAACAGGTTGTATGCCCCTTCCTGTTGCAGTGTGAGCACTGCATCTCCCTAAAAGGTCCATGGTGGTGAAAACTGCATTTAATGCATTTTGGGAGATATCCAGCATAAAGCTTGGCTGGTTTAGGGACAATTGGGATGTCCGAAGGGATGGTAGTTGGAGGTGCTGATGTCGTGGCTGTGAAGGTTGTTACTGGTGGATGTTTCCTGTTTGCCCTTCGAAGCGACTTGTCCTTAGGTTTATTCCAAGACTTCCGTTTGTTACTTGGATTGGAATGATTGTTAACAATCCCGGTAACACTTGCGTTGTTAGCATTCAGCTGACACGGCAGCCGAGACTGCAGCTTGAAAGGTAGCTGCATCAATCTGAAGAGTTGGTGTTTGGTTGATGGGCTGATCGTTTTTCTTGGGTGACATGATTCTGTTACACCGAAATAAAATGAATTTGTGAGCGAGAATGGTTGAACCTAGACGTAGTTCGATCGCTCATGAAAAGAATAGAAGTATGTTTTCTAAGGTTCGACCTACATCCCTATGATGCAGTCCTAGCACGGAATGGAAGTATGTTCACGAAGGTTTAACCTACATCCCTATGATGCAGTCCTAGTAAAGATCAGAAGTAAGTTCTTACAACGGTCTCAAGATGTTTCTCGTTCTAGCCGAGGTATCGTTGGTTGGCGAATAACGTGATCCAACCATTAAAAGAGACTCGGAGATGTCTCCGGAGTTAAATTGCTATAGTCCAATGACTTGACTAGAGCATGTTTCAAATAGACTCTAATGAAAGTATGATAAGAGTATTTGAATAAAGAAGGACACATAAGTTAGCCGACTGTGAATACCTTTGATATTCATGACGTACAAGTTCGGGAAAATGACCTTGTAACAAGGTCTTACATCATATCCAGAGAAGATAGTTCCCGACAACATAAAGACCTAACCAAAAGTACTTACAGTACAAGATAGTTTCATAATAAAAGGCCACATCGGGCATAGACAGAAACACGATTCCTTTCTAACAAGGAATATAAAGTAAAGTACCTACTACTAGCGACGGTCATCCCTCTGGTGAACTCTCAGTTCAGCCAGTTAGCGTTCCACATCAAGTAGGTGTCTTTCGTACACTCTCTGGCGTGCTCTAAGTTCTACGACTTCGGCTTGTGACTCAGCCAGTGCTTGCAGCAGGGTTTTATGGTCTCTCTCAGACCTCTCACGAGCATGCTCAAGGCGACTGGTGCGAAGCATATGCATTCCTCCATTTGTATCAACTTCTGCGATACGTTGTAGAGTTGTCCTGCTCTGAATTACGTTTCGGGAAACTCTTCGGATCAGAATTGGCATGATTCTGTCTGCTGAGCCCCCATTGCTCAGGTCATAGAAGCTTCGGTCACCATTAAATGGCATGGGCTGATCTTGTCCTTGGCTCCATGTTTCCAAACATTCCACCTACTCAGGCGTCGGGCCATGAAAAGTCGGACAAGGGTTGGGAATTGGAAAGGGAGCTGCCTGTGGTAGGTTCTCAACCTCGGGTTCGGAGATGGCATCGTCTGAAAGGTCGTCAGCATGGTGATCATTCAGAGGGATTGGATGATCATTATCTGGTTCTTCTCCAAACCATCCAGCAATAACCACGTTCAGAAGGAACAGGTTATCGTGGGGATGGAATCCAGCCATGTTATCTACGCGAGAATTTGGGGTAAGAAAATAATTATTAGACGAACTATCTAGATAATTATTTAGGAAATCTTCATTAGTTCCATCGCTATTTGTAAAGTGCATACCAGTTATATGTAATCAACACAGGATACGCCTTCGAATAAGTGACCTCAACTCCAAATTCACAAGGAATAGGGGTAAAGCAAAAAATTTCACCTATTCTAAGTCTATAACATCCTAATTACATATAACTTTAGCGTATCCACTTAGCAATTATCAACTTAGGAATGAAGATTCCATTTTAGTTCTCAAGTATAAAGTACTTATAGTAACACAAAACACCCCTAAGGTATTTTAGACTTAGGTTCTGTTATAATGTTCTCATTGTGGTAATGTTGGTAAGTTTTTAGACTTGTTTCCATATCACAACCATTCTTGGGCATGTGCTAATCACTCCTTGGAACAGCATAGTTGATCAGGCTATGCCACTCCCAAGACTGACCATACATCCCCGAGCTTACCTGTGATATTCAACAATCTCAATACTTTTGTTCTTGTCATCGTGACACAGATTTTAGTATAAATGCAGGCACGTATAGTTTGTTAAATGTTTTATTATTTAAAAGTATAAACTCTTAGACAGAGTGTTTTAATCCCAATGTGTTTATAGTTAGTATATCTTTTATGGGTTGATATACTTAATTCACTATAAACAATGCTCTGATACCAATCTATCACACCCCAAAACCAAGAACGGTGGAAACGTTCCGGGGTGGAGGATGTCATGTACAGTATCGCAACAGTGTAAAATAGTAAACAAGCAACAACATCATCCATTGCATTATAAGTAAAGTTTTAATACATGTGTTCTTTCATTGTAATAAGACACCAAAAATATATAATCAAAATAAAAGACGAGATTTGTCTGCTCCGTCTTCTCAAAACCTGGCCATCGTACCTGTCTACTGATGACCTGAGAATACAAGTTATTTTGAAAGAGAGTATCAACTTTAAAGCTGGTAAATTCATAAGTATTTAAGTGTCATTGTCTTGCTTTGTAAAGCTGTTATGAATGTCATGTAAAACCTTTAAGTAAGACAGTTGATATAAGTATGAAAAACCCTAAGAAATCCCTTATTTCCTACTAGTATGAAATGTAGTCTTCCTCCAAGACCCGAATGTTTTGTTATGACAACGTAGTCTTCTACCAAGACCCGAATATTTTGTTATGACAATTTAGTCTTCTACCAAGACCCGAATGTTTTGTTATGACAATGTAGTCTTCTACCAAGACCCAAATGTTTTGTTATGACAATGTAGTCTTCTACCAAGACCCGAATGTTTTGTTATGACAATGTAGTCTTCTACCAAGACCCGAATGTTTTGTTATGATAATGTAGTCTTCTACCAAGACCCGAATGTTTTGTTATGACAATGTAGTCTACTACCAAGACCCGAATGTTTTGTTATGACAATGTAGTCTTCTACCAAGACCCGAATGTTTTGTTATGATAATGTAGTCTTCTACCAAGACCCGAATGTTTTGTTATGATAATATAGTCTTCTACCAAGACCCGAATGTTTTGTTATGATAATGTAGTCTTCTACCAAGACCTGAATGTTTTGTTATGGCAATGTAGTCTTCTACCAAGAACCGAATGTTTTGTAAGTAAAATGATAGTTTTTCCTTCTTTTTTACTACTACAAACAGTAATTAGTCTAACTCATCGTTTATGTGAATATATCACAAAATAAAGTAAATAGGAAAAATATAACCATGTAAGTGTTATCCCTGGTTACCAGGACTAACACGCCATCGCAGTAAGCGACATGTATAACCTAATGAACCTCCGAAGATGGTCCAATTGTCCTCTGTAGCAGCAGCAGGTTGGAGGAAGGGTTAGTCTCGTAGCCGACTCCTAATACAAGAGTTAACCTAATGATCATCCGAAGATTTTCATCTCATCCTCTGTTGCAACAGCAGGATGGAGGAATGGTTAGTTCTGATATCGATCCACCTATTATAAGTAATCACCTTAGACATCCGTAGATGTTTATCACCCAGTGTTGCTAACATATGGGTTCCGGAATCGTTAGTCCCGTCTAGACATCCCATCAAACAGGGATAGGCAGGAAAATTTACACAGAAGGTACGAATAAATTTTCCTAACAAAAGTGATAACCTTAGACATCCATAAACGTTCATCACCCAGTGTTGCTAACATCTGGGTTCCGGAATGGTTAGTCCCGTCTAGACATCCCATCGAACAGGGATAGGCAGGAAAATTTACACAGAAGGTACGAATAAATCTTCCTAATAACTCTAGGTACAAGTATCCAGGTAAGTGAATACAGAATAATGTATCTAAGTAACAGTACTCATGTATGGTATTCATGTAAGCGTATTCAGATAAATGTATCTACGTAAACGTACTCATGTATCATGTAATCCGAGGTAAATGTACTCATGTATCATGTAAGCATATGTAAGTATACTGGTATAGACTCATGAATGAACTGACTCCTCTCTGATTCCTTTTAATAGGAATAATGTTTGATATCTTCTAACTATCTCTATGATAGTTAACTGAAAGGTAATTGGTTGTTCAAGTAGGTTTATACACTCTTGCTACCCAAGAGTGTTGGAAACTAAATGAAGGGTGAAAACTATAATCTCTAACATATATATGAACATATGCGTATAAGTATAGTTTGGTTCAAGAAGGTAAAAATGGTTTTGTATGAAATCTAAGAGTTTTGAACAATAATTAACAATGACTTGGTGTCACTTTAATAAACATTTCAAAAGTAATACATTTGATAACAAAGTATTTTTAAGATTTAAAACCATTGCATGCATCACATTTTGTAGTATGTGAAATTTGCTGATTTAAAACATAGTTATAAAATACATATAATTGATTTAATAACATGTTGTTTTCTACTTGTATCCCCCCCCCCATTAAAGCATTTAAAATCATTTAAAACGTTGATTAGGGGTATGAACTCACCTGTAGATGGTGATTTGGATGAACTGAACGGTGTAGGATTGTTAGGTGTCAAGTGAGGACTTGTACACGCACTATGATCCTAATGAACATATAATCACACATATATGCACTCAATTAGTCTTAAATTACTAATTGATAATATTAAGACATCCTATAACAAAATAAACACTTTATATAAGTGTTATAAGCCCTAAGGATTGCATCTAAGCTATTGTGGGGCAAGGCACTTGGGTTTAGGGTTCCAAAGGACCCTATACATGAGTTTACTCTTCATATATCCTCACACATGGAGTTTACGGTTGTAAACTCTTGAGTTTACGGCCGTGAACTCCCAAACTTGTGGTATTTTGTGTTTTGAAGTTCTAAATGATCCCTAGAAGTATTCCAACTTGGTGGTTTAATTCTTGGAAGGGTTTAAGGCATAGAAACACTCCTTTGAGGAGTTTACGGCCCTAAGGCCATTTCCCTCAGAGTTCGCGGCCGTAAACTCTTAAGGAAAGGTGTTTTTGATGCTTTCAAGTCTCTTGCACATGTGGTATAGGTCTTAGACTTTTATCCCAAGCATATGAAGGCCTTTGGCACACTTTGGTGCCCTTTAATCATGTTTACGGCCCAAGAACCATGTCATGGCCGTAAACTCACTTTGGAAGGTGTTTTTGATGGTTTAATGTCCTTGATTTATGTAGGAGTAATCCTTGGTAATTGTCCAAGACTTTAGGAGTGCCAAAAGCACTCTTTGGTCCATGATTTTGGAGTTCACGGTCCAAGATCTTCTTGGGTCGTGAACACCTAAACTTAGGTGATTCTTTGATGTTTTCTTGTCCCTAATACACTTCTATACAAGTCCAAGGTAATAGCACATCACGGGGGAAAGTCTAGGCTTTGTTTCGGGAGTTTACCGCCCAAGAACACCTTGGGGAGTAAACTCCTAAATCTAGTTATTTAGCTATCTAAATCATGTTATAAACACATAATAAACATTCTAACACTACTAGAGAGAGTTACTCACGTTTTGGTATAAAAACCCGAAGATCCGTGAGAGAGAAAATGACTTTTCTCTAGTTGGAAATGCGAATAATGAATGAATTTGGTTCAGAATTCTATTTATAGTCCTGAGATATTTTTCGCAGAAAATATTTTTATTCCCGAAATGATTTCTAATATAACAGAGTGTTGGAATAACAGTGTTGCACGAAACCCTAGTGCATCCACTCTCCTGATATCTCCTTAAGTGTAAATCCTGAAAAACTGTCAAACTTATACCCGAAGTCTGGAATTTCACTGAAACTGTTCTAACCTCTATTGGCTTGATATGGTTTGTTCAGAATGGAAATTTCGGGTTGTCACATCATCCCCCTGTTAAAGGGAATTTCGTCCCGAAATTAGAATTTAGATAAGGAAGTAGGTATAAATGATCGAGTTGTTAGGTGAAAACTTCCTAATCGATTGATTCTCGCGCTCCCAAGTGAAATCGGGTTCTCGGTCGGTATTCCAATGAACATTCACTTACGGGCGATGGCGCTGCTTCGTCCGCTTGACCACTCGGTTGAGCGTCACAACGTTTCTAATACGAAGGCGAGGATCTCGTTAATCTCGATTTCGTCGAGTGGGCTTACGAGCGTCCTAACGGAAAGGTATTGTTTAAAAATTAAGACACGAAAGGTAACATGTACGTTACTGAGTTCGCGGAGTAGATCTAGTCGGTGAGATGCAGGACCGATTCTAGTAGGAATCTCGTACGTCCTAACTATATTGGATTTAGCTTTCCACGATTTACGAAGCGTATTTAAGCCATTCCCAGAGTGAGGTTTCTTAAAGAATTTGGTCTCTCACTTGGTATTCCAAAGGTTCTTTCTATTGCTTAACTTCCCAGTTAAGGGCTACCCCTCGTTGGGTCAAAGTCAAAAGGGTTTCTGAAATTTGTGAGGGATTCCGAATGGACTATGATAGTAGGTCTGTAAGACCTAGAATTTGGCGAATTTTCCGTCGGTGACTACGGTGCCGACAAATTCCCAACAGTTTTGGATAACTTGTCAGAGTACTCAAGAATTTCCACATCACTAATAGTGTGTCTCAGGAAATCGGACTCTTAATTCCAAAACTCGTGTTCAGAGAACTTTGCAAAAAGTATCTCCGAGGTTAATGTTTCCATGGGTTCTTTCTTATTACGAGGGTAGATAAGTAAGTCATTTCATGGAGAAATGACGAACTGATCCTAGTGGGAAAAACGTACTCCACTCATTTAGCTCATGAATACTGTGGACGTATTGGTCCTATCTGAGGGGTATCACTACGGACTTGAAATGTCCGCATCGAGTTCGGAGGATAGTCTTCCGGACATCCTTCCCTATCACTCGAACTGGTGATATTCGGATCTCAGGTCCATTTCTGAAAGTAACTCTTTCCCTGTGTTTGCTCAACCAACTCGTCTATGCGAGGCATAGACAACGATTTCTAAAGGAAATTCTTAATGAAGTCTCCGGTCGTCGAGGTACATAAGATCCACTCCGTCGATTTCTGGTAATAATAAGACCGAAGCTCTCAAGTGTGAGAAGCATGGTCTTCTAATTCTATTGTTGAGTAGTTCGTTGTGTTGTCCAGGCTGTTCTTGTATCTTCCATAGGCGTTTAGACTGAAGGCGATCTGGTTATAAGCGTCATACTGGGTTCTAAGTTTGTTCCAATGCCAATGTAATTACTCGTACTCGTGGGCAGTCTTCGTCCTGAAGCTCATATTAAAATTCATACATGGTTCAACGATCACAATCTCGTGTATACGAGTAGTATATATTTAAGATTGAAAAGGTAGTCGAATAACTGATTCTTCTTTAAGCTCACATCCCATCGAGGGAAAAGAATTTAAAGTGGAATCATCAATTCTAAACCTGTAGAACATTGATTATATATCACTCTCATGTATACATTCTTTAGTGATTGGTTATCTGTATGAATCCTGGAGTTGAACTTGACGTACTGCACAAGTAATACTGTGGGGATTCCTTCGGAAAGGAAAGGAACTATAAGGTACTTCATTGCCACCATTTCATCCCGCCATTTCTCCACGAGCTTGATACTTGGGCATGCACAAGATTCGCTCTGATACCAAATGTTGGTTTTTCACAAACCTGTAACACTCAGACAATGGCTATGTACAATATCAAGATGAAAGAAAGAACGACTCTAACTGTTTCAAGCTTAAATCTTTTCTCTGTAAATTGAAAGAGAAGAGGTAATACCTCAACGATTACATGCATAACATATTTAAACACAAAAACATGCGAGAAATATTGCAACTACCACTACATGCATGAGACTCGGTCTCTTATCCAACATGGCTTTGATTGAATCAAAATAAACGTGCATCTAATTCTAACGATCAACAAACTCACTTTAATTAAAAACTAATTAAGTGACTAACTGAACTTCTGAATTATTTCATCACTCTCAAGCTGTCACAGTTTCTTATGCCCATTAGAAATTGTCCTCTGAGATCCATGTTTGGTAATCGAATATTCAAAACCTTGTTCTTATCATGTTGCCAGCATTCGACACCAGTAAACCTACAGATGAAACCTTATGTATTGTTGTTAAGATTACAGGCTGAAAATATGTGTAATGGGTCTTCTAATGATTCCTTAATAGATCTTAGGCAACTGATGTCTGACTCAATGGCCTTGTTTGTAGCAAAGCGAGCTAGTATGATTAGCACCGGCAATTGCAAACACGAACTAGGAATACCATTTATTTCCATCTTAGTGTTGCGTGATCACATTGAATTGTAATGTATATATAAACTGAGAATCTAAATCTCCTGTGGGACCCACGTCAAACTGTCAAAGAAAATAGGGAAAAAAGGTTAACGTTTTTAGTCCCTTACCACCAATTTTCACTCGTTTACTAGTTCAAAGCTTCTAGACTTAAAGGACAATCAGCTAAATTCTTGATTCCAAGTCAAAGGTGTTGTTTGTTTGTTTTTGTTTTTTTTTTAAACCCTCTTCAAACCACTTTCTGCTGCGTGGCGCAACATACGCGCAACACTTTCCCTCTCGCAGTAGTTTGTGTTTTTGGAAAGCTTCAAACTACAAAACCTCTACGCGTGTGCTGCATGACGCAACATTTAACTCGCCTCTTCAAACCTCTTCAGTTTTTCATTTTTCCAAGTATTTTTTTCTAGAATTTTGGTATAACTTTTTTTTTTTTTAATTTTTTTTTTGAAAACTTTGATTTTTTTAAACTTTTATTTATGGATTTGATACAATTCTTTTTATAGTTTCCACAAATTTTTTTAACTTGATTTTTTTTATAAAAAAAACTTTGATTTTTTTTACCGTTTTTGTTAATAATATTTTCAGTTTCAGTTGCATCTTTTTTTAACATGTGTAGTTTTTTGCGAACTTTGTAGACTTCATTTGCAATACTTTCTTAATTTTTTTTATTATTTTCTTTTTTATGTTTTTTAAAATTTGTTTTTTTCTAGAATAAAACTGTTAGCTTATTTTATATTTTTTAAGTTTTTTTAAAAGTTTTATATTTTTTTACATGCTCTTCTTAGTTTCCTTTCAATGTTTTAAGACAAATTATTAAAATTTTGGTGTTGAGAACTATTTTCAGTTTATTTAAATTTCAGTTTACTGCAGCAGTCTATAGATGTTAAAAAACAAACATGTTTCGTATTATAGGTTGCAGTCATTTGTTCCATCTCTTCTGCTACAGAGGATTGAAAAGATGGTCCGCAGATTTCATGAATTTTCGTTTCGAAAAAACAGCAGACAGCACATCAAAGAAAAATAGGGTAAAAAATGAGGATTTTAAATACACCATTTACTAAAGACAAAACCACCATTGTCACATTAATTAAAATAACGTCTAAATCATTAACCATTTACAATTTTACACATAATTATTATTTATTTTTTAATTACCGTGTATATATATATATATATATATATATATATATATATATATATATATATATATATATATATGAAAATAAAGCACAACTCTGTGTTTTTATATATACTAATGGTCCCTAAACTTTTTCTTTTTCTCACAAATGGCCTTCAAATTTTATTTTTTTATTCACAAAGCATCTAAATTACATTTGTGTTTTTGTATACATTAATTGTGCCTAAAATATTCTCTTTTACTCACAAAGCATCCAAATTACAAAAAAAGCCCGTAAACTAATTCGTTTCTTGTTTCTTATGGTTAAACCTTTTGAAATTATTTCTTTTAATTTTTCAGTGTTAAAGTTATAAGTTTAATCGTTAAAATTTTAACGTTTACACATAGGGAAATTATTAGAAAAGTCTCAATATTTTCGAAAAAGTTCCATTTTAGTCTGAAGATTTTTTTTAACATAAAAGTCCCGATTATTTCATTTTGGCTCAAATTTACAAAAAATATCATTTTTTTCTTTTAATAGAAAATGACATATTATTGTGTTTTTACAAATAATCGAGATTTTTATGTTCAATTTTTTTTTTGGGACTAAAGTGTAATTTTTCCGAAAATATTAGGACTTTTATGACAATTTCCCTTTACATGTATTTCAAAATTATATAAAATATAGTCATCTTTAGTTTATTGTTTTTACATTTGATACCGTTTGTTGAGTGGAAAGATATGTTTGGTCGTCCTTATTAAAAGTACACCGTTCCAACAATTTTTTTTACCAAACACAAGTACAATAAATAAAAGTTACAGTTTTTATTTACCATTCTTTTTGCCAAACATATTTATATTAAAATTATAATTTTCATTTTCCTAATTTTTAATTTCTACAATTTTCATTTAATATTGTTTTAAATTAGAATTTTCATTTACCAACGCTTATTACAATAAACATGCTCGTTTTTGCTTAAAGAATGAACAATTACACCATACAAGTTAGTGAAAATTGGGAAATCTTCAGAAAAGTCACAATATTTACAGAAAAGTTACACTTTAGTCCAAAGATTTTTTTTAAACGAAAAAGTCCTGAAAACCGGCAAAAATTTGCAGTTTGACCCTTTTTGACCGGTTGAAACTGGTACCAAATTAATTTATGACTATTTCGTAAACTAACCAAAAATATTGAGACTTTTTTGTAAATAAAAAATATTAGGACTTTTCTGTAAATAAAAATATTATGACTTTTCAACAAACAAAACCCTTATTATTATTATTATTATTATTATTATTATTATTATTAAAAATATAAATAAAAATACTATTTTTTTGAACTTGTTATTATTAATATTGTTACTAATGCATATAAATGCATTTATATGAAAAAATAATATTAATGATATACTTTAAGGGTGGAGGTGGAGGAGATGATGATGTTTTTAACATTGAAATCGTGAATATCTACTTGTATATTTTTACTTTATATATGATAATTTTACATTTGTTATTATTGTTTTCAATTCAGAATATTAATAATTAACAATTTAAAAAAAAGTTGCATATTTGTAAAACTGTTTATAAACAGTTTAAGGTATAGAGTTTCTCACTTTGTATATAAAATTTTTTAAGGTAGAAGAATTACTTTCCAAATCCAACAAATTCACTACAAACATCTACATAGGTAACCAATATCAAAATTCAATACTACTAATTACAATATCTTGTTTAATAAAAAGTAATAGGAAGAATTCAAAAGTATTAATCAAAATTCAAAAGTATTAATCCGAAAAACATGTTCTATTACTTTTTATTAAACAATATATTCTAATTAATACTTTTGAATTTTGATATGGGCTACCTATGTAGATGTTTGTAGTGGATTGTTAGATTTAAAAAGTAATCATTCTACCTTAAACATTTTTATATACAAAGTGAGAAATCCTTCTACCTTAAACTATTTATAAACAATTTTACAAATATGAAACTTCTTTTAAATTGTTAAGTATTATTATTCTGAATTGAAAACAATAATAACAAATGTGAAATTATCATATACACATTAAAAATATACAAGCAAACATTCATGATTTCAATGCTAAAAGCATCACCATCTCCTCCACCTCCACCCTTAAATAATGTCGTTAATATTATTTCTTCATTTAAATGCATTTATATGTATTAGTAACAATATTAATAATAACAAGTTCAAAAAATAGTATTTTTATTTATATTTTTAATAATAATAATAATAATAATAATAATAATAATAATAATAATAATAATAAGGGTTTTTTTTAGAAAAGTCATAATATTTTTGTTTACAGAAAAGTCATAATATTTTTTGTTTAAAGAAAATTCTCAATATTTTTGGTTAGTTTAAGAAATAATTTCAACCCGTCAAAAAGGGTTAAACTGCAAAATTTTGCCGGTTTTCCGGACTTTTTCATTCAAAAAAAAAATTTTAGGACTAAAATGTAACTTTTCCGTAAATATTGGAACTTTTCTGAAGATTTCCCTGAAAAATAAGACTCCTATAATTATACATAATAATTACATAACCAAATGAATCATACACATAATAATTTATATAATCAATAATAATATATATTGAAATATTAATATATATTAAATTGAAGTAATAAGGGTTGAAAATAAATTTTCAAAATAGAAAAGGATATAAAATGAAAATAAGTTCTAACTAGAAGGGGTAAAGATGTAAAAATTATTTAATGCTCGTTTTGTTGTATGATTCCCAAAGGTTTCGACCACATCATCAAAATGTACTTATGGTAATAGGTTATAGGTATTGCACGAACGTAAGTTTATCAAAATAAAATGTAACGGTCAATACATTAAGTTGCCTCTGGTTACATGGGTCTTGGAGGACGTACATCTCTTGATTTACTACTACTAGTTGCGATGAAAGATGTAATAAACCTAAGACAATAGTGCGAGTAATGTAGCCACTAACTTACTTGGCTATACTCTTCTATCATATGCCAAAATGGCGCACAAGGTGCCTTGCTATTTCACTCATTTCACGAGTGGCCTCTTCCGCACTCTGTTTTGCTAAGGCAGCCATAGCCTCAGAAGCATGTAATTGTTGTCTCATGGTGACCACTTCCTCCTCTAAGGAGTGTAGACAGTCTGTAATGTTCTCTTGCTCTGCTTGCTGGTTTAGTATAGCTCCTGAATGGCGTTCTTGTTCTTTGTGGAGTTGTCAAATTTGCATTATCACATTTCGGGCTTTGCCTCCGATCTCCATTACCTCATGATGGAGAGCCTGAACCTGAGCGCCTAGACAAGCCACTGGTGGTACCATTAGAGGTAATGCTTGATTGGTGAGGGTGTTGGGGCCAGGAGTGTGGTGTAGTGGGTGCATGCCTAATGTAGATCGTCGGTCGGCTCCTCTAGTCCCGACATGTCTCTGGTTGCCCCTTGTAGATCTCAGTAACGAAACTTGCCCTTGCATGGGCGATAATTTCTCGCTATAAATGTTCATCCAAGAGGACCCATATTGGGTGCTTACGTACCTGGAAGGAAGGAGGTGAAAGGGTCTCTTGCCTGCTTCCAGTCGGGTAAGGTTCGTTAATGATTTCTATAGCGCCTTATCCCTCGTCTGAATCCTTATCAGAATCCTCCCTTTCGTAATCCACCTCCTGGTATTCTTCAGGACCCACTTCTAGGTTCTCCACGTGAACTTCTTCTGGCTCCTCCTCGATCCATCCGTTGGCTGCTATGGCAGGGTAGTGGGGGTCTTCGTGGTAAAATTCAGCCATGTTGTCTGTATGAGAATAGAGGTATGAGAAATATATAGAGGATTTAATTGTGTGGTTCTATGGTATCCTAAAATACTCCTATAATAATTTAAATGTTGCGTTTGATCCTAGGTATCTTAGCATTGGTAAGTGTAGAGTCGTCGTTTACTACGACTATTTCCCAATATATGCTAGTTACACCTCTAATAAATATAGTTGATAAGGCTATATTTAATCAATGTCTAATTACATATCCCGAGGCCTACCTGTAGTGTTCAACTCGTCATACAACTTTTATAATGTACTTATTATGACACTGCTCCTAGTATGTATGCATGTATGTATACTTTTATAAAATACTTATATTTAGAAAATGTATATTTTTAGTCAGAGTGTTTTAGTCCCATTGTATTTATAGTTGTATATCTTGTATGGTTTGATGTACTAGTTCACTATAAACAATGCTCTGATATCAATCAGTCACACCCCCGAACCGGGATGACGAAAACGTTCGGGGGCGGATGATGTCATTGTATAGTATCATAACAGTTGAATATAAATGAAACATAGCAACCCAAGCAACATACATTGAGAAGACAAACTTACATTGTTTACATACTGTATTTGTTCATAAGTTACACAAAAGTGACAAAAAAAGTACAATTTCCAAAATGCAGCAATCCAGTTCTCAAAGATTTAGGTACCTGGTTCCCTGAGAATACAAGTGGTTTTGAAAAAACGTCAACATTGAATGTTGTTGAGTTCATAAGCATGTTTGTATGAAAAGATTTGTAACTGCTCTGTTTAAAAATGGTTTATATATCTCTAGAAAATCCGATATTTTCTATAAAAATGAATTGTAAGTTTTACACAAAGGGAAAAAATGTATGCATGCATGTCCTTTGTTTCTTTTCTTTGTAATCGTAAAATGTATGTTCCCAGAAAATCTAATATTTTCTAATGTATGAAACATTGTAGTCTTAAAAACCCTAAGACCAGAAATGCAACCAATAGTGTACTGAAAACTAGTATGCAATTTTATATGTTAATAAAACCGGTGAAGTGTAAGCTTCCTGTAAACCAAGATAATACTGTTAATCTCTATGTAAGTTATTATAACCATACTTAATGTGACTATTATGCCTGTATGACATTCTTCAGGCTTCGGAATTGGTAAGATATTTGTCACCCTAGACTGGCCCGTCTAGCTATAGCGAACAGCTCAGGTGTGGGGTTGTCAATCCTTGTATAGATTTATACATAACTATCTCACTCTCCCTCCAGTAGACTCTGGTTATAATGCAGGACTTAAAGTGTACGCTAGGTAGGTACGGTGAAGTGAATATGTCTCACCAGAGCATTAACGGATTTACGTGAACTACAACTCCTTTTTCTTGTAAAATAATTATACCTTTGAATAATTATATGGTTCTTCTGAAATGATAGTGTAGCATTTGAGACCCATAAACTATACCACTTATAGTTTATTATAAATGTTTTGTCAAGTCCATTTATATATTCAAATATATAAACACATGTAAGTTATCATGTCTAGATGTTTTTAAAAGATTATAACTGTGACATCCCATTTTTCACGGCCAGAGAAGACCAATTTGTTTATGCTTTGTTTAAAAATTATAGTAACATTTTAAATAAAAGAGTTGCGGAATTTGTTACCAAAACAAAATATGATAAAGATTTATCAAAGCAGTTCATTAAAAGACTCGGGATGTCATGTTCGATACAAATCAAAATCATAAATAGTACAACATAAGCCTTACTACATTATTTCGTATTTATAGGCCTATAATCCCTTATCTCTCATCCAAACATCTATGCTCATGCGCCACTACCTGTAATACAATAAACTGAGTGGGTCATGCTTGGGAGCCTGGTGAGCATATAGGGTTTTCAACCCACAATAAATAAATTTATTATTTTCATCAACCAAACAAACCCGATTACCCGTTCCCATTATCCTCACTTTACGTCTCTAAAACATTTAACATAAGGGGCCTAGCCTAAGGATTTTCATCGGGGTGACAACACATGCTTCAGGGGTTCCTCAATAATTCATGTCAAATAAGGCAAGCATGTGGGGGATGGAGTACTGTAGGTGAACACACAGTTCAAATAAACACCTACAGGTTACAAGCCTGCTACCGTTCCACTGGACTGTCTAGAATAGTCCGTGGTCGTCATCTATACTCCGCTAGATGATCGGATCATCAATAACATCGATAACGAGACCTCTCATTATTTTATTTTGTCACACAACAACTATTACATCTACCCATGTTTTACCCAACACATTTTGTAGATATAAAATACATAACAGTTTAAATCATTTAAAACATGTATAAAATCGTTCATCCAGCATAGATAGCAAGTATATAGATAATATGCACACACAACATGTAATTTATATAAAACACTTCATATGTATGTGTAAGATGAAACTAACTATGCACTCACTTGTTAAGGTGGTGATTCCGAACTCAGACAGCACTTCATTCTCTCAAAACAATTTTCCCTTGACAAAACCTAGTATCAATACCACTAGGGTTTTGTCTAATGTTAACCGCGACTAATTAATAGTCTAGCTATTATTACTATTATATAAGCGTTAAGAAACACTCTTATACAACTCATAATAATAGCCCAAATAATTATTTTAAGGTCCTAATAATGTTACTATAATTAATTAGAAGCTATATTAAAAATAGCGTATGCGTAGCTCACTTACAGCGGGTTTTATAGAAAATCGGACTTCGTTTGGAGAAGCGTTTCTGAACCGAAAGACCCTTTTTCTCGGGGCTTTCTTCGGGTGCTAGGGGATTTACCTAGGCTTAAAGGGGGGGGGGGGGGTTAGGGGGTAGTGAAAGAAAGTAGAGAGAGAAAGAAGTTGAGAAATGTGTGGAAAATCCGAGCAACTTCGCACCCTTTTTATAAGCTCCAGCCTCAAACGTACGTTGGGTGTAGTCCTCGGCTACGTGGGGCGTAGTTCAGATAAGGATGACAGATGGCTTCGTTTCGGTGGAGCGACATGGTCGCTTCTGGGCCGAGAAAAGCAGCTGTACGCGGCGCGTACCCGATCCCGGACGTTGGGCGTACCGAAGGCGACGTGTCTCCATCCGAAGCGAGTACCGAGATCAGCAACAGATGGCTGGAATCTTGCCACGTCATCGTTCTTGCAACAAACTTCGCAATTTCTCATTCCGACTTCAAAAATTCGTATCTTTCGTATACGAGCTCCGTTTTCGATGTTCCTTATGTCCATGCGTAGATGGGAACGCACTCTACAACTTTCATTTAGACTTTGTTGGCTAATTACAACTTTATTTTAAATTTATATTTTTAACAGGCCGAAACAAGATTGGTTCGTTAAAAATCCATAACTTCTTCATCTGACGTCCGTTTTCGTCTGTCCTTTTACCGTTACGCTACTATTAATGAGATCTTCGATTCTCGTTTAGGTTATGTCAGCTAGAAACCGCTTGATCTAATATTCGAACTCCGGGATATACACCGCTAAGCCGAAACTTCGAAAAATCATAACTTCCTCTTACGAAGTCAGATTTGGGCGTTCTTTTTATGGACGCTCTCGGTTTAACGTATTCTACGACTTTCGTTAAGATCTCAAAGGCTAAACATCGCTCTATCGTAAATTCACTATTTACGCTTCTCGGTGTCGTGTCGGTTCTGTCGCGAAACTTCGATGGGTCATAACTTCTTCGTTATAACTCGGATTTCGGCGTTGTTTATATATATCTAGAATCCTTGTTTCGACCACTACAACTTTATGTAATGATATCGGGTTTATCTCATACTTTAATTTTGACGCTTATTTTTATTATATATTTATAAACAAATAAATAAACACATAATTCATATAATACTCAAATATTTCATCTTTATTACTTTAAAAAAAGATACAATAGTTGACCTAGACTATTACATCATCTATTAATGTTTAGCCCTGAAACGCTGGAGTTACAATAACATATAAACTTATATCTAAACACATGTATAAAACATTTAATATGATAAAGGCAAATTTCTAGTTTTTGACTTTTCTGTCCATGTTTTTAGAAAGATTATAGAAAAATCATCGTAAGACGAAAGTTGGATTCGTAAACTCTCAAAGCTTAGAAAATGAATCTACTTTGTTCATAATAATTTTCCCTGACCTTAATTAGTTCCTAATTAGAGTGAAAACGTTCATTTTTACGGGCTAGTCTGAAAAAGTTCTGAAATGATAGGCAGTTTTGTAAAAATCACCCTAAATTGTAGAAAAATCGTATGAACGCGTACAAGTAGTCCTTAAAAAGGTATAGACCTGAACTATTTACATATTGAACTGTTTTTAAATGTATGAAGTTTAAGTAGGGTCAAACAGTCGTTAAACAGACCACAACTTTTCTGTAGGAAGCTTATTTTTAAGCAGATATGTTTTAGTGACATATATTGTATTTTTAGTTTGCAAAGTCTTTAGATCATCCAAATAAGATTTGTTTACTTGTATTCCCCCTAACAACTTAGAAATACTCGTAAATGAAGGGGTATGAACTCACCTTGATATTTTTGTGTGGTAGGGAGGAAAATGAAGAAGGTGTAGAGCCTAGGACGAAGATGATGATCTTGATGAATCTTATTAGAAAAAGTTGGTGTTCCAGGGGTTTTAACACACGAAAAATGTGTGTAAATATGATGATTTCAACATAAAAATACTTACAAACATTAGGGTAGTTCAAAAATGCATACCAAGTTGCTAAGAACCACTTGATGTACACAAATCCTTGAAATTACTTGGCCGATTTTTTTGGAGAGAATAAGTGAGAGGAGAATGAGATAGTTTTTCAAGTCCTTGGGTGGTGGAAAAATGGCCTCTTGGCCGTGATTTTATGGTGGTGGGAGGGGGGAGTGATCCTTTTTATCTTTACATGAAGGTTACTCAAGTGTCTTGTATGGATGCATGGTGGTTCATAGAGTGTCATGCATGGAGGTTCGAAGGGAAAATGCATGAGATGTGTGGATGTTTAATGGTTAATAAGAAGTAAAGTAATGAGGTGTCAAAGTTCGGTCAACTTTTGGGTCTTTGCACCCAAAACCGATTTCTTTAACTCAAAGGAGGGTTTTACGGTGTTTAAGTTGGCCGAAAACACACAACACACACTCAAGGTTTTCGGCCTTAAAGATGTGGGCCCTCGGGTTTACTATGGCCCATTAAGGAGGGTTTTCGGCCTCAATATGGTCCAAAAAATGGGTTTTCGGCCTAGAGTTATTTGGGCCGAGAACTCCTAAGCACAAGCCCAAAAATTGATTTGAGTTTAGCTATTCGATCAAACTTGGGCTTATAAAAAGGCTATTGCAACTTGATTCTAAGTGTATGCATATATGTACTCATATAACATTGTCATTTTGAATTACAATAATCCATTTCAACAAGGTTACATAGAGAAATTGTTTGTACATGAAATAAATCTCGACTCTAATTTTGCTAGTTGTGAGACCTCGTCCCCGCTCCCGCCCCCGAAATGTTCTGGCTTCCTACCACGCCCCCGAATCCCCTTTATTACCCCCACCCCCGCCCCGATTTGATTTTGGGTTATCTTTTTTCGGGCTAAAAGAAGTTGTTATTTAGGTTAAAAGAAACTATTTTTTAAGTAACAAATAATTATTTATAGCAGACTTTTACATGTTAAAAATAAAAAAGTTAAGGCATCTTAAAAATATTATACTAACAACTTAAAAACATGTTTTTTGATGAATTTTAGAAGTTCAAAATAATGTTATTATTTATTATATTTCTATAATTAATATATGTAAATATATGCGTAATTTATTAACGGATCCCCATGGGGGTTTCAGGATGGGATTGGCTACCCCCGTCCGTGCCCCCAAAATTAAAATCGGTGTAACCGTGCCCCCGCCCCCGTCCTCGTCCCCGTTTTTTTTTTTTTTAAATTCTCCCAAACAGGATAGGGCCTTCACGGGAACGGGGTCCCACGAGACTTTTTGACATCCCTAAATATTATGTTGGTGGATTTTATAACTCCAAATATAGTATATTTTACACTATTTAATATAGTGTAAACTTTCACCTCCCTTAACTTTGAATTTATTCATTTTCACATTATTTTTTGTATAATTATAGTTTTGTTTAACAATGTTACTTGTGTTAATAGATTTAATAAGTTAAAATAAATTACTCGGACAAACTGGTGTGTCTCTGATATATTTCAAAACTATAAGGACCAAAGTGGCAACTTTAAGAAAAACAAGGACCAATATGAGGTTTTTCAAAAATAAATGGACTTGTTTGCAGTTTTTTAGAACATCAGTGCCCAAACTACAATTTTCTAGAATTCTGGTCAATGATGATGCCACTTCGTCTTCTCCTCCGCACTCATTCGACGACTTTTGGGGGTCTTCCGATGCTCTAGAAATTATGAAAAAAATATACTCTGAATCAATGTTTTAAAAACTGGTTTTTTTAGTTGAACCGGTATGGTGATCGGTTCCCGATTTGACCGTACGACCGCCGGATGAACCGGTTTCTATATTTTTCATGTTTTTTTCTATTTTCCTACACATAAATATATATAGAAATTATGAATTTAATGTTTACAAGTTCAAACATTAAAAATACACATAAAAATAAATTGTAGATGAATCAAAATACATTAAAATAACACATAACCATAAGTTTTAGTGTTTACATCAATTCAGATACATCAAAATGAAAAATAAAGTATAATACCGAAACAAAATGTAGTTTTTTGATGAATACAAACACATCAAATGAATTTATAACATTTACCATATGTTTTTACTTAGAGAAAACTAAATAGATTTGAAAAAAATCACCAAAGTTTATTATGTAAATGGTTATTTTTCATGTGTTTTTATTCGATTTAACCGGTTCAACCGGTTTATTTTGACCGGTTCAACCGATTTTTTCTAAAAACCGGCCGGTTCAATCCGGTTCAGAAATCAATGTAAAACCGGTGATAGTTGAACATTGCTCTGAATCCTTTGAAATAAGCCCTTTCTAGTGGTATACCTAGAAATCGAATTTGAGACAAACATTTCGATCAAAAACAGAGAAATTTATGAAAAATCCCCTCAACACCAAACTAGTCTTTAGCCTCTAGTTTCTGATATCACTTGTTGGGATTTGAAAGCTCTTTGATTTAACATAAGAACAAAATTAAAATAAGAAGAGTAACTCTCACACCTGACTCTTACAAAAAAAAATCTTTTTTTAACACTCGTCATCTTGTGTTATGCTATCCATCTCTCTATGTTTGGGATGATTTACAATTGATGTTAGAACCTCTGTTTTTAATAACATCAGCCACCATTTCAGCCACCTCTGTTTTTACAATTGATGTTAGAACCTCTGTTTTTAATAACATCAGCCACCATTTCAGCCTCTCTCCATTTAATATGTTCATCATAGGTATGAAATCTTTTCCACCAAGGTTTCTTTTTATCAAAATAGTGGCTTCGAGAAAAGTGGCTGGAACATAACAATTTTGACCCGTGATGGAAGCCTATCAGATGAGACGTGGAATTTCACACAAGGATTCAAACCTTTGCACGCTTAAAATATCGTTATTATTTCACGATTGACCTTCCCACGTGGACAACGATGGTTAATAAATCCTTTATTAACTCTATGAATTAAATAATGAAAAAGAAAATTAAAACGCAAACACACCTATACAGAGTTATGTCAGTTACTCTTTGCAACTACACACCCCAAAAACAAAATAGTATTATATTGATATTACCTTCATTCTTATATATAAATCTAAAAATTGACATCATAAATCGGATGCGGATAGAGACAAATTTAGTGGCGATCTCAATTATGACAAGGACCTGTGTGTGGTAAGCCTAAATACTATTGAAATGTTTTATTTTCTTTTCGGGAAGTCTTTGTTTTTGTTTGTTTTTCACTGATATCCATTGAGTGCTTCAGTTGCAGTATGTACTATGTAATGATGTTGTGAACATTTTTCTACGAATTTTTTTGTTTGTTGAACATTTTCCTTCTAGATGCACAACTTCTCATGAAAGGTTTCTGTTGATTCGATCATAAGAGACACAAAGTATTTTACACAATTGGGATTTGATCGAACATCTGGAATGAAGACAGAGGATGATAGGAAGAGATCACAAACTATTATATATGTATGTCTAATTTCATTTCTATGAACAATGATTTGAATGATAATAGTGAAGCTACACATCTCTATGAAACAAGGGATATTTCGTTTCTTGATGTCCCGATGGCACACATTGCTTCATACACTTGAAGCGTGTTTGTTGCCTCATCTTCACATGGATGAATACAGTTTTTTGCTATTTTTAGTATTTCATATATTTCCTCATCGAATCCTTGTCCCATTAAGCATTCATCAATCAGATCAAAGTCCACACCCCACACATAATCTGTTAGGGAGTTGATCCATGTCGATGGTTCTCTCCTAGTAACCAACTCAAGCAACAAAATTCCAAAGCTATAAACATCATCTTTGTAGGGACTAGAATCTGGAACTATAAAATTGCAATCACTTAAAGGGGTGTCACTTGTATCTATCAAGATTATGGCGTTGCCAAAATTTGAGATCTTGGGTTCAAACTTGTCATCTAATAAGATACATTTTGAGTTGATTTTGAGATGGAGGACATTGTTATGATGCAGCCATGCAATCCCTTTTGCCACCCCTAACGCAATCTTTAACCTTAAAGTCCATCCCATCTTCATGGCTTCTCCATATAGCCATTGATGGAGGGTTCCATTACTCATATATTTGTATACTAGAAATTTCTTCTCCATTTCAAAGCAAAATCATAGCATTTGTACTAAGTTTGTGTGACTCAATCTTCCTAAAATTTCAATTTCTGACAAAAACTCTTTCTCAAAGCTCTCAAACCTATGGAGCCTCTTGATTGCAACTAGCAAGCCTTTTGGACACTCTCCCTTGTACATGAGTCCCATGTTTCCGTATCCAATGACATTTTTGTTGTCAAAATCGTTGGTGGCCATTTCAAGTTCCAGCAAACTAAATCGGCAGATAAACTTTTCCATTGCAACTACCTACATGTTAAACGAATAATCATTAATGAGTATATATCTTCCTTCTTTAATTCTTGATCAACAGAAAAGGGAGAGAGGATCTTACCTTCGTCTCCATGCTGCTAACATTCTCTGCAAATAAGACTTGGGGATTTCTTGGAATGAGGTGATGCGTCCTCCTTTCTCTTTTCTTGATCCAAAAAGGATAATATCTACTGGTTCTTATACGCAGTCTTGGCCAACATAAGAACATAAACAACATGCTCAATATTGTAGAAATAGGAAATCCGACTGCAAACCCTGGAAAAAAAAGATCATCATCCTTGCTGCAGGCGTTCATCGGACCTCCACAAAGTCCTGAGTTGTTTGCGTAACTTTCGGCAGGGAAGCTGGTATTGGAAAATACGGGCACGGCTCCTGACAATCTATTGTTAGCGACACTAAATTCCTTGATGCGTTCAAGTTTAGAAAACTCTGGAGGGATTTGGCCTGTTAGGTGGTTGTTATCAAGCATCAGAACATTGATCAAAGTACAATTGGCAATGCCAGGTGGAATTGAACCTGTGAGAGTGTTGTTGGAGAGATCGAGAGTTGTAATGAATGGTAAAACCTTTGATATGTTAGAAGGAATGGGTCCTGAAAGGTAGTTGTTAATCCTATCAAGCTGTTACAGTTTCTTATCCCCATTGGAAATGGTCCTCTGAGTCCCATGCCTGGTAGCCGAATATGGAAAACCATGTTCTTAGTAGGGCGCCAGCATTCAACACCAGTAAACCTACAGATGAAACCTGCAGAATTGTTGCTGAAATTCCAGGTAGAAAGAAAACCCGAAGAGTCTTCCAGCGATTCCTTGATAGATCTTAGGCAACTGATGTCTGATTCAGTGGCTTTGATTGTAGCAAAGCAAGTTAGCATGGTTAGCATCAGCACGCACAACCTAGGAATACAATTCCCTTCCATCTTTAACGTTAATCCGGTGTTGGATGATGAAAAAGAGAATATGGCCATAGTAGTTATATAATACGTACGTTTGCTAAACAAGAAAAATAGGGCAATGGGAAAGCGTTTTATAAGTCAAAGGCACGTGTTGTCAAATCCCGGCCCTCAATTTTGAATTCTATATGCTAAATGCAAATTTTAATTCAAACACTCTTTTACAATAATAGCAATGCTAATTTTAGTTGTCAACTACATTTTACGTGGAAGAAAAAAAAATTGTCACGTTATATATTTTCATGTTTCTAATTTTTTATACTCTCAATTACATTTTACCAATTAATTTTTATAATTTTCATTTTTTTAAAATATATATCTTGTGTTTGGAAACATGGGTCTAATATAAAATGATAATTCATAAACAGATCCAAATTTACAAAATTCTCAACATCATATTATTTCAAGAATTAACATTCAAAAATATCAAATTCAATATTCGTAACAAACAACTAAAAAACATAACCAACAATCTATCAAGCCATCCACAATCACTTCTATGTAACAAATCTTTTCGGCTTCATTGATCTTTGTCTATTATGTCAATGGGGTTAATACGATTTTTGTGCATCTCTTTGATAAATTTGTCCATTTTCTTTGCTTCCTATATTGATTATGGTCACATTAAGTTTATTGTAAAACTTCTCCAGTGTCTTTTTCGTGTCTTTAGCTGCCTCCATATAATATTAATAATTAACGTCAAATGGTTTGTCGCGAAAACAAGCAACACCTCTATGACTCTAGAAGAAAATCACAAAAGTTAGTTGGCACTTGTTTACATAAAACTGCTTGTATCAGGTTTAATAAATCACCCCACAGTTGTAATAGCAATGCACTTTCATGCTTAAAAAATGAAAGTTTAATCCTCATTTCAGTGCCAAATCTGCCATTTTGATGGCTTAAAATCTGTCATTTCAAAGCCTTAAATTGTGCCATTTTCATGCTTAAAATCTGCAAGTTTAATGCTTAAAAGATGCACCAAAAAGCTAATAATTTACCAAGAAAGTACATTTGTTTAAAAATCTGCAAGTTTGACACTTAAAATCTGCCTTTTTAAAGCCTTAAAAATCTGTCAACATAAAAATCAACTAAAAATAGTAACAAGGTGTTAAGATGTATTTACTATTTATCAGATTCTAGTCTTTCTACACTTATCTCATCAACTACAGAACTAATGATATCTTCAGCAGCCTATTTAAACATGGACTTCAACCTTCTTCCATTTTCCCAGCAAAGTAAACATGAGACAACCATGCAAAAAATTGACTAAATTTATGAGTTCTTTTTGTTGGAATCCTAAGAGCAGTGGGCGTGGGCAACAAGATGCAACACCAAGTTGTGCCACCTCACATGCCACATAAGCAAATGGTGTTATAATACCAAGTAGGGAAATGGGCAAGAAGATGCAACACTAACTTTTTGAGAATAAATATGTTTTATTTTTGATATTTTTTCGAATTTGGTTTTTTTTTTCTTTTTCGTTTTTTTTTTTTCATTTTTATGTTTTTTTAATCACTAAAATGAATATATTTTTATAAAACATAAAATTTTAAAACAAAAAAAGACATAATATTTAAAATCTAAAATTACAATTACAATTAAAAAAAACATAATTTGAAACCTAAAGTCATAACTAAAATATTATTCAAATTACTCAAAAAATCCTACTTAACCCAAATATTTATTCTTAAGATTTTGTTGTAAATTTAGGTTTTGACCAAATAGATTTTGTTGAGGGTATAGTGAGTTGGAAATTGCAGTGGTGGTGAAACGCGATTGAAAGCGGCGCCTTGATATGCAATTTGTGGTGATCCTTGAGACGATAAAAGGTTGAACTAATTTTCATAACCCGCAAATCCGAGAGGTGAGGTTATGTTTGGTTGTGTGTTTGAGTTTGATGATGGAGGGGGGTGTCTGAGTTTTGCTCTATTTTTTTTATTAAAAGTAATCATAAAATATAGAGAGAATGTAACATCCAAAAAATACAGGCCAAAATTTACGTTTTAATTAAGTTATTATAAAACTAATAGTATAAGAAAACATCCATAATAACATATCATGTCAAAACCAGTATGTCAATAATCAAAATATGTCATCATAAAATCATATCAGAGTATAATCTCAAAGATCTCCTGTGCGGAAAACATAGTGTGATGCGCTGCGATCGAGTCAACTCCTTTCTTTTGAAAATGTAATACCTAAAACCAAAACTGAAAACTGTAAGCACGAAGCTTAGTAAGTTCCCCAAATACCACATACTATACATATCAACATACTGCCTAACATATTTGGGTGCTGGCCTACCCTTCGGTCTCTTTCAATCGGATATTGTCTAGCATATAAACACATACTCGCATACTGTCATGCATAAACATGAGTCATACATATATCATAATCAGTAAAGATGCTATGTGCCAAACATAGTCCTGCCATTATGCCACGGGCCACCACGTGGTCTTTCTTGCCAAGCCGGGGGCCACCCCCTCGGTCCTACAGACAAGTTCCAAGAGCCACCTCCTGGTCTTCCATGCAAGCATCACAAAGACAACTAGCATACATACTACTCTACTTAGCAAATCAGCATATAGTGTGCCAAGAGCCACCTCCTAGTCTTTCATACATAATAGCATATAGTGCGCCAGGAGCCACCTCCTGGTATTTCATACATATTGCCTAGGGCTAACCCCCGGGTCTTCCTACCATACATAAACTAAATGGGCCGACATTGTGGTCATAGACCCATGCACACATTGAGGAGACTCACTGCGCACTGTCGAAGTCCCGTAGACACAATCGCAGCTGCTAGACGACAAATTCCCGAACTGCCAATAACAAAGCATCACCCAATTAATAATTGGGTTCCAACTCATAATCATAAGTCCATGCTTAGGGTAAGAGACTACTTTACCCCTAACGTGGGTTGATTCAATCCCAAGGCCCAATCCAAGGGCCCAAAAGTCCAACCATGGCTCAAAGCCCAACTCATGGCCTAATTTTCCAAATTGGGCCCAAACCTTTATAAGGTCTTACCATAAGGCCCAACCATTTATTCCAATCCAACCATTGACAGTTTAATGGTCCAATATTATATAATCATTAAGGCCCAACTATGGCCCATCTATGGCCCAATTTTCCAAATTGGGTCCAACTCCTCATATGGGCCTTACCTCAAAGCCCATTAATTATTCTAGTCCATTTGCTTGATCTTGGACGGCCCATTAATAACCCAATCATCAAGGCCCAATAAAAGGCCCAACAATAAACCCAAGTGAAATTAGGGTTTTCACATAAAATGACAATTAGGGTTAAGTTTTTCTCACTTAACCCATTAAGGACTTAATCCATTAAGTCCATCATTCTTCTAAATAAGTCATGTGGTGTGATTGGGCTTAATCACACAATTCCATTTCAATGGCCCAAAAGTGGGTCCTAATAAGTCCAAGCCCATAAATCCAATATTAGGTTTTTCTAAACCCTAATTAGGGTTTCCAACCCCATCTTAGCCCAATAGGCCCAATTGATATGTCTTTTGATTAATTAAGGTTCATTAGACTCATTAAGGTTTCAATAGGCCCATTAGTCATCTATTTGGGCTTTTAGGTCCATTAAGCTTTATTGGGCCCATTAGGGTTTATTAAGCCCATTAAGCCTCATTGGGCCCATTAGGGTTTCTTAGTCCCATTGTCTAACCATCAAAACGAGTCAAAACACCATGAAAGCACACCACCACCCGACACGGCGGCCGATGGCGGCAAGAGGCAGTAGCCACCACCTCACGGTGGTGGTTTTCAGTTTTCCTTTCATTATTTAATTTGTAATCTACACTTTACAATGCTGAAACTCAAATAAACACACACACACTAAACAACATAAACACACACACATAGCCACCCTATGGTGGTCAGTGGTGGTAGAAGGTGGCAGCCACCACCTTACGGTAGTGGTGGTGGCCTTTTCATGATTTTCGGCCAAACAACCCATACAATACCTTCTCACATCAGCAATACACACACTTACACGCACCAAAACACGCAAACAGATCCTTTTGCTTGGACAAATACACCAAACACCCACTTGCGGTGGGTGGCAACGGCAGCAATACGAGGTGGTGACAACATCATCGGCAGTTAACGGCGGTGATGACTCAGTATAACCAAAAGGAACGAAAGTCCGGAGGAAATAGCTAATGGTTAGCCTCGTCGGGGATCTTCCATTCGTTCATTGTCGGACTTCCTCGTTCACGGCTGCTCCTGTTAGTCTCGGCGACCAACTGGCCGTTCTTAACGTCAATAGCAGCAGCGGGGATGTAACAGTGGCATAATTCGACAAGGTAGTAAGCGGGAATGGCGGTTATCGGACTCGGAGTGGCACTAACGCCTTAATAGATGGTGAAGCGCGATGGCTTCGTTTAGTCCCTGCTTTCGAAATCCCTTACATATTACATCCTAATAATTACCAAACGGACCTCAACCTTCAAACTTCTATACAATTTAATCCGAAAATTACCTTTTAACACCCAACTTCTATAATTATGACTTTTAACCCCTCAAAACTAACTCCTTGCTCAATTATTATTGATTTTAGGGCTTCTATACCTTTATTTGTTTATTTTATAAACGGGGTGTTACAGAGAATGAGAGAAAGATGTAAAAAAATTGAAATATAATGAGTATTTATATAAAGTAAAAAGGGTAAAAAAAATATTTAAAATATTGACCGTTGCAAAGGGTCAAATCCCAACGTATACATTTTCCCCATTTCAATAAGTGGAAACGGGCACGAGAAGTGCCATAATGATCAGAAACGAGATGGGGGGGGTGTTCCCCCCATCATAAAGCCATTTTCGGCGTCCAAGTCAGCCACCATGAGCACGAGATGTGCCCACACCGAATACTCTAAGTCGATTAGGACTTAGAGACCAAGTAAACTTGGGGCTTAAGCAAGTTGGTTTAAGTTTCCTAATCTTATTCTACAAGTTGGTAGTCTAGGAATATATATTTGTATAGATACTGATGCTTGTGACTATGCAGAAAACGTTATTGAGTTTTGAGTTATATTTTCTCAATAAAATTGGAGAGTTATTACACTTTGTTTTGTGTTATATGATTAGAATTAGTATCAGAGCTCTTCTTTGAAATAAAAAAAATTTAAAAAAAAAAACTTACCTGTTGAACAAGGTGGTCGATATGGCAGGAGGTGAAGGGGCTTCAGGCAGTGCTCCAGTGAAGGATAAGGAAATCGGAGCCACTTCAGTACAATGTCCCTTGCTCAATTCAAAGGGATGTCGAATAGGGACGAACCTATTATGCCCACTGAGCAACTCGAGCTTATTCCTGAGCAATCGGAGGAAGGGAACTACAGTCGCCAAGTGAGTCGAGTGGGGACTCAAGATGGCCCGGAGAGGAGAAATGACAAAGATGGGCGAATGTACAAGAATTTCTTGGGTGCGAAACCACCAAATCTCTCAGGAAGCCCAAAGCCTGTTGAGATTATGGATTGGATCTCCGAGATGGAAATGGTGTTTAAGAGTTGTGACTGTAGCGAGAAACAGAAGACCGTCTTCGTCGTAAGACAACTGAAAACTGGAGTCTTGAGCTGGTGGAAGCTATTGGCAGATACGATGCCACGAGGAGAAGCCTTAAGGATGTCATGGGAAGAGTTCTTGGAACAGTTGAAAATGCAGTACTGCTCGGAGATAGATCTAATAGACCTAAACGACGAGTTTCAGAACCTGAAGAAAGGGAAGATGAGTGTTGATGAGTATGCCACCGCATTCACCGAGAGGATGAAGCTATTCCCCAACTTGGTGCCTACTGAACTCTCCAAGATTGATAGGTTTGCTAACGGACTGCCCACTGACTTTGGCCCAATGGTCAAAATGGCAACTACCTTGAAAACAGCTGTTAGGGCAGCTAAGAACGTAGAGGCCCAGATAAGAGAAAAGGGTCTAGAAAAAGATAAGGCAGGAGAGAAGCGGAAGTTTGAAGGATCTTCAAGGTCCAACAAGGAAAGCAAATTCTCAAAGCTTGGAGGAGGAGATGGAGGTGAAGCGAGATGGTGTGATAAATGCAAGAAGAAGCATTGTGGGAAGTGCAACGAAGAAGTGACTTGTTACAAGTGTGGGAGGACTGGTCACTATTCCAAGGACTGCACACATAATGATAAAGTATGCTACGGATGTGGAGGCAAGGGGCACATGTCCAGAGACTGCCCAAAAAAAATAAAGCAGCAAGACCAGAAACGTCACCAAGGCCAAGGGCATTTCACATGATCCTCGACGAAGCAGAAAACCATGCGAAGAATCAAGGATGAGGACTTTATACCCGAAGATCAAGTTATGCAGTAGCCATAGTATCATATGATATAGCCCATTAGAGGCATAGTCCAGGGTGAACTTGAACACCTATGTAATAGTTTAAAGAAATAATAAAATCTTCCTTTTGTTATCTTGTGTGTTAAATTGTTATGTGATTTTCTTGTATGGTGACTTGGAAAACTGTGAGACGATACTTGGGACGAGTATGAGTAGGTGTGAATGGTAGTAGAGGCCTATACTACCGGAAGCACAAGACTCACGCTTGGATCAGGGAAAGTCACAAGGTTACCAAGAAACTAGTAATCGATTTCGTTTTATTCAAGTATGTCGTTACCATCGTTTCGGTAATGACTAAGAAGATGATTGTTATTCCGACCCTAGTGGTCATATCAAATTGAGTCCGACTACGATGAGTATGTTGCGTGGTTCAGAGAACCAAGTTCGATGTAGCATCTGACTTAAGCCGAAAGATTGAAATAAAAGATAATCAAAGCGATCAGTAGAGGTATCGCGATAGTTGCTTGTAGCTAGAAATGCTACCTTTTAAGATGTGATTATATCCCATTTGAACATGAAGGAAGGTAGTTTGTTTTGGGATTTGACTCTAAGAGACCTGAGTCTAAGCGTTGCAACATATGATGATAGGTCATTAAAATATGACACATCAGTCCATTATAGTAATAAAAGAACTTATCTTAAGTTCGTATCCAGTGAGGATTGAGATTGTGACACGAAGGTCATGATTGAAAGTCTAACGAGCAGGTGCAAGACCGAGCACCGCCTGCAGTCAAGAAGTCCAAGAGTTAGATACTCGTTCGAAGCAACATAGAAGTTACAGTTATTACCTAGGATGAAGAGATAACATATGGAGTCATTATACAATCCTGTTTCGTAGATGATTCCGGGACGTAATCATCCTAAGGGGGAGATAATTATAACGCCCGTAGATCCGGGCTAGTCAATTTAGAGGCAATAGGGGTCGAAAACGACTTTTCGACAAAAGATTATTAAGAATAAATAATCTCAACCAATTTTTAATATATGTTACAAGGTTTCCGTACATATAAAGAGCATCGAAATCCGAGTTATAACAAAGAAGTTATGACCCGTCGAAGTTTCGCAACGCAACGGACACGATACTAGGAGGCGTAAATAGTTAATTTACGATAGAGTGAGATTTAGCCTTAGCAATCTAAACGAAAGTCGTAGTATATGTTAAACTGATAGTGCGCATAAAAAGAACATCCAAATCTGACTTCGTATGAGGAAGTTGTGATTTTTCTAAGATTTAGCATAGCAGTGCACAACCCAAAATCTGAATTTTAGATTCGTCGATTTTTAGCCAAAATAATCTAAACAATAAATGAAGATATCATTAATAGGAGTTAAACGATAAAAAGACAGTCGAAAACAGAGCTCGTATGCGAAAGATATGGACGAAGCTTAGTCCCTACTCTTCGAGCGTTGCGAATTCGATATAATTTTGTAAATCTGAGATAGAGTGAGAATTAGCCAACAGGATATAAATAAAAGTTGTAGTACTCGTAAATACCAATGCATGGATATAAAGAACGTCAATAATAGAGCTCGTATGCGAAAGATATGGATGAAACTTAGTCCCTACTTTTCGAGCGCGGCGAATTCGATACGGTTTTGTAAATCCGAGATAGAATGAGAATTAGACAACGAGGTCTAAATGAGAGTTGAATATCTCATTAATAGGAACTCAACGGTAAAAAGACAGACAAAAATAGAGCTCGTATGCAAAAGTTATGGACGAAGCTTAGTCTCTACTTTTCGAGCACCGCGAATTCGATACAGTTTTGTAAATCCGAGATAGAATGAGAATTAGCCAACGAGGTCTAAATGAGAGTTAAAGATCTCATTAATAGGAACTCAACGGTAAAAAGACAGACAAAAACGGAGCTCATATGCAAAAGTTACGGACGAAGCTTGGAGACTACTTTACTATACAATTCCTATAAATAAGAGATGAACTCTTCATGATTTCCTCACACCTTCAAACCTTTCTTTCTCTCTCTAACCTCCCTAAACCCCTCCCAAGTCTAGGGAACCTCCCTATCACGAGAAGAAAGCCTCGGAGCGCCCAACGGCTCCGAGAAGAAAAGCTTTCAGCTCGGAAACGCTGCTCTAGTGAAGCCCGGTTTTTAATAAAAACCCGCTGTAAGTGAGCTATGCCTATACTATATTTAATATAGAATTTATTTAATTATAGTAACATTATTAGGACCTTAAAATAATTATTTGGGCTATTATTACGGGTTATATTGAGTGTTATTTAACGCTTATATAATAGTAATAATAGCTATCTTAAATTAGTCTCGTCAAGCGTTAGACTAAACTCTAGTGGTAATGATACTAGGTTTCGTCCAGGGATAATTGTTTTAAGAGTAACGAAGTGTTGTCCAAGTGCCGACTCACCACCTTTCAGGTGAGTGCATAGTTATTTTCATCTTACACATAGATATGAAGTATTTTATATAAATTATATGCTAAGTGTGCATATTATTTGAGTACTTGTTGTCTATGCTGGATGAACGTTTTTATGCATGTTTTAAAGGATTTAAACTATATACGTATTTTATATATACGAATATGTTGGGTATGACATGGGTAGATGAATGATGAGAGATAAAAGATGATGTGAGTAAACATTGGCAACTATGGACTTAGGGCCTAATAAACATCGGCAGCTATAGACTTAGTGCCTATTGGACAAACACCGGTAGCTATGGATTTAGTACCTGTTGGGAATTGGTAGCTATGGACTTAGTACCTATTAGATAAACACTGGTAGCTATGGATTTAGTACCCGATGAATAGACTATAGCAGCTATGGAATTAGTGCTTTACGAACGAACATTGGCAGCTATGGACTTAGTGCCAGTCCTATAACCCTGGAAGTAAGGGACTTCGGAATAAACGAATGCAGGATAGATGACTCTTAGGTTAAATCCTTAAGAGTAAAGAAGATAATGGGGATGGGTAATTGGGTTGATTGTTTGATTGTTTAAACATAATAATTATGATATTGTGGGTTGAAAACCCTATGTACTCACCAGGTTTCCCAACCTGACCCACTCAGTTTATTTATATCACAGGTGTTGATACGAAGTCACATTACACTGAGAGATTAAAGAGATGTAGATCACTAGTGCAAATAAATGTAAGTTTCGTTTATGATTATGTTTTTGTATTGACGATGACATCCCAAACATTTTAAAATGAATAAAATACGTTTCTTTAAAAATGTTTTGATAACGTATTTATCGTGTTTTTCTTGGAACAAATTCCGCAACATTTTTATGAAATTAAGTACTCTGATTTTTATAAAGCGTAAACAAAATCGGTCTTTTCTGGCCATGAAAATTGGGGATGTCACAGTGAGTCTACACGTGTCCACTGACTCTCATAGTCCCTCTCTTGGCACGTCGAGTACTTCCCCTGACTCGACGAGTTCCACCTGGCATGAATCACGGGGCCACCCCGACTCAACTCGCCGAGTCTCAAGAGCAACTCGGCGAGTTCCGCCTTGAACTCCAGTCCCCCCTGACTCACCCTGACTTACCGAGTTATTCCCCAACTCGACAAATCCACTCACTGAGTGATTAACGGGAAACCTTCATACTACTCGCCGAGTCTGTTCTTGAGACTCGGCGAGTTAACGCTATGCACAAACTCCATAAGACTCCTGAGGTCAGATCTGTTCCATATATTCATAGATCTGGCCTCCTCAAGCATGATAATCACATAAAGTTTGGACCTTGGCACTCATATAACATCTAAATGGTCCAAAATGGTGATTTAGCCCCAAAAATGACATCCCAAGCTCATGGCTCCCAAAATGACTCATAAAGCTCCAAGGGTTAAGGCCTCTGGACCTCTTTGGGTCCAAATCCAGAACACAAACTCGAGAAGGGACCAAAGGCTCCACTTAATCAACCTCAAAAAGGGTTAAAAAACCCTAACACTAAGAATCAACACCAAAACTAAAGAAGGTCTGAGAAAAATACCTGAATACAAACTCTATGAGCTCAAAAACCACCAAAATCGCACCTCCTTCAGCCTCCTCTTGCGTTGGTCACTTCCTTCTTGCAAAAACACCCACAAAAGGATCAAGAATGGCCTCTCCTTCCTCACAAACACTCTAGATCTCTTAGGGTTTCTCTATAGGGGTTGGTGGCCGCAAATGACGGACCTAAGACCCTTTAAATAGGTCTCAAACCCTGGAAATTAGGGTTTCATTAAATAGCATGGACTCGCCGAGTCCACTCATGAACTCGTCAAGTCCAGCTATGAACTCGCATACGAATCCGCGACCATACTCGACGAGTTTAGACGCCAACTCGCCGAGTCTCCCCACAACACCCAAAATTAAAAGAACAAATTATAATACCCTGGAACCCGGATGTTACAGTATCACCATGAGCTCGTAATGACCGTAGCGAGTCCGGAAAGAAGTCTTCTATACATCCTCATCTTTGACCCTCATCTGGTGATATCTGGAACGCAAATCGATCTTGTAAAACCAAGATTCCCCCTGAAGCTGATCGAAGAGGCCGTCAATCCTTGGGAGTGGTTAACGGTTCTTCACCGTTACCTCGTTCAACTCCCGGTAGTCTATACACATTCGGTGGGTCTCGTCCTTCTTCTTCACAAACATAACTGAGGTTCCCCAAGGCGAACTGCTCAGCCTGATAAATCCCTTGTCTAACAGCTCCTGCAGTTGTATAGACAACTCCTGCATCTCGGGAGGAGCCAACCGATATGGTGTAACATCCCGACTCCCACGTATAATATTTAAATAAATTATATGCATTTTTTAGGGCAACTCTACGAGCTGGAGGCCCCAACTCGCCGAGTATAGATGGAGATACCCGCATGATTTTTAGAGTCTACTCGACAAGTTGGAGGACCCCAACTCGACGAGTAGGAGCTGAGTGTGAAAACCCTAATTTTCAGGGTTTGGACCTTAAGTTCTTTACCCTGCCTCCCTCACCACTATATCACCCAGATAAAACCCTATATCGAGCTTGATATCCTTTGTGTGTGTTAGAGAGCTTGGGGAGTGATTCTTTAGGAGTTTTGTAAGGAGGCTTGAAGAGTGAAGAGTTTGGATCAAGAAGAAGGCTATAGATCCATCACCTACTATGTATTGGTGACCAATTTGAGGTATAAAGTTAATACCTTAGCTTCTTTATACTTAGATCTTCTAGTGGCAGTGTTTGTGCCCATTTTTGGGGCAAAATGGAGTCACACTCGAGTTTGAGCTTGTCACAAGGACATGGTTTTAGATCTGGACTCCTCTAGGTCCCCATAGTCATAAAGTCATCAACTTTAGCATGCTTTGACCCTTCTTAATGGCCTAAACCCTTCTTGAGTGTAATTTTGAGTGTTTTAGCCCTATGGGGCCTTGCATACACGTAAAGTTAGGAACTTTACATGGTAACTTCATCCTAGGAGGTTGGATCTGAAGTTTGAAGTGTTGGACTTGACTAGAATGAGCTAAATGAGTTGAGACTGAATGAACTCGACGAGTTGGATAGCCAAATCCATGAGTTAGGTCTAGCTTTCCCGTTTTGTTAGATTCTAAGTGAACTCGATGAGTTGAGAGTGCAACTCGACGAGTCGGTTAGGGTTTTCCTCGATAGTCTGGATGTGTTACAACTCGACGAGTTGATTTGGATTTTCCCAATACTTCAGAGAAAATGAAGGAACTTGACGAGTTACATAGATGCACTTGACGAGTTGGGTTAACATGGGCTGTTGAATCGAGTGTTGACTTCCGTTGACTTTTAGGGTTTGGTCAAGACACGAGTTATAGGGACCATGGAGGGGTAAAATGGTCTTTCACCCTTTCCGAGAGTTAGAAAAGGGGTAGCCTAACATTTTAGGGTTGTTATTATAAAGTGTTAAATGGAGATGATTATGATATATAGGCGGAGTCAAGACCAATCATTTAGTACGAGATCTACTTGCTTACTTACGAGGTGAGTCTTCTTATTATACTTACCTGAGTGGTAATATTGTGTGACCGGAGGATCTTATATGCTTACACAGAGTTATTTGTTATCCTGCATTTTTCTTTGTGATATATGTTGTATATTATTACATGCCTTGTTGAGCTAGGACCGGAGGGTCCAAACAGAGTTGTGAGACCGGAGGCTCTTCACTGAGACACATTGACCAGAGGGTCCTTATCGAGATATAGCCATGAGAGGATAATTATTTGCATGTGGTATTTTGGGGAACTCACTAAGCTTCGTGCTTACAGTGTTGTGTGATATGTGTTTCGGGTACCTCTCAGGATCGCGGGAAGGCGCCGACTTAATTGTACACATCTGTTAGAGATTATGTTTTTGAGGATTCTGGGATATTATCAAACATTTTGTGGTCTTGTGTTTTGAATAATGTATACATTTGGGTTTTTGAGAAATGTGATATTGGGTTTCATGTGGTTTTAAAAATGAAAATTTGTTTGAAAATTTAGAATGTTACATATAGTACCTTGGCTATCAGCGCCACACAGGAACTTGGTCAATCGAGAACTCCACCTGTCTCTCCGGAGGTATCCCAGAAAAATCCTCTAGGAACCCATCCAGGTACTCTTGCACCACTGGCACATCGCTCATTGTCGCCTTACCCTCCTCGCGGGTATCCATGACATAGGTGACATAACCTACGCAACCCTGTTGAAGGTAGCGCCTAGCTCTTGCTGCTGAACACAAAGTCGACCCACGCTGCAGCCGCTCGCCCAGAATTACCAACTCTCCCCTACTTGGAGTCCTGTCACGAACCGACTACTGCTCACAGTCGATCACCGCCCCATTAAGGCTCAACCAATCCATGCCTATGATGACCTTGTTCCCATGCAAAGGAATAGGAACCAAATCCACGTGGTACTGCTCGTCATACATTCTCATAACACAATCCATGTAAACCTTTGATGCTCGGATAGATTGGCCGTCCGCAATCTCGACCTCTAAAGGAAAATCCAACATGCTCGTAGACTCTGCAAACATCTTGTTGAGTGCAAGAGAAACGAAAGATCAGGTAGCTCCCGAGTCAAATAACACCAATACTGGGATACCGTTCACATGGAACGACCCTAACAGAATACATGAAACATGAAACAGAAATATCAAAATTGACATATAATAAAAGATATGAAAAAGAAACATACCCGTCACCACATCCGATGTGGCATGCGCCTCCTCGGAAGTCAACTGGAAGGCTCGGATCCTCACAGTTGGATCATCTGTCTTTCCCTGTCGGTCATTCGTGATCCGTAGGGTTGCTGGAGTTGGCGCCGCCACTGGCGCCCCTGATGTCAATATTGGGAAATTGGCTTTTTTATGGCCCTTCTGATTGCAATGGAAGCAAGTCTGGGCTGACGTCTGAACGGTGGGGGTAGGGGCAGTACAATCCCTACCAAAGTGCCCAAGCTTGCAGCACTTATAGCAGCCTGATGCCCCTAATCTGCAAACTCCCTCGTGCGTCTTCCGCATTTCCCACAGCGGCTCCGAACCTGCTGACCCTTCGACCTTGAGTCGAATCCCTTGGGTTTCTTCCCAGAAACCCAAGTCGTCTGCCCAGTCTCCACCTTCCTCTTCCTGATATGCTCTATATTAATCTCCCTCTCTCTCGCCTTGGCTATCATGTCATCCAAAGTCGAATATGCCAAGTAGCTAACATGTTTCTAAATGTCAGCTCTCAGCATGTCATGGTACCGGGTTTTCTTCATCTCCTCATTACCCACGTACTGAGGCACCAGTAAGGCCCTCTCCCTGAACTTGACGGTAATCTCCGCCACTGACTCAGTAGTCTGTCTTATATCCAAGAATTCTCTAGCTAGCTGTTAAATCTCCACAGCCGGCGCAAACTCAGCTCGGAATCTGGTTACAAAGTCCGACCAGGTCATAGCCTCAACGGCTGGGGCTCCCAACATATCACTGACCGCCTCCCACCAATCTCTAGCTCTCTCCCTCAAACACCCAGCATCATACCTGACTTTTGACCCCTCAGGGAAGAAGCTCGTCAACTGTGCAGACTCGATGTTTGCAATCCATCTCCTAGCCATAATGGGGTCTTTCACCCCGCTAAAGTCTGGCGCACCACATCCCCTGAAATCCTTAAAGGAGAGTGTACGAGTCCTTGTCTGGCTAGGTGCCATGTCACTCCTGAATGCCCTAAGGCGATTCTCCATCAGCTCATTGATACCTTCCTTGATCAACCTGAAAATCATCGGGGTCGTCTCGAGGACGCCTCTCGTAATCTCGGATGCAATGAACGCTCGCAATCCATCATCGACTGGCTCGGAACCCAAACCCGAACCTGAACCTGGCCTAGACCCTGAATCACCTGCTCCGTGACATATCAACACCATTCTAAAACAAAACACACAATTGTTAGGGTCATACATAACCTCTAGAGGCCTCACACACTACAAGTTCCCTGGTTCTTTCTCAGCACTCCTTGACTCGAGTACGGATCTTCCGCTTTCAGTAGTACGGGTCCATACTACCTTCCACATTTATCCGTACTTTCCTCAAGGATTGCCTTGACTTCACCAAGTCCCTTTTACGATTATTGAGTTTTGTGCTAATCTCATCATAGGCTTACCTTCGGGTAATATCCAACCCACTCTCTGCCATCAGCTGCATAAGAAGTCCCTGCTATCTCTCAATAACTAGCTTGCGAATACCATTACATATTACTAAGACCAAATAGTTCTTTGAATGAGAGATCCTACCCTATGAAGGTTGGACTCAAATAAGAGCTATACAATAGGGCTAGACCTAATCTTCTGAAATTATTTAGCCCTCGCAATATGTAACTTAACGTATTCGTTCACTAGTTAGTCAAAGATAACTAGAACTCCTAAAAGCACAAAGCAAGCAGCATTTGAGCATTAAGTAACCATAACCAAGCATATCGTATACGAGCCATCATATCACTGACTAATCGGTACTAGTATGCAGTTCGATAAGCACATACAATAGACATATAAGGCATCTTCCTAGATCCTTAGCCCTAATCTAGTATGCAGATCCTATACATATAGTAGGCATATAAGGCATCCTTCCTAGGTCATTAGCCCTAATCTAGCATGCAATTCTCATAATCCTATCATATATCATAACAAACATGTACGGGTATCTTGGGGAAAACTTACTTGCGCTCGGCTGATTGCACACATCACACTACTTGCTCTTTCTTAAAACATCTTAATTTTAATTTTTAGAATAGTTTTTTTCATTGTAAAAATTTCTCAACCCTCGATTTGAGTCCAGACACCCTCGAAGGTGTGTCCGAATCCCTCAATCCGAGGCTCTTATACCAACTTGTAACATCCCAAGAATTAAGGCTAAAAATTTCATTTTTAATTAAGTTATTATAAAACCAATCATATAAAAACATCCATATAATCATCCCATGTCAAAAACAGTGTATCAGTAACCAAAACATGTCATCATAAAACAATATCAAAGTGTAATCCCAAAGATCTCATGTGTGGAAAACATAGTGTGATGTGTTGTAATCATGCCAATTCCTTTCCTCTCGAAGAAGAAGTACCTGAAACCAAAACTGTAAACCATAAGCACGAAGCTTAGTGAGTTCCCCCATTATACCACATACCATAAAATAACATACTGCCTAACATATATGGGTGTTGGCCTACCCCTTCAATCTCTTTCAACCGGTAACTTCCTAGCATATCAGGGTGCTGGCCTACCCCTTCGGTCTCTTGCAACCGGTAACTGCCTAGCATAACAGGGTACTGGCCTACCCCTTCGGTCCTTCCAACCGGTAACAAGGACTATTTCACCCCTACTACTACCATATATCATTCTAGTACATAAACACATAAGTATCATACTGCCTAACATATTGGGGCGTTAGCCCTTACCCCTTCAGTGCTTTCGACCGGTAACGGGGTCTGTCCCACCCCTCCTACTACTATCACATAATATTATAGGATACTATCACATAAAGCATAACAGATAGTTTACATACCAGAAAATTATCAGAAAAACAATCATCTCTACTATAATCACCTACTAGTGGCTCGGCATTGGTGTCTTAGACCCACTTCTACTGGAAGGTAACTCACCTCAACTGTTGTAGAGTAGTTGAACTATCCTCACTTCTGAAATCAACCCTGCTCAAACTCCTCAAATGAAACAGAAATGAAGCCTAACTTCTGGATCTACTAGCTTCTTCTCGAATCCCCAAGCTTCTCCTTCCTTCACAAGCTTCAAAATCACAAAGAATGCACAAAAATGGCTCAAAACTCTCCAAAAGTGTATTAGGGTTTCGTGGCTAGGGTTTGGGACGATGGAGGCTGTAAATGAGGTCAGCCTTTGGAGGTTAAGGTGTTTAAATTGGGTGCAAAATGTAACGCCCGTAGATCAGGGCTAGTCAATTTAGAGACAAGAAGCGTCAAAAATGACTTTTTGATAGAAGATTATTTAGGATGAATAATCCTAACTAAGTTGTAGTATATGTTACAAGGTTTCCGTGCATATAAAGAACGTCAAAATCCGAGTTATAACGAAGAAGTTATGACTTGTTGAAGTTTCGCGACAGAGCCGGCACAACGCTGAATGACGTAAAAAGTGAATTTACGTTAGAGTGATATTTAGCCTTAGCGATCTAAACGATAATCGAAGATCTCGTTGTTAGTAGCGAAACGACGAAAAGTTAGGCAAGAACGGACGTCAAACGAAGAAGTTATGAATTTATAACGAAATTTTCTGTCCCGGCCTATTAAAAATAAATAATAAAAATAAAAGTCAAAATTAGCCGACAGAGTCTAAACGAAAGTCGTAGAGCGTAGTCTCACCTACGCGTGGATATAAAGAACGTCGAAAACGGAGTTCGTATGAAGAAGATATGAATTTTCGAAGTTTATTAATTAATTAATAATTAAATTTAATTATTAAATCCCGGTATTATCCGAAGACGAGTCATCGGACTCATCCGAAGTACGCCCCGCGTACAGCGAAGCATGACGAGCTTCGCACTCGAGTTCTTCGGATGACGCATGTAGTGACGTTTCGGACGCGTACGCCATGCGTACTCCGAGGCTTCAGCCTCCTATAAATAGGATGCGAGGGCAGCCGGCTCAATTGCTATTTTTCTCTCTTCTCTCTCCCGTTTTGCATCGTTTTGCGTGCCCGAAGTGTCCCGAAGCCCCGGTCTCATTCTCGAATCCCGAAGCAAGATCCGAAGCCCTGAGAATCCCGAAGAGCGTGATTCCCGAGCCGAAGCTCTGCCCGCGAGAAGTTCAATTTTTGTGAAGATCTTCCAGATCTGCGGAGATATACTACTTCTGCAAGCCGTAGTGCTGTCTGATCATCTTCTGATCAAGTGAGTGTATACTACCTTTCATAAACACGATAATAATACAAGTATGGTTTGAGTGTATTAAGTATATTGTTGTTTATATGTGTGAGTGTATAGTCACTTTCATCTTACACATAGATATGAAGTATTTTATAAAAGACGTGCTATGTGTATATATATTGTTGTTTATATGTGTGAGTGTGTGGTTACTTTCTTCTAACACATAAATATGAAGTATTTGCTATGAAATACGTGCTATGTGTTTATACATTATTTGTCTATTTGAGATGGACGTTACATTATTTGTCTATTTGAGATGGACGTGGAATTGATGTTTTATACAAGTGTTAAATGATTTAAACTGTGTAAGTATTTATATCTACGAAAATGTTGAGTAGAACTTGGGTAGATGGGATAGTTGGTGACTATGGAGTTAGCGCCTATTGTATAAACCTTGGCAACGATGTGACTTCGTGCCTATTTGATGAACCTTGGCGACTATGGAGTTAGCGCACGTTGAGTAAACCTTGGCGACTATGGAGTTAGCGTTTGTTGAGTAAACCTTGGCGACTATGGAGTTAGCGCTTGTTAAGTGAACCTTGGTGACTATGGAGTTAGCGCCTGATAACTATAGATTTAGTACTTGATAAATAAACTTTGGCAGCAATGGATTTCGTGTCAATTCCTTAGGAATAAATGAATGAAGGATAGTCGGTTCTTAGGATAAATCTTTAAGAATTAAATGGAGATAATAGGGGGTGGGTAATTGGATTGATTGTTTGATAATTGAATATAATAATTATATTATTGTGGGTTGAAAACCCTATATGCTCACCAGGCTCCCAAGCTTGACCCACTCAGTTTTCTTTGCATTACAGGTAATGACACAAGAGTATAAGTTGGTGGACTTGACGAGAGGTTTTGGATTATAGATCAGTAGTTATAAATAACTGTTGTAAGGTCTATTTTATATTGTTTATGCTTTTGGTCTGTATCGGAACATGACATCCCGAGGTTTTATTATTTAATAAAAATACATTCGCTTTGAGAAACGTTTTGATAAATTTTATCATATTTTGTTTTGGGAACAAATTCCGCAACTCTTTTAATCAAAAGGATTTACTCTGATTTTATAAAACAAAGCATAAACAAATCGGTCTTTTCTGGCCGTGAAATTGGGGATGTCACACAAAACCCTAAAAATTAGGATTTCATTCTGCCAGACCTACTCGTCGAGTAGACTTCCTATCCCGTATCCAATTTCTATCCGTACTCGACAAGCTTGAGGCCTCCAACTTGTCGAGTTTCCAAACAAAAATGAACAAATTATAACTTAAAATACATACCATGAACTGGGCGTTACATTAACCGTAGAAGTTAATATGCCAAAATCCCCCGGGAGAAGGGTAGGGCTGATATTTTTCTGTTTTATTTTAAACAAACGTGAGATGAGAGACGTTGTCCTTTTGACTTATAAAACCAAATTACAAAAACGTAATTATTAGCATATAGTTGGAGCTGGTAATGAGTCGATCTGGGTTGGGTTCGGGTTCAACCCATTTATTAATTGGATTGAATATTTCAATCCAAGCCAACCTTTTTATTTAAATGAGTAGATATTTACAACCCAACCCAATCTTTTAGATAAATAAGTTGTCATCGGGTTGACTTATTTATGTAATTCTCAACCTAACCTATTAAATAAATGGGTTAAACTTGGGCTAACCCATTTAAAATAAAAATGTAAATAAATTAACTAAAGATTACCCCACTTAAAATAATTCTAAACTTAAATATACTTTGAAAGTATAATAAAAGCACAATCTCAATTCACAAATACAAAGAAATTGTTCAAATGGGTTGGGTTAAATTAAATATATACTTAAATAACTAAATTAACTAAACCCCACTTAAAATAGTTCCAAACTTAAATATACTTAAAATAGTTCCAAACTTAAATATACTTTGAAAATATACTTTAAAATAGTAAAGATATATAATTTCGAAATAATTTTGACGAGTGACTAGTACTCTTGACGCAAAGAAAAAAGATACGAATTAGGATTTGCATTTTTGAAAAAACAAATAACAATATGACAATGTAATTTATAAATTAATACTTAGATTAATACATGGTAATATTTAAATAATTATTAAATTTAATATATATTAAAGTTAAATGTGTTGGTGGGTTGAAAACGGGTTAATAATTTTTACCCAATCCAACCTATTTAATTAAATGAGCTAGACGGGTTAACCCATTTAACCTAAATAGGTTGAAAACAACCCAACTTGTTAATTTTGGGTTGAATTCGTAGGTTGGATCGATTTTTACCAGCTTTACATATAGATTTGAAAAGTAAACAACAATTTATGCTTTAAGGATCGTATAATTTGTATATTATAAAACCTATAAAACTAGATTGTTGATTAGTATTACATGAATTATATATATAATATATATATATATATATATATATATATATATATATATATATATATATATATATATAGAGAGAGAGAGAGAGAAAGAGAGAGAGAGAGAGAGAGAGAGAGAGTCAAGATCAAATAAGAAGGAAATTTTTGGTAGGAAGGTAAGAAGTTTTTTTTTTACATATTTTTTTTGCGAACAAACAAAATGAATCATTAGATGATTCATTTGTAAGATGATTCACAAGAAAAAATTCTCAAAAAAACATCTCGATGATTCATTTATACAATGATTTTGTTGTTATTCACTAAAATTGTCACAAAAGTGAATTTTTTCTTAATTTACTTAAAAATGAATCATAAAAATGTTTTTCTGGGAATTTTTTCTTGTGAATCATCTTACAAATGATTCATCTAGTGATTCATTTCTTTTGTTCGTCAAAAAAATATGTAGAAAAAAAACTTTTTACCTTCCTATCAAAAAAAATTTCTTACTGGATATATATATATATATATATATATATATATATATATATATATATATATATATATATATATATATATATATAAAGCAATTTAGTCTATGGTTAAGGCCTTGGTGCCTTGAGTCGTTTCATTGTTAAACTATCCGTTATACTTACCATTAACCATTATACTAGTGGTGTCACATCATCATCACTAATTATCACTGAACCTATGGGATATTCCCTACTATCACTACCACTCCACTCCACATCATTTTTTTTATTTCAAAAATAAAATAAAAAATGGGGTAAGTTTTGTTAATATGCGAAAATCTAGGGATAGAAACTAGAAATTTCTGAAATTTTTGATTATCTCTTCTCCTCTAAAGTGCAGAACCCGTCGCATGCAGTGTTCCTCCTCTTTCCCTATTGGTCGTTGCCCTTCGTTGTGTGCACCACAATTGACCACGAACACGGAAGAACACAGAAGACCACGAAACGTCGGGGTGGTGTGCCCTTGGCCACCTAGACTAGGAAATAATCCTAAAACCCATAAATTTGTTAGAATGGGTTTCAACCCAAAATAGAACCGGGAAAAATTGAAAACCAAGAAACGGAACCTATAAGTTTGGGTTTGGGTTTAAAATTTTGAAAACGAAGCTTGTCGGTTTGGGTTCAATTGTAGGTCAAAACCGAGCCAAACCAACTCATGCTCGCCCCTTATAAAAAGGACACCTAGGACAGCTGAACCACAAGACATCTATGTATATGTTTGAATAAAATGATATTTATTAATGTATTAACTAGATAATTTGGTTAAAATGTGACCGTACGTATTTTAGGTTACACGGGCCGCGTAATACCGACGAGCTTCTTAAAACTATATAAATGTCTAAAAATAATGAAATATATATTTAAAAAAAAAGTTGGTGAAAAGTTGTGATGGTAGTATGCCTCCTCAAAGTGAAAGGGTGTCAAATGTTCAGCGTTTGTTGATGTTGAGTAAAAGGGTATGATGGTGGTATGCCCACTGGCCTTGGTATTTGTTCGGTTGTTACTATTTTCTGTGTAGATGCATAATTACTTGTGAAAAGTAACCGAGAATTTTTGCTTATTTGAACATAACAGACAAGGAGGAATTTACACAATTGGGTTTTGATCGAACATCTAGAGTGAAGATAGATGACGATAGAAGAAGATCACACAATATAATGTATGTGTTTGCGGTGGGTACATAATTCAACTCATTTGTACGAACAAGGATTTGAATTGTAAGAGTGATGCTACACATCTCCCTCCTTATTTTCTACATTACTAAATGAATAAACTGAAATTTCGCTTCTAGATCTTGATGCGCCAATGTCACGAATTGCTAGATACACTTGAAGCATGCTTGATGCCTCATGCCTAGGTGGATGAATGCACTTTTCTACTATTTTAAGTGTTTCATATATTTCCTCATCGAATCCTTGTCCCATTAAGCATTCATCAATCAGATTGAAGTCCCTACTGCACACATGATCTGTCAGGGAGTTGATCCATGTAGATGTTTTTCTACATATAGCCGGTTCTCTACCAGTAACCAACTCAAGCAACAAAATACCAAAGCTATAAACATCCTCCTTGAATAGACTAGAATCTAGAACCACAAAATTGCAAACACTTAAAGGGGTGCCACTACAATTCATCAAGATTATGGCGTTGCCAAAATTTGATATCCTGGGCTCAAAATTTTCATCTAGTAAGATACATTTTGATGTGATTCTAAGATGAGCTACCCGGAGGACATTGTTGTGATGCAGCCATGCAAGCCCTCGTGCTATCCCTACTGCAATCTTTAACCTTAAACTCCATCCCATTTTCTTAGTTTCTGCTTCTGGTCTACCATGTAGCCATTGATGGAGGCTTCCATTACACATGTACCTGTATACCAGAAATTTCTTTTCCATTTCAAAGCAAAAACCTAGCAGTGGCACTAAGTTTGTGTGACGCAATCTTCCTATAATTTCTATTTCTGATAAGAACTCTTTCTCAAAGCTCTCAAACCTATGGAGCCTCTTGACTACAAGCAGCAAAGCATTTGGAAACACAGCCTTGTACATGAGTCCCATGTCTCCTTGGTCAATTACGTTTTTATTGTCAAAATCATTAGTGGCCGTTTGAATTTCCATCAATCGTAGTCTGCGGATGAACTTTTCCATGGCAGTTACCTGTGTGTTAAACGAATATTAATTACTTATGCGTATTTATCTTCCTACTTTCTTGATGGGGAGAGAGGGAGAGAGGACTTTACCTTCATTTCCATGCTGTTAAGTTCTTCTTCAAATAGGATTGTGGGGCTTGTTGGAATCTGGTGATGCTTTCTTCTTATTATGTTTTTCATCAAAAGATGATAGTAACTCATGGTTCTTTTACTTGGTCTTCTCCAGTATAAGAACATAAACAACATACTTAAAAATGTAGAAAGAGATATTCCAGCCGTAAACCCTGAAAAGAAATGATGATCGAAAAAATATCTATCATCATGGTCTTCGTCCTTGCAGGATTTCAATGGACCTCCACAAAGTCCTTTATTGTTTTCATAGTTTTGTCTGGTAGCGTCGTCAAATATGGGTATGTGTCCTGACAAGTTATTGTTAGCGACACTAAATTCTTTGATGCGCTTAAGTGAAGACACGTCTAGAGGGATTTGGCCTGTTAGATTGTTATTGTCAAGCTTCAGAACATTGATGTAACTACAGTTGCCAATGGTAGGCGGAATTGGACCTGAGAGACTGTTGTTGGAGAGATCGAGAGTGCTGATGAACCCTAAAAGTTGTGCAATATTAGAAGGAATGGGTCCCGAGAGGTAGTTGTTAGAAAGATCTAATCCCGTCAAGCTTTTACAGTTTCTTATCCCCATTGGAAATGGTCCTCTGAGTCCCATGTCTGGTAGCCGAAGATTCAGAACCTTACTCTCATCAGGGTGCCAGCATTCGACACCAACAAAGGCGCCGCAGATGAAACCTTCAGTATCGTTGCTAAAATTCCAGGAAGAAAGAGAACGTAAAGGGTCTTCCAGCGATTCCTTGATAGATCTTAGGCAGCTGATGTCTGATTCAACGGCATTACTTGAAGAAAAACAAGCTAGTATGAATATTACCACTCGCAAGCACAGACTAGGAATACCGTTTCTTTTCATCATTAGTATGATGACACAGTGAATACCTTCAAGTCATATAAGGTATAGAAAATGTGTAGTCTCCTGTGGGAACCACTTCTAAGAAAAATGGGGTAATTGAAAAATGTTGTTTTAGTCCAAGTCAATGAAGTCTATAAATTAAGGGTTGGGATATTGAAGATGATGACCCCAACCCAAGCCCTCAATTTGGACTTTTAAAGCCTCTATGCTAAATGCTAATTCTAATTTGAAACTAATAAACTGAAGTTTTTTGGATTAAAAAAAAAAAAAAGTGATAGTGTAGTTATATAAACAAACAACATATATATCTTATAAGATTATGTTTAAGCAGATAATTTTGTACCCGTTTTATAGAGAACTTTGTATTCATTAACATTTAATAGCTTTTGTATTCCTCACATGATTTCTTCTGATTGGTTGAAACTTTGGATTATGGTCAAACCAAATCCTTTGATAATTCTTAATGTGTGTAATCATCTTTCCTCTTTATTTTTGTTATGTGCATGAATCTCCACATGAGCTGTAGCCTTATCACTAGATTCTTGGTTGAGTCAAATCCAGGGTCCAATGAAAATAGAGAACAGTTTTAGTGTGATCGAAATATCCACAACACCAGACTTTTGGACATATTAATCAGGAGCGAATTTTCCAATTTATGAGGAGAAAACTCTTTAATTTTTACTTTTATATTAATATTATTAAAGATCTCTATTAACTACGAATATTAATTGGAAGGGAACTGCATGCCAGCCCCCTCCTAAGATTGATTACAGAAATAAGAACAAAGAATTGTTCAAAAAAGTCCTAGATGGAGAATGTTTTTATTAATTTCAAGACCCATAGAAAAAAAAAAAAAAAAAACTTACAAATTTTCTGTATATAGATGAAATTAAATTTGGCTAGTATTGCCAAATTTCTGATTTTTAAAATTGACATTAAATTCTTCTAACTAAGCTCCTAAATAAAGATATAAAAAAATAAGAAAAAAAAACGGATATTCTCCCATTAATCACAAGTTTTAGAACATGGATTCCTAATTTTGCCTCTTGAATCAAAAGAAGATGCAACCCCTTTGATTTGTTGGTTTACTTCTGAACAAGCATCCATTACTAGGCTTCAACATCCCATCACCATACCTTCATGAACAAAAAAAGAAAACCATATTTACAGAAAAGTAATAGGAGAAAATAGCAAAGTAAATGAATTCTTCTTCATATTTTCAATCATAATTTTGGAAGAGAGCTTATTGAAATCAAAAAATAGATCATAATAAAACTTGGTCTCGAGTTCTACATGTGCTATTAATTTTTAGGAGAAATACTCAAAAGGTAAAAAAAAAAAAAAAAAAAAAAAAAAAAAAAAAAAAAAAAACCCTCAAGCTTGTTTACACAATGTAAGAAGACATTTCACGTAAATCTGAATCCGATAGATTAATAAATAAGACCAAATATCATTACTTAGAAGAAGAAAAGAAAACAAAATCTCAAAATATTAAGCACAAGGTTGAATAAAACTTTGACAAGCATTTAGTCTCGGTTTTGTTAGAAAGACTAAAGAAGTTAAGAAGATTTCCATGTCGAACTCGGCTTATGTTTAAGTGAAAATGAAATACATGATCTTTTTTTCGGACCAAGTTTTTTTCTTCTACAATAATATTGTTGATACTTGATTGTTTCCAATAATTTACTAAAAGCACATACGTTAGTCTTGGGAGTCTACTGGTTGAGGTATAAAATTCCATACATCCATGGTTTCAAAACACTAATCCGTCCAAAATATTACTAGGATTCTAGATTTATTGCCCACCATGGACACGTTCAAGGTGCGATTTACCATTTTTAAAAGCACATATGTTTGTTTGAAATACATACCGGTTTTGATTGGCTGTGGTACAAGAGCTATTATTGTTGCATAATCCGCTGCTAATCTTGGTGCTTCCAACAAAAAGCCCAGTTCTACGTTTTCGAACATCAACAGAATGCTTCATTAAACCATCCATGGATTTACTTCGAGATACCTTGTGTTTCTTGGAGCCCAATGAACTCGGGACAAACATCTTAAGAATGTAAACTCCGGTATCAAGACTCACACTCCTTGAAATTGGACGATTTTTCGTGCCTTTCTTCTTTCTCTTTGGATCAAGCTTCGTGTGATCAATTATCTCTTCCATTGTTTCCAATTTTTTTGATTGATCTGAATCTTTCATCACTATATCTTTTAAGGACAACTCGTGAAATGATTCTGGCATCAGTTCCATGAGTTCTTTTCTTCCTTCTGTCATCACAGTTGTGGAATATGGTTGATATATGGAATCAGAAAAAACGTTTTTGGAATAAAGGGGTGCTGAAAAGCCAAAAGGGATTTTGTTCTCATAATAATTTGTATTCGGGATGTTGCAAAATGTAAAATCTGTTGGGGTTTTTGGTGCAATGGAGTTTTGTTTGAAAGAAGGCGACATGTTAGATATGCTATGAGTTTGTGTTGAGGAGATGACTACTTATAGCGGGGGGCTTTATATTATTTTCGTGTATTTTAATAAAAAAGTATTTAAGATTTTAAATTTATTATAATTAGATGATATTAATTCTGTTTTTCCTAATGGATGAAAAACAATAAAACACATCAAACAAATAAAAGGTTGATATTTAGGGTATGTTCGTTAAATTTTTGAAGCTGTAGTTTTGTAAAAATGTTTGAAAAAATAGTTCTAAACTTTCTAAATGTGTAAAATGGCGTAGAACATGAAAAATATGTAGCTTTTGGATTAAAATAAAAAAAAAAAAAAAAAATCTTGAACCATGTGATTTTTAATTGGTTTTTTTTTAATTAAAGACTAAAAACTTGTACATTAATAAAAACACTTCGCTTTTAATGGATTTGCTAGGCTTATCTCCTGAATAAAATACAGGTTTATTTAATTAGTTTATGAACGTAAATTTCTATTTTGAAAAAAATATATATATATAAACAACTAATGAATCTGAAGTTAGTGGGAAAAGTTAATAACGAAAATGTTCTATCAAAATGGAAACAAAAGCCACATAAAAAGATCATGAGCTCTTTAATACAGTAAAAAAAAAGTACAAGTACATGAATAAGTCCACTTAACTAATAGGTAGCTTCTAATTTAACTACTAACTAGTGGTCTTAAGTGAGATTTATATTTATTTGTCATACAAAAAGAAATCATGAATAAAAATTAAACGTCAAAAGTATTACAATTTTTGACTAATCATGAATAAAAATTAAACGTTAAAAGTATTACAATTTCTGACTTGACATATACACTAGTAAAACATTGATTAACGTTCGAGTATCTTAAAAACTTATGAATCACAATCAATTTTATTTTTAAATAATAACTACTAACGAATATATATATATATATATATATATATATATATATATATATATATATATATATATATATATATATATATATATATATATATAGAGAGAGAGAGAGAGAGAGATTCAAATGTTTTTCACATCTATTGTGTTCAAGAATTCACCAATATAAGTTTAATAAACATTAAATGTATATTAAATAATATTCATAATTATAATTTTTTTTATGAAAACTAATTAAATTCGTCATTAATGTCAACAATAATATTTTTTTAGAATGAATTTGTATCTGAAAAAATAAGAGCATATTCTAGTAGAATGAGAGTATATATTCTACTAGAATACACTCTCATTCTTCATATTTCATACAATTTTATTGTATTTTAAGTGAGTGAGTCCTGAAAAAATGTTATAGTTAACATAAAAACCAAGATATAAATTAATTCTGAAAGAATGTTATTGCTGATATTAATGACGAATTTAATTAATTTTTATAAAAAGAAAATTATAATTATGGATATAATTTAATATACATATAATTATGGAAATCATTTAATATCTATCATTATTTAATTAAATAATTATTTAATTTTATTAAATTCCTATTGATGCATCTAACACACAATAAATGTAAAAAAACGCATTAACCTAACCCTATATATATATATATATATATATATATATATATATATATATATATATATATATATATATATATATATATATATATATATATATATAACAACTTTTATACTTTTAAAACAACTAAAATAAAAAGAATTATATATCATTAATTATTTAAAATTTATGCATATAAAATGTGTGGAATATGAGGTTAACCCAATGGACACTCCAATATAGTGGACTTGACCCGAAGTCTCTCTCTTTCAAAGTCGTCTAAGATGGGAGACTTGACAAAGTAGAAAACGCAACTCCCTTTTTTTCCATTCAAGACACAGTCAAACGGTATTGTCCATACGTCTTTTTTTATTTGTAATAAATAAATTTGAAATACTTTTTAAAATAAAAGGATACCCAAACTATTTTATTATGATACAAATTGTAATATGGTCACTGATTTATTAAGATTGAAAAGTTGATGTGTGTAGAGAAAAAATGGGTAGCAAGAGTTAGAGGTGCACAAACCGGTTTTTTTTTCAAATCGGTTCGGTTTCAATCAACGAAGTCAAAACCGGTTCACCCCACAATCAAAATAATCCGCACCTATACAAACCGGTTCGGTTTAAATTAAACCAGTTCACTACAAACCGTGACGAGTTGTCCAAATATCGTAAGTTAAATTTACACCGGTTTCTAAAGCTTCAAATCCTAAACTCATTTCATTTTTTGCAAGTTTCCACATTTCAATACAATCGTATCTTAGGGAAGTACGACTCACATGGCAATATCGCATTTAGAGAGTATCATGGATGAGTAAAGTCAATCGTTTGTTGTTGAAGTGGTCAAAAGGCAAGCATTCTTGAATCACGAACTTCACCATCCTATCATGAACTTTAGCAGCTTCGTAATTCCACAATGTAGTATCTTTTGTCATTGCTGTTTGATTATGCCCCAGCCCAAATTTCACCATGGGGCATCTCTTTGTCATATGAGTTTTCAATGTCGAATTCACTTCTTCATTGAAAAAAGCACCATATTTCTTGCATCGCGTTTTTCTTGGACCACTCAACATTAGACACAAATCAAAATTGCCCCAAAGAGCCGGATTCCCTTCATTGAAAAAAGCACCACATTTCTTTGATGCTAACAACGGTAGCATTGTTTGATGAATCTCCAACACCAACGGAAACCGAATCCATTGTTTAACTTAGAGAATATTTTTTATCAAAGAGAGTTTTTTAGAGGCTTGCTTAAGCCTAAACATCTAATACTATTTAGACTATCAAGGAATGGTAAATATGGCCAAAAGGAACCAAAAAACGAGCACGTAACAGCCATAAACGGCTATATAGACGTTAGAATAGGACAAAAAAACAGGCATTTTCGAGTTGCTGAAAAAACCGGTTCATCAGACTGGTTCAGACGAAACCAGTTCTAAGCCGATCCTAACGGTAATAATCGTGAATTCATTTAAATCGTCGGTTCGGTTCGATTCTTCTTGGCAAGGTCGGCCCATGGCATGTTTACAAGGTACATCTAAGCATGGCCCAAAAAATCAAAGGGCCCAAAATTTATATAGCATTCTTGTTACCCTATGTTTAATTGGTCCAAAACAAATAAACACATTAGGTTAAGTCAATGACACATAAGTATTCGGTCGACAGTCGACAGTCATCACGCAAGAAGGAGCGGGAAAAATAGGAAATTTCGGGAAAAGAGGGAAAAAACGCTCCGATTTCTTCTTACACATGGGCAGGAATTAAATCTACAATGATATTGTTTGCTTAATATCAGTGATTTCAGAGGCTCTGAGCAATCTTCCTTCTTTCAACTTTCTTCACGGAATTCTGAAACAAAGTTACAAACGATCCTATAATCTTTCTCAAAAATCAGAAAACACGTTCTTCACTTCTCTTTTCTTGAAAATCGGATTTGAAAAGCTTCAAATTTCATGTTGTGGATTTATAGTTTCGAAATCAGAAGGAGAAAGTAGGGTTAACTGATTAAGGTATTTTCGTTTTTTATTAATTCCTTACTTCTTTTTCTTCTATTTAATTTTGTTTATTTCAAATTCTGAAGGAACAAGAATTAAGTTTTAAAAATATGATTCAGAGGACCAAGAACTGAAGCACATGAGCACATCAATTTCGAAAATCAGAAATCAGAAAGAACGAAAAAGTCATTGAGTAAATCGATTTCTGAGTTTTGAAGGTACAAGCAAATCAAGTTCTGTTTTTTTTTCGTTTCTTATAAGTTTTTGATAAGTTTTGAACGAGCACATCCATTTCTATTTCGTTTCTGATCAAGTTCTCAGATGTAAAACGATTTCTTTTTTCTTTCATTATTTATGACTCTGTAACCGGTAACTATAATCAACCTGATGAATTTCTGATTTCAGTGATTTGATTTCTGATAAGTTTCTGATTTGATTTATATGTTTTTTTTACATTTTACTCTTTCTTGCTGCTTTGAAGTGACGAAAACCAGAAGTTACTTTTCTGATTTCTTGCTAAGTTTTTTGGGCCTATTATATATTAAATCGCACAGTGTCTCCAAGATCTCAGGGCCAGCCCTACTTCTTGGACCGGTTCAGGGGTGAACCAATTTTTGGTTCAGATCGTGAACCAGTTTTTTTGTGCATGTCTAGCAAGAGTTAGGTGCTGTTTGATTTTTCGAAGCGAAAATGTCTTAAGTCTGCGGACCACCTCTGCAATCCTCTGTAGCAGAAGAGGTGGAACAAAAGGCTACAATATTTAATAAAAAGTTTGTTTGTTTTTTACGTCTGCAGACTGTTGCACTAAGTTAAAGTAAGACGCAAAGAGGTTTGAAGCAGTTGGTTTAGTGCTGCGCCACGCAGCACACGCGCCGCAGTTTTTAAGTTAGAAGTCTTCAGAAAAACAAATAGCTGCGAAAGGCCAAGTGTTGCGCGTGTGCTGCGCGGCGCAACAATAAGTGGTCTGAAGTGATTTTTTTTTTTAAAAAAAACAAACAGCACCTTAGCCTTTGATGTGTAAATGTGTAATTATAATTGATTGAGCACGTTCTCTCACATGTACAAACATCTGTGAAATATACCTTTGATGTGTAAATGTGTAATTATAAGCTATTGACAACGTGAAACTTTGCATGTTACTTCTAAGGTATGATGATATTAACCATGTTGTAGAAGTCCATATAAAATTTAATCCAAAGTCTATTCTTAGATCATTATCATATCATGTATATACTTGATCATATTTTATAAAGAACTAAAGATCATTACTAGTTGCATGTTTCTCTTTAGAATGTTTTTTTAGTAATTTCCATACTTTTTCAAAGTAAAAGTATATTTAGAATACTTTCAAGCGTTTGTTTTACTAGATTCTTTGTTTTTGTTTATCTTGGATAAATTAATGTCTTTTAATAATATCCTATAATATTAATAATACAGAGTACTTGATTATCAAAAAGGAGAAAATCCAAACTTTGGAATTCCCAATAATAAGCAAACAATGCGCATAAAAGCATTGATATGCTCACTTTCTCTTTTAGAATCAGATAGGTGTCAATTAATTGTTCAGAACCACTTTTAATTGTCATGTAACCACACTATTGTCATCTTTATGCCTTTAAGCTTAATGGATATATACACTATATGAAAAACACGGTTTTTAGCTATCCTAAGATTTTGAGCACTACATACACTAATTTACTAACTTAAAAAGAAATCGATCGGGAGCACGGTGATTTTCTGTCTTCTATGGAACATCTAGTTGGTCAGAAACGATAAGGTCTTCAGAAATCCTATTGCATCTCCAACAAAAGTAGCCGATAATATCATCTCTATGTCATATACATGGTGCAAGCACAGGAGTCCTCATGGTTGCGGTAGTTGGGCTGAATGGAGTTGTTCGCCATTTGCCCATCTAAGTCTTATCACATTGTAATTGTTCTTTTTATGTTTCTCGTTTTTGTACTATTTTATTTTGTCGCGATTTAGTTTCTTGCTAATCGTTGATCCTTTTTAATGATATTTGCCGTTTCCAAAAAAGTACGTCTTGATTCCTGTCCAATTGTCTAAGACTTTGAAGTACCATCTATTCTATCTCCATTTTCTAGCATAAATAACTATTCATGTTTGGCAAACGTAACTCGTTAACATCTATCGGCTATCAAGGATGATATCTTCTAGCACATGTGGTAATTCCACCGAACTAAATAGCAAAGTGTAAATTATAGTTTTGTGTTATTGATTTGTATCATTAATAATATTTAAGTGTAATGGGATTAATTTCTTGACAAATGCAATTTTGATGGATATTAAACAACTAAGGGTGGTGCGGAATACACACTTGTTTGAGTTTATTCAACATTCAGAGTACATTGTTATTTAGGGGAGAAGCCCCTGAACCGATGGGGGTTCGGGGGGAGCGCCCATGGTAGCGGGGTCCAAGGGTGGCAACCTCTGGCGAGGTCCAAGGAGCATAGCCCCTTGCTGGGGTCGAATTTGAGAAATAGACCCGGTTTTGACCTTTTTACTAACCTTTATGTAAAACCCGAACTTAATGGTAGTTTCATGATAGTTTTTGATGGATGTGAACCTGTTTTGTGATAGTTTTCGTAAGTTTTCATACAAAGGATTATATGCTCGTTTTTTGGTCATTTTCCGGGTACACAAAAGAAATCGTACATCGTCATTCTCTATTCTTCTTTTATAAATGAATTTTATTCGATTAAAGATTTCGAGAGTACCATCAAAACTTTGATCTGAAAGTGTAATTCACAACTCACAGTTTTTCAAGATTTCTAAACACCCCGATTTTCTAAAAATGATCAAAGTATTCTCTAAAAATGGCGATTAAAGATTCTATGAAGGACATGATATGAAAATTTGACAAGTTGATCAAATTTGAAGGGCCGGATTTTCATAAATGGTAGAAGAAGATGCATTTCCTTCTTACTACTCTGAAAGTGGTGTATTTTCTGAGTACACTCATGCCTGAATTCGTTGAAGATGAAATCTTGGAAACCACTAAGAGGAGATCTAAGTAAGAGAATAATGACTACATCTATCTGTTGGATTAGGTATCTAAGCCAATAACTAAATTGTTATATATTTGAATTAAAATCAAAGTACTTTTTGGGTTACCCTCAAAACTAGTAATTAACATAATGACTTTTGGAGAGAGAGGTTGATTTATTGGTTTACTATATGATTAATAAATAGCAATAAATTATTTGTTAATATACTATGAAATTAATATATTAATTGGAAATATTAATATTCAGTTAATAGTTAATCACAAATTAATTGGATTTAATTCTAGGATTAATTGGATCAATTAAAAGTGCAAGGATTTGAGTTGTACTTGTTCAATAGTTGAACAATAGAAGAATTTTGGATCCTTCTTGGAGGGGGGGGGGGGGTTAAGAGCATCCTAGGGTTCTAGAATGTCCCATGTGGATAATAAGGAAACTAAATAAAATCATATTTGAAATAATATTATTTTATTTCAAATTAGGGTTTCTAGGGTCCACACGCACACATATAACACCATATATTGTGTCCACAACTAGAAATACTAGAATACCCCCGAGGCCTCAGTATGAGTGTAGCATACCATTCGGGCCCTCGGCTCAAATCTGGAATGCTCCCAATCCCTCAGTATGAGTCTGGCATGCCATTCAGGCCCTCAGCTTATATCTAGAATGCTCATGGGTTTGTTGGCTTAAGCATAAAGCAGTACAACCTCAACCCAACTCAATATGTCGACATATGTAATAGGTAAACATAAACACAGAACAAACAAAAATACAAATAATCATACAGATCTGCTAATCAGCCACATACTAGCATACCACTATCCTAAACATGATAAATAATCTAGTGAGCCGGCATTGGTGCCTTCGACCCACGGGTACAGTGAAGAAAACTCGCCTCACAATGTGAATGTAGTCTAAATAAACCCCTGCCCCGATAACCCACTCAACCCGACTCCTAAATATAAGAACATTTCCAATTAAACTAATAATACTTTTCCCAAAATACCCTTAGGGCTCGTACGAGGGGCGTTCTTCGGATGTATGTTGGTTATACTCCAGATGTACGTGGGGCATACTAGCGGTCTGAGACGTCGGGGCCAAATCTGCATACGCGCAGCGTACCATTTGGTACGCCCATCGTACGCAACAGTTTTCCTTCTTAACCAATTAAGAGTTATTACTTTGACTTAATACGTCCAAATGCAGATCCAAGGCTAAAATACCACTAAGAGTCATAAAGTTTCCAACTTTATGACTTTGCATGCCCAATAAGCGCTTAATACACAAAATCCCAACTTCTTAACACCTTACGACCTTCTAGAGCATGCATGGGGAAAAACTAAGCATCAATACCACATTTTTATGAATCAAGACCCCTCATTAGGTCTGAAAGGACGAGTCATTCGATTAAGAGCATGCAATGCTCAAGAATCACCATATTTGGGACCAAAAATGCCCTAAATGAAGAAATGGCTAGATCTACAAGATAAGATGATCAAGCAAGGAGCTTTTTACCTCCTGGAGCTTGCTAGCAAGTGGAGAATCCTAGATCCAAGCTTCTCCTAAGCTCCAAAGTCTTTGTACCAACTTATTCTTCTTCAAGAACACCACCAAAACACACAAATGAGCTCAAACTGCACTCTTCTCACTTAGGGTTTGCTGAAGGGACATTTACTCAGATTGAGGCTGATGAGGGAATGAGAAATGTGGTGATAATGATGCTTATATATGGACCAAACCCTAAAAATTAGGGTTTAAGGTTTCTTCATGTACGCCTTGCCCCGCGGTGTACGCTTAGCGTACTAAGGTCCGCCCTAGTACACCCAGCGTACACAACGTACGCCTAAAATCACCAAAATGCCAATATGGGCCATTCTTGCAAACTTTTTCAAGACCAAGGGTCAAAATGCAATATTCCTTCATACATAGGGTATCATCGGGGTGTTACAACTCTTCCCCACGTGAACTAGACTTCATCATCGAAGTCTGATACTGCAAATAACTCAGGATAATGCTCTTGCATCTCCGCCTTCGGCTCCCAAGTCCACTCAGAGCCTTTCTAATGATGTCCTTGAACCTTTACCAAAGGTATCTCCTTGTTACACAGAACCTTCATTTTTCTCTCCATTATCGCTACCAGCCTCTCAATATAATTCTGGTGCTCATCGACCTGAATATCATCCAAAAGGACCACTGCCTCATCATCTAACACGAACTTCTGTAACTGCGAAACATGAAAAGTGTTGTGGATCTGAATGAGCTCACTCGATAAATCCAACCAGTAGGACACCCTGCCTACCCTGGCGATCACATGGAACGGTCTAATATACCATGGTTTAAATTCCCCCCCCTCTTCCTGAAGCGTATCACACCCTTCCATGGTGATACCTTCAGTAGTACCATATCGCCAACCTGAAACTCCAACTCTGACTGGTGTCGGTCGACATAACTCTTCTACCGACTCTGAGCGGTCTGTAATCTCTGCCTGATCTTCCTGATAAGCTTCGTTGTCTGGAGGACTACTTCAGTCCTTCCCATGACTCTGTGACCCCCCCCCCCCCCTTCAATAAATTGGGGTATGACATTTCCGACCATACAGGAGCTCAAAAGGCGGGGCACCAATGTTGGCGTGATAGTTGTTATTGTAGGAAAACTTTGTAAAATGCAGGTAGGAATCCAAACTCCCACCAAAATCTGACACAAGCCCGTAACATATCCTTAAGTATCTGGATGGTTCACTCACTCTGGACGTCACTCTGCCGATGATAAGTAGTATTGAAATGTAGTCTCGTACCCAGTTCTTGGTGGAACTTCAGCCAGAATCGGGAAGTTCACCGAATATCTCGTTCTAAAACAATGGAAACTGGAACCCCATGATGAGCAACAATCTCTCAAACATACACATCGGCCAATTTCTTGGTCGATGAGCTCTCCCGGATGGCCAAAAAGTGGGCACTCTTGGTCAATCGATCCACGATGACCCAAATGGCATCAATACCCTTGGAGGTCTTCGGTAGCTTGGTTATAAAATCCATGGTGATATGTTCCTACTTCCACATGGGAACCTCCAAAGGCTGCAGCTTGCGATGCGGCCTCTGATGCTCAGCCTTGATCATCCTACACGTCAAGTACCTCTCAACATACCAGGCTATTTCCCTCATCATACACGACCACCAGTAACTTAGTCTCAACTCTCGATACATCTTGGTGGCTCCCGAGTGTATCGAAAAAAAGAGACTTATGTGCCTCTTCCAGAACTGTCTCTCTAATCCCACCAAAACTGGAACCCATACCCGACCACACCGGGTCAACAATCCCCGACTATCGGTGACAAATCTATCAATCTCACCCCTGTTCCTCTCCTATTTCTAGTTCTACTTGATTCCTTCTTCATGTGCCCCTTTGATCAAATCCAAAAGTTGAGAATCAATGGATATCCTCATACACATATCTGCACCTAAAGATCCAGCTGACTTGAAGCTCAAAGCATCCGCAGCCACGTTCATTTTACCCGGATGGTAAAGAATCTCGCAGTCATAACCCTTGACCACATCAAGCCACCAGCATTTCCTCATCTTCAGGTTCGGCTGCTCTAAAAGATATCGCAAACTCTTGTGATCCGTGTAAATAGTACATCAGACCCCATACAAGTAGTACCACCATATCTTGAGGGCAAACACTACTGCCCCCAACTCCAAATCATGAGTAGGATAACGTGTCTCATGCGACTTCAACTGTTGAGAAGCATATGCAACCACTCGCCCCCTCTGCATAAGAACCGCCCCCAAACCAGTGATGGATGCATCACAAAATACAACAAATTCCTCAACTCCCTCTAGAAGGGTCAATATTGGGGTCTCGCATAATCTTTGACATAGTGTCTCTAACGTTGTTTGTTGCTCAGGGCTCATCGAAAATCCACGCCCATCCTCATCAGACGAGTGAGTGGTACAACAATATAGGAGAAATCCTGGATAAATCTCCAATAATATCCTACTAAACCCAAGAAAATCCTGATCTTTGAGGGAGACTTCAGAACCTTCCACTTTATCACAACCTCAATCTTGGTCGGATCGACCAAAATTCTGTTTTGGTTAAGGAGATGCCCCAAGAACTAGACCTCTCGTAACCAAGACTCACACTTCAAGAACTTGGAAAACAGTCGTTCTCGCCTCAACACTCCCAAAAGTTATCGAAGGTGCTCCTCATGTTGTTCTCTGGTCTTGGAATACACCAAAATTCCATCAATAAAAACAATAACCAATTGATCGAGCATCGGCTTGCATACCTGATTCATCAAATCCAAAAACATTGTAGGCGCGTTAGTGATCCCAAATGGCATCACCAATAACTTATAATGCCTATAATGAGTCTGAAATGTTGTCTTCTCAACATCCTCCTCTCTCCCCTTCACCTGATAATACCCCGACCTCAGATCGATCTTGGACAACCAAGATGTACCATGCAACTAATCAAAGAGGCCGTCAATCCGTAGAAGGTAATAACGGTTCTTCATCGTCAACTTGTCCAACTCCCGGTAATCAATGCAAATTTGTTGTGAACCATCCTTCTTCTTGACGAATAATATCAGTCCTCCCCATGACGAACTGCTCGTCTGATGAATTGCTTGTCTAACAGCTCCTGAAGCTGAGAGAACAACTCCTACATAACGGGCAGTGTCAAACGGTATGATGCCTTGACAATTGGAGCCGCACCTGGCACTAGGTCAATCCTAAACAACCCACCTCTCCGGAGGCACACCGAGTAACTCCTCTAGAAAAAAATCAGAAAACTCCTTAACAATTGGACCATCTAAAACCGAGACCTGCTCCCCAACCCAAGTATCAACCACATAGGCAAGATAACCCATACACACATGTTGAATATACTGTCGATCCCTAGCCGCCGAACAAAACCTTTATCCAACCCTGGTAGCCTCTCCATAGATGACTAGTTCTCCCCCACTTGGGGTTCGAACCACTACTTGTTGACCCTCTTAGTCAATCATAGTACCAAACTTGCACAGCCAATCCATCCCCACTATCATGTATACATCCCCCATGGGGATGGGAATCAAATCAATTGGATAAGGCACCCCAAAAATCTCCAAAACACAACCTTGATATAGTCTAGATGCAGAAATCCCTTGTTCTTTGGCGATAGAAACCCGCAACGAACACTCCAACTTGCTAAGGGTCATATCAAAATCCTTACTAAATGATCAAGACACAAAGGATCGACTCGCGCCCGAGTCGAATAACACAATTGCAGTAAAAGAATTCACTAAGAAGGTACCTATGAGAAACATAAACATAAGCATACCATAAAATAATCGAAAGAATGATGAATAGAAACATACCAATAATAATGTCAGGTGTCACACTGGTCTCCTCTGCTATGAGCTAAAAAGCATGAACTTGAGTCATCGGGGGCTCCACCCTACCCTATCGCCCATCGGTGATCCTCAGAATAGCTGGCGCTGGTGCCTGCAACGGTCCTGCAGTGAGCAAGGGGCAGTTGGCCCTTACATGGCCAACCTACTCATAGTGATAACAGATCCTGGTGGTCGGTGCGAGTACCTGTTGGCGACAATCCTTGGCAAAATGCCCATCTTTGCCACATTTATGGCACCCAAATGAATATCGACAGGCAACCTCATGAACCTTGTCGAACTTTCCATAAGTGTGGCCCATGTGACTCCTAGATCTCACATCAGTGGCCTTAAACTGCTTCACCATAGGCTGCGACTGCACCGGAGCCTGCCTCCGCTCCCTCGTATGGAGCTCCAACTCAATCTCCCGCTGCCTAGCGGCCTCTTGTAACTTCATAAGTGTACCATAGCGCTAAGTAGACACAAACTAGAGGACGTACGTCTTGAGGATGCTCAAGTACCGTGTCATCTAAGCTTGCTCAGAAGCAGCAAACTCAGGGCAAAATAGCGCACTCTCAATGAACATCTTGGTGATCTTCGTCACCGACTCGGTCCCCTGCCTCAGATCCAAATACTCCTGGGCTAGCTCTCCCTCTCAACCAATGGAACATATCTCGTGTGAAACATCTCAGAGAAATGCTCCTAGGAATCAGCAGCCCTCTGCTCTGGAGTGTAAGAGCTAGTGACCAATGTCCATCAATCCTTCGCTCCCGACCGAAGAAGGTTCAAAGTGCACTTGACCTTCTGGTCAGATGGGTAGGATCAAGTAAAGAAACGTCCCTCAACATCTGACAGCCACCTTATAGTAACAATCAGATCCTAAACCCCATCTAACACCGAGGGATTCGTATTGTCGAAGTCCTAGTACTGGAAGGCTCCCCCCCCCCCCCGCCAATCCTCTTAGCAACGAAGGCTGCGGTAGCTGCAAAAGCGGTAGTCTTAGCGAGAGCAGCATAATGATCATCAAAGTACTCAATCATTGCGGTCTTGATAGACCCAAACAACTTCGGTATCTTCCCCTAGACAACAGTCACAACCTCAGCAGAAATCAATGCCTTAATATCCTCCTCGATCAACCATGGCCTATCCTGGACACTCGATCCAGCTCCTGACTCGAATCTCCTCGTAACCACCATACTTAAAAATAAACCAGAAAATATCAGATGAGGCGCAATCCATACTATATGAGTTATTCCAAACAACAAAACCCTAGGGGTTATGACTTCCCTGCTATGCTTACGGGTCATGTGCTTCCAGTAGTACGGGTACACACTACCTTCCGCACCTACCTGTATGTGTCTCAGAAGATCATCACAACAACCCTAACAGCACACACTAGAATACGCAATACATCCTATTCTCACTTCCTAGAGAAAGGAAAGACATTCCTCAGCCGGCCGGCTGACCCCACATAACTCATCCATGAAACTTTCACCAACCCTACAGCACGCGTGTATGCTAATCATACATAGCATTGGATCTTATAGATAGTTAAATACCTGATTCTACCCTAAGCCCTTCATTAAAAAAGAACAGGAAATAAGGCTAAACCAAACATTTTCAAGCTATAGAATCTTAGTTATGTACAGCTATGATGAATACACTAAGAAACTACAGTAATTATGTCAATTTCATACAAGAAAGAAACCCTAGGCTATCAGGCATCAATTATCAAGCAATTCTATTATGCAATTCCTGAAGATCCCTAGCCTATCACTAGCATGTTGTTCTATCATAAACATAATAGAAAATAATAATGTGGGTAATTTGTGGTATACTTTCTTGCTCCGTCTGGTCATACACACCGCATCCTTTCTTGTTTACTTTTGAAAATCAGTTTAAAAACTTTTGCAGTTCCTTAGTTTGAGTCTGGATACACACGAATGCTCATCCAATTCTCTCAAACCAAGGCTCTGGTACCAACTTGTAACACTCAAAAATCACAATAAATTCACCATTATTGTTTACAGAAATATTCATTGTTTCAAAAGTATTATTTCCAATTCAGAGTTTTCCCCAAGATCTAGTGACAAAACAGGAAGTTGTGTACGATCACGCCTTTGCCTTCCCACGATCCTATGAAGCACCTAAAACCATAAACTAAAAATTGTAACCTAAAGCTTAGTGAATTCCCCCAAATTACCAGCACACACACACATATATAACAACATATACTGGGTCCACAGCAAGAAAGACTGGAATACCCCTAAGGCCACATTATGAGTCTAGCATGCCATTTGGGCCCTCAGCTCATATCTAGAATTCTCCCGATCCCTCAGTATGAGTATGGCATGCCATTCAGGCCCTCAGCTCATATCTGAAATGCTCACGGGTTTGTTGGCTAAAGCACAAAGCAGTACAACCTCAACCCAACCCAATATGCCAACATATGTAAAAAAAAATACATAAACACATAACCAACAAAAAAACACAGAACCGGGCTCTATGGGGTCAGAACTTGCAAGCCGAAAGCTCTTCTTCTCGGAGCCTTCTGGCGCTTCGGGACTCGCCTCTAGCACTTAGAAGTTGCTAGGGAATGAGATGGATAGATTGGGACTGTTAAGAGAGAAAAAATGGTGAAATTGTGAAGAAATTAGGTGATTTACGCCTCTATTTATAGGCTATCTGGGGTTGATTCATGTTGTGAAACTTAAATTCACGTTGCGGACTTGAGTGGGCACCAAGGCTTCGAACGGTGCTGACACGTGGCGCTGGACGCAGATAAAACACCCAATCTTAAAAAAAATCATAACTTTCGCATACAAGCCCCGTTTTCGATATTCTTTAGATCCACGCGTAGATATTGACAAGATCTACAACTCTCATTTTGACTCCATCGGCTAGTTGTTGACCGGTTTTAAATTTAACAGTATGAGAAGATTACATTGTTTAACGACCGTGTAAAATTCATAACTTCCACATACGGACTCCGTTCTCGACTGTCTGTTTATCGTTGAACTCCTGTTAATGATATATTCAATTCTCATTTAGGTTGTGTCTGCTAAAAATCGCTCGATCTAAAATTTGATTTCTGGGTTGTATACTATTATGCGAAATCTTAGAAAAATCATAACTTCCTCACACGAAGTCAGATTTTGATGTTCTTTTTATGCACGCTCTCGGTTTAATGTATAATACAAATTTCATTTAGATCTCTAAGGCTAAAAAGTAATTTATCAAAAATTCACTTTTTACGTTACGCGATGCCATGCCGGTTTTGCCGTAAAACTTCGACGGGTCATAACCTCTTCGTTATAACTCGAATTTCAGCGTTCTTTATATATATACGGAACCCTTGTGACATATACTATAACATGGTTAAGATTATTCCTTCTAAATAATCTTCTATCAAAAATTCATTTTTGACGCTCATTATCTCTAAATTAACTAGCTCGAATCTGCGGGAGTTACATATTAGCGCTTAGAATCTTGTGATATGTTAAGGTTTTTAGATTTGGACACTTTCTCATGAAAAGTCATAAAGTTGGAAACTTTATGATTAAGGATGTTATTTGGGGTTGGGTATTATATTTGGATGTAAGGACTTAGGGAATAATCACTTAATGAGGATATTGGGATATGACTGAGTATGCAGGGCATATCATAGGAGTACGCAGTGTGTAATGGATTGAAACCCCGTAATTTGGGCATGCACTCCCTATGCCATGTGTAGAGATGGAGTACGCAGGGCATACTCAACCTGACTTGGAACTTTGACTTTTGACTTTTGGTCGTTGACCGTTGATTTTGACCAAGTTTAACTTTAGGTTATTTTGGCTAAATTGAGTAGCATATTGAGATTAGATCCCTATTTACTGTATAGATGACCAGTACAGTCAGTATTCAGAGCAGCGATCAATTCAGCTATCTTTCAAACTATGATGTGAGTTTTCTCATTATGCTCATGGGTCAAAGGCACCAAGGCCGACCCATTCGTTGTGTTATGTACTTTGATGTAGGATCATTATATGGTTATTTTTTATTTCCATATGTCGACATATTTGGATGGTTGGTTGAGGTGGGAAGCCAAAAAACCCGGATGGTTGGGTTAAGACTCTATGTCAACATGCAAACCCCAATGGTTGGGTTGAGTCTATGGCCAACAAACCTTATATGCATGCACCGTATTTCCAATGTGTTAGATATTTTGGGAAACTCACTAAGCTTGGGCTTACAGTTGTGGATTTCTTGTTTCAGGTACTTCAGGTGATCGGGGAAAGGCGAAGGCTAAAACGTACACATCCTCTGCAGTTTTTGATTTTCACCTGTTTTGGATACTCCAATTTTTAGGGAATTCGTATTTGACACTTATGTTTGTGACTTGGGTTTTATGAAAACATTGATTTTATTTAAATGAAAAATGAAATTTTTCTATCGTGATTTTTGTGATGTTACAAGTTGGTATCAGAGCTCTGATTTGAGAGAACTGGATGAGCACTTGTTTGATTCCAGACTCAAAGTAAGGATCTGCAAAAAAAATTTCAAAATTTTACTAAAAAGGACCGACAAGAAGGATGTGATGTATACGATCAACCGGTGTTGACCCTTATGGAGGTCGTGGAGGATTTTGTTGTATATTGTGATGCTTCTATCATCAGTTTGGGAGCAGTACTCATGTAGCGAAGGAGGGTTATTTTGTATTTTTCTAAGCAGTTGAAGCCACATGAGGTCTGATATCTAACACATGATCTGGAGTTGGGGGCGGTGGTTTTTGCCCTCAAGATTTGGTGACATTATCTATATACGGTCCGATGTACCATCTACACAGATCACAAGAGTCTAAGGTATCCCATGGATCAACCGAATCTAAATATGAGATTGCGTAGATGGCTTGACGTGGTCAAGGATTATGACTGTGAGATCCATTATCATCCTGGGAAAGCAAATGTGGTTGCTGACACTTTGAGCCACAAGATGGCTAGTACTTCTGTTGGGGGTTTATATATGAGGATTTCTATTGATTCACCGCTTTTGGAGTTGATCAGGGAGTCTCAGGTTGATGTAATCAAGAGTGAGCTTTAGAAGAAGGAAAGAATCAGAGGTCACGTCAGTAGGTTTGGCACCGATAGCCGTAGATTGTTGACCCAATGTGGTCAGGTTTGGGTTCCAGATTTTGGTGGGGTCAGGAAGATTGTGATGGAGGAGGCACATAAGTCTAAATTTTCGATACACCCTGGAGCCACCAAAATGTATCGGGGCTTGAGACTTAGGTATTGGTGGTCGTGCATGAAGAGGGAGATAGTCTGGTATGTGGAGAGGTGCTTGACGTGTCGGATGGTCAAGGCCAAGCACCAGAGGTCGCATGGGAAGCTACATCATTTGGAGGTTCCCATGTGGAAATGGGAACAGATCACTATGGACTTTATCACCAAGTTACCCAGAACGGCTAAAGGATTTGGTGCAATATGGGTTATTGTGGGTCATCTGACCAAGAGTGCCCACTTCTTGGCTATACAGGAGAGTTCCTCGGCCGAGAAATTGGTGGATGTGTATGTGAGCAAGATCGTCGCTCGTCATGGTGTCCCAGTCTCCATTGTATCTGATCGAGATATTAAATTCACTTCACAATTTTGGCGGAGGTTCCACGAGGAACTGGGTACGAGATTGCACTTCAAAACTGCCTATCATCCATAGGCCGACGGCCAGAGTGAACGAGCCATCCAAAAACTCGAGGATATGTCAAGAGCCTTTTTCATAGATTTCGGTGGGAGTTGGGACTCCTACCTTCCCCTACCTGAGTTTTCATACAATAACAGCCATCACTCTAGTATTGGTGTATCACCTTTTGAGCTTCATTACGGGAGGAAGTGTCGTACACCTGTTTGTTGGGGGTGGTCAGTCATATGGTTATGGGGAAGAACGAGGTGGTCCTTCAGACGATAGAGGTTACAAACAGCTTAGAGTCGGCAGAAGAGTTATGCTGACAGATGTCGATCCGAGATGGAATTCCGGGTCGGTGATATGGTTTTACTGAAGATATCACCCTGCAAGAATGTAATACGTTTCAGGAATAGGGGAAAGTTGGAGCCCCAATTTAGTCGGCCGTTTTGAGTAGTGGCCAAGGTAGGCAGGGTGGCCTATCGACTGGATCTGCCTAAGGAGCTTAGTCAGATTCACAAGACCTTCCATGTTTCTTAGTTATGGAACTGTGTAACTGATGATTCAACAGTGGTTCCTTTCGACGATATACAATTTAATGAACACCTGAACTATGTTGAGAAACTTGTGGCAATTTTTGATAGGAATACGAAGGCCTTGCGCAAGAAGGTGGTACCATTGGTCAAAGTTCAGTTGCAGCCCCGAGGCAGAGATGTGGGAGCACTACCCAAAGTTATTCGCAGCATCGTACTTCGAGGATCAAGTCTGATTCAAGTGGGGGAGAATTGTAACACCCAACCAAATCATGTAATTTTCTTTCTTGACTCAAAATGTAAATTTGTTGCATAAATGGTCCCTACGTGGGGTGTACGTTGGGCGTAGGTCATTAAGAGGTGACACGGGTGCTTTTGAGTACGTAAGGAATACACAAAGAGTACGTAGGGCGTACTCAGATGATGATCAAACCCTGATATTCAGGGTTTGAGCCATATTTAAACAACCTTAACTCCCATAAACCCTTCCACCTTCAGCCTCCATGCTCCCAAACGACCCCTTGCAAAACCTAATATTCATTTGAGAGTTTCTGAGCTATTTGAGTGTTTTGTGTTCATCTTTGAAGGAAGAAGATCATTTAAGTGCACTTGGGAAGCTTCAAGGCTTGTGGTGTAACATCCCGAGTTCAGGAGTGCAAGTTCAGGGTTCAAAGTGTAAATGTGAAAGAGCAACTCGGCGAGTCCATGGGAGGACTCGGCGAGTAGGGTCGCGATTTTGGTCGCGTGTTAAGTGGCCAACTTGGCGAGTCGGTGGCTGGACTCGGCGAGTTGGTGTTGTGTGGAGAAAACCCTAATTTCGGAGGATGAGCCCTATATAAAGGACATTATACCCTCTCCCCAGCCTCTTTACCCTCTCTTGAAGTCCAGAAAACCCTAGGGAGCGTTTGTGAGTGGTTTTAGAGCATTTGAACCTTGGAGAAGAGATTTTGGAAGAGATCTTCGAGAGTTAAGAGGCTTGGAGCAAGGGGCTTTGCTAGGATTCGGATTTCTCTTTTGTTGGAGTTTCCTTTTGAGTTATTATTTCGTTGCTTGGGCTTTTATTCTTCATTTTGAAGTTTTTGGAAAAGATAGCATGTGGTGTTTTGAGTTGGAGGTTGCTACCTCAGATCTGAAATGGAGAAGGTCTAGAGTGCATTAAAGTCCCTGTTCTTGAGTGATTTGTGAAGCCATCTTGTCCCAAACCCTAACCCTAGAGTGTTATATGCTTATATATCTTTGGATTCACGTAAAGTTTGCCACTTTACGTGATGGATGGGTTGTAGAAGGGAAGATCTATGTTTTGGATCATTTGCATGGTCTGGAAAGCTTCTATATGGATTAAGATCTAAAGGTACTCAGCGAGTCACAAAGGTGTACTCGGCGAGTTGCTTGAAGATGGGCAGGAACCCGGCGAGTTGGAAGAACAACTCGGCGAGTTGGTTGAAGATAGCCTTGGACTCGGCGAGTCTGGTCGTGAGGTCCTAACCTTCTTCTGGTTGAGCCGTGAATCGGTGAGTCAAGGGAGGACTCGGTGAGTTGAGTGCGAGGGGACTCAGAGTTGTGGGACTCGGCGAGTCTCGGGGTGACTCGGCGAGTTTAGTCGCAGATTGGGGAAGTTCTGAGCATGGGGACTCGACGAGTCGACGGGTTGACTCGGCGAGTAGGGTCAACCAGGAGGGTTGACTTTGACTGAGGACTTTGACTTTGACCAAGAGTTGACCAGTTGACTTCCAGGAGTATTTTGGTTGTTATTAGTAATTATTGGTTTCGGTGATTCAGTGGTGGAGTTCGTGACGTTGGTCGGAGCAGCGTGGACTGTTCTTCAGTCGGCAGTAGCAGATGAGTCTTCTCACTATACGTTACCTTGAGTGGTAGTTATGTGTGACCAGAGGGTCTTATGTGCTTACATTGAGTATTATGTTATATGTGATATGCTATGCATTATGTCTTTGTGATTTATGTTATGCGAAGTTTATAGACCGGACCGGAGGGTCCAACGATATAGACCAGACCGGAGGGTCCAATGATACAGACCGGACCGTAGGGTCCAACGACACGGAACTGGAGGGTTCCGCTGAGACACACCGACCGGAGGGTCGTATTGTAGCCTTGAGTGGCATATGTGTTGTATGTGGTATTTTGGGGAACTCACTAAGCTTCCTGCTTACAGTGTTTTGTGTTATGTGTTTCAGGTTTCCTCAGGATCACGGGACGGCGTCGGCTCGATTGTACACACCAGAGGAAGCGGTTGTTTTGAAGATCCTGGTTTATTAATTGATTGAACAAAAGAGTCATGTATTGTAATTTAAACAAAATGGGATTTTTATGAAAAGTGTTAAGGAGAAAAGTAATTTTAAATGAAAATTTTGTTTTGAAAAATTTCGGCGTTACAAGTTGGTATCAGAGCCTTGGTTTGAGGGATTCGGATGCACCTTCGGGTAAATCTGAACTCAAATTGAGGAAGTAAGAAAGTTTTTCAAAGAATTGAAATTCTAAAAGTGAATAAGAGTTCAAAGTGAAAGCGAGAAAGAGCAGTGTGTACAATCAGCCAGAGCCCGAACGGTGATTTCCCAAAATACCCTTACTTTTGTGTTATGAGATATTTATGATACATTTTGTTAGATATTATGCATGCTAGAGGCAGGCTAGGTATTTCATATCTTAGGACTAGAGTGGCCTGATTTGTGATGCCTTAGCCTTGGAGTTGCTGTTATATGTGTTGTGCTTTTGAGTATGAGTGAGAGTATTCAGTTGGAATCCTCTTAGGGGATTTGAGTAGAGGAGTAACCTAGGAGAGACGCCTAGATGAGTATTGTGGTGCTTATCGAAAGAATAGTTAGAACCCGTGAGGGGTAGAGTTGCAGAGTTCAGTGGTGCTTTTGAGAATGAGCAGAGCAGGCGGAGTTATCACCCAGGGTGAGTTCTATGTATTCTTCGATGCCCGAATGTTGCTTGCTTCGTGCTTTGTGGAACTCTCGATGATGGGAGTCATCTACCAAGTGGATATGACGATATTCAGGAGGTAGATGGCTAGCATCATTAGGAGCTCTTCAGCAGCTGATGGCGGAGAAGTGGGAGTGACCTTAGCCAGATGAGTACGCTTGCGGAGTAGAGCATTTCGCTGAGGAGTAAGCACGCATGGCAGAATTAGTGAACGAGAAGGTTGAGCAGCTACTTAGGGATTCTGGAATGGTCTGTGTGGAAAGTATGGGTAGATGTGGCAGGTAGTATGGGCCCGTACTACCGAAAGAAGAGGACCCATACTCGATACAGGGAGTATTTTGAAGGTTCTAAGTGGCAGACTGAGGAGTGATGTTATGGTTCGAGTACCATACATCGGAGCAGATTGGGGAGTAATGTCATGGATCGGGTTCCATGATTGATAGCTGATTGAGAGGTGATTCCATGGTTTGAATACCATGATTTGCATCAGATCGAGAGGTGATGTCGTGTTGGGGTTTAGGAGTAAAACCCTGCGGATTGAAATTTATGTCGATTTCCCTCCAGTGTATCAGGCAGCATGTCTGCCGCGAAGTAAGGATATATCGTGAGCATGTAGTCGGTTGGGACTGAGGTGGTCAAGGACCACGTTGCACCCTATTTGAGTATAGTAGGGTATGTGGTAGCAGTATCAGTGGGCAATCCAGTTGAGTATATCAGGGCGGCAGCTCTTCTATCTATGATGGATATTAAGTATGGGAGTGGAGTCCCAGTTCTTGTGAGGATTCAAGTGATGGAACTTGGGTGGAGTAGTCGAGGGCGAGGAGTACGCTGAATTATGGTTTCAGTCTAAGAGTCAGTGATCTTACTGGACAGTTGAGGTATTCGGTATTGGGATGGTATGAGGCTTCGAATGGCTAGAGACAGTCGCGATGAGAAGTCCCTGAGGATTTCTTCGGAGATTTAGGGTATTTGAAGTTTCTTGATCTCTAAGTGGGGGAGATCATTGGACGACGTGTGGCACCTTCCGAGGGCAGGTGCGATATTGCTAGTGGAAACAGTCTGTGGGATGGTTATGCGTCAATTGGTGTTGGTTCAAACCCTAAGTGGGGGAGAACCGGGTATTTTATTGAAGGAACCAGAGATTGTGCAAGAGAGGTTAGGGGTTGGATACAAGAATCTGGTGGTGACCAGGGCCATTTCAAGGGGAAGACTCATAATGGTGGTACGGGCAGTTAAGAACTTCTGGGTCGAAGTATGGATTGCATATGTCCCTTTTTGGATGGATAGGGGATTATCGAGCGGCCAATTTCCGGGCCGGTGTGTGTATTTCTTGCGTGGATTTTGAGCAGTAGGGGAAAAGGGTTTCGGAGGATCACCAGCGTATTCTGAAGCGTTAGCGCTTTCTTTGTTTCCAATTGAGTGTTTGAGTACACTGAGGTTGCACATTGAGTAACGGAGAATTATTTATGGAGTTCAGAGGAAATTAATTGTTGTACATGTATGGTGCTGGGAGTAGGAGAGCAGTGTTTGAGGCAGGATATCGTGATGTCCGTAATGGTGATCCGTGGTGACCGGGAATAATGTCTCGATTTCGGAGTTATTTAGAGCCTCGAGTTTGAGACGACCAGTGGTATATCATGTATCTACGGTTCTAGTGGGAGCCCTTTGAGTATTGACAGCAAGAGGGATTATCTAGAAGATGGATCTCCGCAGAGGTAAGTAATTTTGTTATAGTGGTTGCCGCCAGAGTCTGTGATGCATATGTGGGACAAGTGTGTGTAGCTATCTATGATAGTCTATGGGCATGAGTGAGTGGACATAGTGTGGCGTTAAGATGAGTTGAGAGTATGGGGTGAAGCTACGGGGAGCCGTAGTATTCACTAGTCAGAGGATGTTGTGATGTTACGGGGAGCCGTAGTATTCACAAGTCAGAGAGAGGGAGTCGTGGTACTACGGGGAACCGTAGTACCCACTTGACAGTTGGTGTTGTGGTGCTACGGGGAGTCGTAGTACTCACTAGTCAGAGGCCGTCGTGTTATTGCGGGGAGCCGTAATACTCACTAGACGGCAAGAGAGTGTGATGTTGGGGTGTTCCCCTATCAGTGTTGATGCAGAAGAGTTTTAGGCCTGAGCAGCCTTAGTATAGAGTTTTGGAGCCTGGTGGTTGAACCAAGGGCGGAACTAGGGGTCAGAGTTGAGTCGATCGTCGGTTGGATTGTATTTTTCGTATGAGTAAAAGAGAATTTCGTGACTTGTGAGTCACTGGGCCGGGATTGTGGTCACGGGGAGGAAGCTAGTGAGATATTTTGGATCACGTTATAGGTGATCTTTGGGGGTTTAGTTGTGGAGTCAAAAGCTGAACTGGTGCTCAGTATCGAAGTGGGATATGAGAAATGAGCTAGAGTTTGTCATGGTGATATCTAAGGACACTTCAGAGCGAGCGGACGATTCAGACGCTCGAGGACATGCTTCGGGCATGTGTATTAAATTCGGAGGGAGTTGGGACACATATTTACTCTTGGCTGAGTTTTCTATACAGCATCCATCATTCGAGCATTGGTATGCCCCCTTTTGAGCTGTTGTATAGGAGGAGGTGTCGGACCCCCCCCCCCCCCATTTGCCGGGGAGAGGTAGCGCATGGACCCGAGAATCCTTGCGAGCAGATCCAGAACATGTGCGATACATGGAGTAGTGGCAAGGTTGACAAGTGGATTTCCTTGGGTAAGGAAAGAGAAAGGTATGTAACCCCGAGAGGGAGTGTTGGTTCATGGAAGTGAAAGCAGTAGTGAGAATGGATGATTTGGAGTATGGTGGTTGAACACTGTGTCTGTGCCAGTGGTATGGAAGCACATCCGGGTTGGGTGTCTGTTGAGGTTGCGGAAGAATCTCCAGTGGTTTAAAACCAGAGGAGTTCGGAAGGAGATACAAGGATAGAGCCTTGGATCTAAGTATGGTTGTGATCTGGAGGTTATGTTTATAGTGGTAATTCATCTTGGGGATGTCTGATGATATCGTCAGTGTGTCGGGTTTTTCCAAACCGAGGATGTAGAGCAGGCTCAGCATGTGTATGCGATTTCGATGGAGAGCTCATGGGAGTTGCTCAAGGGCTGCAGGGTGTGTCATCCTGTCAGCACGGAAGGAAAAGAGTTAGATTCCGAAAGGAAGCGGGATAAGTCCCAGCAGTCGGCATCGGGTCAGGATCCGGTGGTTCAGGGTGATATCTAGCTTGGTAAGGGCTTAATGATTGTTGTGATTTGGAGTGATGAAAGTATCATCGGGTGATCATTTGGCTAATAAGGGTTGTAATCAGAGAAAGAAGCCGATGGTCGGCTTGATTCGATTGCCGCGACTCTGTGAGAAGGAGACAGACCTTATAGGGGTTTGGTAACAATGTTTGAAGGAACCTGGTCTGGTTAATGCTAGGAGGTGCACTGCGAGAGTAGTTCTGGAGTTGTGTGCCGCAGGCTTCGAGGACGAAGCCTAATTTAAGTGGGGGAGAATTGTAACATCCCGAGTTCAGGAGTGCAAGTTCAGGGTTCAAAGTGTAAATATGAAAGAGCAACTCGGCGAGTCCATGGGAGGACTCGGCGAGTAGGGTCGCGATTCTGGTCGCGTGTTAAGTGGCCTACTCGGCGAGTCAGCGGCTGGACTCGACGAGTTGGTGCTGTGTGGAGAAAACCCTAATTTCGGAGGATGAGCCCTATATAAAGGACATTATACCCTCTCCCCAGCCTCTTTACCCTCTCTTGAAGTCCAGAAAACCCTAGGGAGCGTTTTTGAGTGGTTTGAGAGCATTTGAACCTTGGAGAAGAGATTTTGGAAGAGATCTTGGAGAGTTAAGAGGCTTGGAGCAAGGGGCTTTGCTAGGATTCGTATTTCTCTTCTGTTGGAGTTTCCTTTTGAGGTATTATTTCGTTGCTTGGTCTTTTATTCTTCATTTTGAAGTTTTTGGAAAAGATAGCATGTGGTGTTTTGAGTTGGAGGTTAGATTTGAGGTTGCTACCTCAGATCTGGAATGGTGATCCGTGGTGACCGGGAATAATGTCTCGATTTCGGAGTTATTTAGAGCCTTGAGTTTGAGACGACCAGTGATATATCATATATCTACGGTTCTAGTGGGAGCCCTTTGAGTATTGACAGCAAGAGGGATTATCTAGAAGATGGATCTCCGCAGAGGTAAGTAATTTTGTTATAGTGGTTGCCGCCAGAGTCTGTGATGCATATGTGGGACAAGTGTGTGTAGCTATCTATGATAGTCTATGGGCATGAGTGAGTGGACATAGTGTGGCGTTAAGATGAGTTGAGAGTATGGGGTGAAGCTACGGGGATCCGTAGTATTCACTAGTCAGAGGATGTTGTGATGTTACGGGGAGCCGTAGTATTCACAAGTCAGAGAGAGGGAGTCGTGGTACTACGGGGAACCGTAGTACCCATTTGACAGTTGGTGTTGTGGTGCTACGGGGAGTCGTAGTACTCACTAGTCAGACGCCGTCGTGTTATTGCGGAGAGCCGTAATACTCACTAGACGGCAAGAGAGTGTGATGTTGGGGTGTTCCCCTATCAGTGTTGATGCAGAAGAGTTTTAGGCCTGAGCAGCCTTAGTATAGAGTTTTGGAGCCTGGTGGTTGAACCAAGGGCGGAACTAGGGGTCAGAGTTGAGTCGATCGTCGGTTGGATTGTATTTTTCGTATGAGGAAAAGAGAATTTCGTGACTTGTGAGTCACTGGGCCGGGATTGTGGTCACGGGGAAGAAGCTAGTGAGATATTTTGGATCACGTTATAGGTGATCTTTGGGGGTTTAGCTGTGGAGTCAAAAGTTGAACTGGTGCTCAGTATCGAAGTGGGATATGAGAAATGAGCTAGAGTTTGTCATGGTGATATCTGAGGACACTTCAGAGCGAGCGGACGATTCAGACGCTCGAGGACATGCTTCGGGCATGTGTATTAAATTCGGAGGGAGTTGGGACACATATTTACTCTTGGCTGAGTTTTCTATACAACATCCATCATTCGAGCATTGGTATGCCCCCTTTTGAGCTGTTGTATAGGAGGAGGTGTCGGACCCCCCCCCCATTTGCCGTGGAGAGGTAGCGCATGGACACGAGAGTCCTTGCGAGCAGATCCAGAACATGTGCGATACATGGAGTAGTGGCAAGGTTGACAAGTGGATTTCCTTGGGTAAGGAAAGAGAAAGGTATGTAACCCCGAGAGGGAGTGTTGGTTCACGGAAGTGAAAGCAGTAGTGTGAATGGATGATTTGGAGTATGGTGGTTGAACACTGTGTCTGTGCCAGTGGTATGGAAGCACATCCGGGTTGGGTGTCTGTTGAGGTTGCGGAAGAATCTCCAGTGGTTTAAAACCAGAGGAGTTCGGAAGGAGATACAAGGATAGAGCCTTGGATCTAAGTATGGTTGTGATCTGGAGGTTATGTTTATAGTGGTAATTCATCTTGGGGATGTCTGATGATATCGTCAGTGTGTCGGGTTTTTCCAAACCGAGGATGTAGAGCAGGCTCAGCATGTGTATGCGATTTCGATGGAGAGCTCATGGGAGTTGCTCAAGGGCTGCAGGGTGTGTCATCCTGTCAGCACGGAAGGAAAAGAGTTAGATTCCGAAAGGAAGCGGGATAAGTCCCAGCAGTCGGCATCGGGTCAGGATCCGGTGGTTCAGGGTGATATCTAGCTTGGTAAGGGCTTAATGATTGTTGTGATTTGGAGTGATGAAAGTATCATCGGGTGATCATTTGGCTAATAAGGGTTGTAATCAGAGAAAGAAGCCGATGGTCGGCTTGATTCGATTGCCGCGACTCTGTGAGAAGGAGACAGACCTTATAGGGGTTTGGTAACAATGTTTGAAGGAACCTGGTCTGGTTAATGCTAGGAGGTGCACTGCGAGAGTAGTTCTGGAGTTGTGTGCCGCAGGCTTCGAGGACGAAGCCTAATTTAAGTGGGGGAGAATTGTAACATCCCGAGTTCAGGAGTGCAAGTTCAGGGTTCAAAGTGTAAATATGAAAGAGCAACTCGGCGAGTCCATGGGAGGACTCGGCGAGTAGGGTCGCGATTCTGGTCGCGTGTTAAGTGGCCTACTCGGCGAGTCAGCGGCTGGACTCGACGAGTTGGTGCTGTGTGGAGAAAACCCTAATTTCGGAGGATGAGCCCTATATAAAGGACATTATACCCTCTCCCCAGCCTCTTTACCCTCTCTTGAAGTCCAGAAAACCCTAGGGAGCGTTTTTGAGTGGTTTGAGAGCATTTGAACCTTGGAGAAGAGATTTTGGAAGAGATCTTGGAGAGTTAAGAGGCTTGGAGCAAGGGGCTTTGCTAGGATTCGTATTTCTCTTCTGTTGGAGTTTCCTTTTGAGGTATTATTTCGTTGCTTGGTCTTTTATTCTTCATTTTGAAGTTTTTGGAAAAGATAGCATGTGGTGTTTTGAGTTGGAGGTTAGATTTGAGGTTGCTACCTCAGATCTGGAATGGTGATCCGTGGTGACCGGGAATAATGTCTCGATTTCGGAGTTATTTAGAGCCTTGAGTTTGAGACGACCAGTGATATATCATGTATCTACGGTTCTAGTGGGAGCCCTTTGAGTATTGACAGCAAGAGGGATTATCTAGAAGATGGATCTCCGCAGAGGTAAGTAATTTTGTTATAGTGGTTGCCGCCAGAGTCTGTGATGCATATGTGGGACAAGTGTGTGTAGCTATCTATGATAGTCTATGGGCATGAGTGAGTGGACATAGTGTGGCGTTAAGATGAGTTGAGAGTATGGGGTGAAGCTACGGGGATCCGTAGTATTCACTAGTCAGAGGATGTTGTGATGTTACGGGGAGCCGTAGTATTCACAAGTCAGAGAGAGGGAGTCGTGGTACTACGGGGAACCGTAGTACCCATTTGACAGTTGGTGTTGTGGTGCTACGGGGAGTCGTAGTACTCACTAGTCAGACGCCGTCGTGTTATTGCGGAGAGCCGTAATACTCACTAGACGGCAAGAGAGTGTGATGTTGGGGTGTTCCCCTATCAGTGTTGATGCAGAAGAGTTTTAGGCCTGAGCAGCCTTAGTATAGAGTTTTGGAGCCTGGTGGTTGAACCAAGGGCGGAACTAGGGGTCAGAGTTGAGTCGATCGTCGGTTGGATTGTATTTTTCGTATGAGGAAAAGAGAATTTCGTGACTTGTGAGTCACTGGGCCGGGATTGTGGTCACGGGGAAGAAGCTAGTGAGATATTTTGGATCACGTTATAGGTGATCTTTGGGGGTTTAGCTGTGGAGTCAAAAGTTGAACTGGTGCTCAGTATCGAAGTGGGATATGAGAAATGAGCTAGAGTTTGTCATGGTGATATCTGAGGACACTTCAGAGCGAGCGGACGATTCAGACGCTCGAGGACATGCTTCGGGCATGTGTATTAAATTCGGAGGGAGTTGGGACACATATTTACTCTTGGCTGAGTTTTCTATACAACATCCATCATTCGAGCATTGGTATGCCCCCTTTTGAGCTGTTGTATAGGAGGAGGTGTCGGACCCCCCCCCCCATTTGCCGTGGAGAGGTAGCGCATGGACACGAGAGTCCTTGCGAGCAGATCCAGAACATGTGCGATACATGGAGTAGTGGCAAGGTTGACAAGTGGATTTCCTTGGGTAAGGAAAGAGAAAGGTATGTAACCCCGAGAGGGAGTGTTGGTTCACGGAAGTGAAAGCAGTAGTGAGAATGGATGATTTGGAGTATGGTGGTTGAACACTGTGTCTGTGCCAGTGGTATGGAAGCACATCCGGGTTGGGTGTCTGTTGAGGTTGCGGAAGAATCTCCAGTGGTTTAAAACCAGAGGAGTTCGGAAGGAGATACAAGGATAGAGCCTTGGATCTAAGTATGGTTGTGATCTGGAGGTTATGTTTATAGTGGTAATTCATCTTGGGGATGTCTGATGATATCGTCAGTGTGTCGGGTTTTTCCAAACCGAGGATGTAGAGCAGGCTCAGCATGTGTATGCGATTTCGATGGAGAGCTCATGGGAGTTGCTCAAGGGCTGCAGGGTGTGTCATCCTGTCAGCACGGAAGGAAAAGAGTTAGATTCCGAAAGGAAGCGGGATAAGTCCCAGCAGTCGGCATCGGGTCAGGATCCGGTGGTTCAGGGTGATATCTAGCTTGGTAAGGGCTTAATGATTGTTGTGATTTGGAGTGATGAAAGTATCATCGGGTGATCATTTGGCTAATAAGGGTTGTAATCAGAGAAAGAAGCCGATGGTCGGCTTGATTCGATTGCCGCGACTCTGTGAGAAGGAGACAGACCTTATAGGGGTTTGGTAACAATGTTTGAAGGAACCTGGTCTGGTTAATGCTAGGAGGTGCACTGCGAGAGTAGTTCTGGAGTTGTGTGCCGCAGGCTTCGAGGACGAAGCCTAATTTAAGTGGGGGAGAATTGTAACATCCCGAGTTCAGGAGTGCAAGTTCAGGGTTCAAAGTGTAAATATGAAAGAGCAACTCGGCGAGTCCATGGGAGGACTCGGCGAGTAGGGTCGCGATTCTGGTCGCGTGTTAAGTGGCCTACTCGGCGAGTCAGCGGCTGGACTCGACGAGTTGGTGCTGTGTGGAGAAAACCCTAATTTCGGAGGATGAGCCCTATATAAAGGACATTATACCCTCTCCCCAGCCTCTTTACCCTCTCTTGAAGTCCAGAAAACCCTAGGGAGCGTTTTTGAGTGGTTTGAGAGCATTTGAACCTTGGAGAAGAGATTTTGGAAGAGATCTTGGAGAGTTAAGAGGCTTGGAGCAAGGGGCTTTGCTAGGATTCGTATTTCTCTTCTGTTGGAGTTTCCTTTTGAGGTATTATTTCGTTGCTTGGTCTTTTATTCTTCATTTTGAAGTTTTTGGAAAAGATAGCATGTGGTGTTTTGAGTTGGAGGTTAGATTTGAGGTTGCTACCTCAGATCTGGAATGGTGATCCGTGGTGACCGGGAATAATGTCTCGATTTCGGAGTTATTTAGAGCCTTGAGTTTGAGACGACCAGTGATATATCATGTATCTACGGTTCTAGTGGGAGCCCTTTGAGTATTGACAGCAAGAGGGATTATCTAGAAGATGGATCTCCGCAGAGGTAAGTAATTTTGTTATAGTGGTTGCCGCCAGAGTCTGTGATGCATATGTGGGACAAGTGTGTGTAGCTATCTATGATAGTCTATGGGCATGAGTGAGTGGACATAGTGTGGCGTTAAGATGAGTTGAGAGTATGGGGTGAAGCTACGGGGAGCCGTAGTATTCACTAGTAAGAGGATGTTGTGATGTTACGGGGAGCCGTTGTATTCACAAGTCAGAAAGAGGGAGTCGTGGTACTACGGGGAACCGTAGTACCCACATGACAGTTGGTGTTGTGGTGCTACGGGGAGTCGTAGTACTCACTAGTCAGAGGCCGTCGTGCTATTGCGGGGAGCCGTAATACTCACTAGACGGCAAGAGAGTGTGATGTTGGGGTGTTCCCCTATCAGTGTTGATGCAGAAGAGTTTTAGGCCTGAGCAGCCTTAGTTTAGAGTTTTGGAGCCTGGTGGTTGAACCAAGGGCGGAACTAGGGGTCAGAGTTGAGTCGATCGTCGGTTGGATTGTATTTTTCGTATGAGGAAAAGAGAATTTCGTGACTTGTGAGTCACTGGGCTGGGATTGTGGTCATGGGGAGGAAGCTAGTGAGATATTTTGGATCACGTTATAGGTGATCTTTGGGGGTTTAGTTGTGGAGTCAAAAGCGGAACTGGTGCTCAGTATCGAAGTGGGATATAAGAAATGAGCTAGAGTTTGTCATGGTGATATCTGAGGACACTTCAGAGCGAGCGGACGATTCAGACGCTCGAGGACATGCTTCGGGCATGTGTATTAAATTCGGAGGGAGTTGGGACACATATTTATTCTTGGCTGAGTTTTCTATACAACATCCATCATTCGAGCATTGGTATGCCCCCTTTTGAGTTGTTGTATAGGAGGAGGTGTCGGACCCCCTCCCCCCCATTTGCCGGGGAGAGGTAGCGCATGGACCCGAGAGTCCTTGCGAGCAGATCCAGAACATGTGCGATACATGGAGTAGTGGCAAGGTTGACAAGTGGATTTCCTTGGGTAAGGAAAGAGAAAGGTATGTAACCCCGAGAGGGAGTGTTGGTTCACGGAAGTGAAAGCAGTAGTGAGAATGGATGATTTGGAGTATGGTGGTTGAACACTGTGTCTGTGCCAGTGGTATGGAAGCACATCCGGGTTGGGTGTCTGTTGAGGTTGCGGAAGAATCTCCAGTGGTTTAAAACCAGAGGAGTTCGGAAGGAGATACAAGGATAGAGCCTTGGATGTAAGTATGGTTGTGATCTGGAGGTTGTGTTTATAGTGGTAATTCATCTTGGGGATGTCTGATGATATCGTCAGTGTGTCGGGTTTTTCCAAACCGAGGATGTAGAGCAGGCTCAGCATGTGTATGCGATTTCGATGGAGAGCTCATGGGAGTTGCTCAAGGGCTGCAGGGTGTGTCATCCTGTCAGCACGGAAGGAAAAGAGTTAGATTCCGAAAGGAAGCGGGATAAGTCCCAGCAGTCGGCATCGGGTCAGGATCCGGTGGTTCAGGGTGATATCTAGCTTGGTAAGGGCTTAATGATTGTTGTGATTTGGAGTGATGAAAGTATCATCGGGTGATCATTTGGCTAATAAGGGTTGTAATCAGAGAAAGAAGCCGATGGTCGGCTTGATTCGATTGCCGCGACTCTGTGAGAAGGAGACAGACCTTATAGGGGTTTGGTAACAATGTTTGAAGGAACCTGGTCTGGTTAATGCTAGGAGGTGCACTGCGAGAGTAGTTCTGGAGTTGTGTGCCGCAGGCTTCGAGGACGAAGCCTAATTTAAGTGGGGGAGAATTGTAACATCCCGAGTTCAGGAGTGCAAGTTTAGGGTTCAAAGTGTAAATGTGAAAGAGCAACTCAGCGAGTCCATGGGAGGACTCGGCGAGTAGGGTCGTGATTCTGGTCGCGTGTTAAGTGGCCTACTCGGCGAGTCAGCGGCTGGACTCGACGAGTTGGTGCTGTGTGGAGAAAACCCTAATTTCGGAGGATGAGCCCTATATAAAGGACATTATACCCTCTCCCCAGCCTCTTTACCCTCTCTTGAAGTCCAGAAAACCCTAGGGAGTGTTTTTGAGTGGTTTGAGAGCATTTGAACCTTGGAGAAGAGATTTTGGAAGAGATCTTGGAGAGTTAAGAGGCTTGGAGCAAGGGGCTTTGCTAGGATTCGTATTTCTCTTCTGTTGGAGTTTCCTTTTGAGGTATTATTTCGTTGCTTGGGCTTTTATTCTTCATTTTGAAGTTTTTGGAAAAGATAGCATGTGGTGTTTTGAGTTGGAGGTTAGATTTGAGGTTGCTACCTCAGATCTGGAATGGAGAAGGTCTAGAGTGCATTAAAGTCCCTGTTCTTGTGTGATTGGTGAAGCCATCTTGTCCCAAACCCTAACCCTAAAGTGTTATATGCTTATATCTCTTTGGATTCGCATAAAGTTTGCCACTTTACGTGATGGATGGGTTGTAGAAGGGAAGATCTATGGTTTGGATCATTTGCATGGCCTGGAAAGCTTCTGTATGGATTAAGATCTAAAGGTACTCGGCGAGTCACAAAGGTGTACTCGGCGAGTTGCTTGAAGATGGGCAGGAACCCGACGAGTTGGAAGAACAACTCGGCGAGTTGGTTGAAGATAGCCTTGGACTCGGCAAGTCTGGTCGTGAGGTCCTAACCTTCTTCTGGTTGAGCCGTGAATCGGTGAGTCAAGGGAGGACTCGGTGAGTTGAGTGCGAGGGGACTCAGAGTTGTGGGACTCGGCGAGTCTTGGGGTGACTCGGCGAGTTGAGTCGCAGATTGGGGAAGTTCTGAGCATGGGGACTCGACGAGTCGACGGGTTGACTCGGCGAGTAGGGTCAACCAGGAGGGTTGACTTTGACTAAGGACTTTGACTTTGACCAAGAGTTGACCAGTTGACTTCCAGGAGTATTTTGGTTGTTATTAGTAATTATTGGTTTCGGTGATTCAGTGGTGGAGTTCGTGACGCTGGTCGGAGCAGCGTGGACTGTTCTTCAGTCAGCAGTAGCAGATGAGTCTTCTCACTATACGTTACCTTGAGTGGTAGTTATGTGTGACCAGAGGGTCTTATGTGCTTACATTGAGTATTATGTTATATGTGATATGCTATGCATTATGTCTTTGTGATTTATGTTATGCGAAGTTTATAGACCGGACCGGAGGGTCCAACGATATAGACGGGCCGGAGGGTCCAACGATACAGACCGGACCGTAGGGTCCAACGATACGGAACTGGAGGGTTCCGCTGAGACACACCGACCGGAGGATCGTATTGTAGCCTTGAGTGGCGTATGTGTTGTATGTGGTATTTTGGGGAACTCACTAAGCTTCGTGCTTAAAGTGTTTTGTGTTATGTGTTTCAGGTTTCCTCAGGATCACGGGACGGCATCGGCTCGATTGTACACACCAGAGGAAGCGGTTGTTTTGAAGATCATGGTTTATTAATTGATTGAACAAAAGAGTCATGTATTGTAATTTAAACAAAATTGGATTTTTATGAAAAGTGTTAAGGAGAAAAGTAATTTTAAATGAAAATTTTGTTTTGAAAAATTTCGGCATTACATGTGGATCTGGACATTTCATCTCCTTCACAGCCTCCCGAAGGTATAAAGTTATGAACTTGAAGAACACTTCACTATATCTTATTAGTTCTAAGGTTCTTGTGCATTTTAGTCCCATAATCTTTGTCTAGTTGAGTATGAGCTACTCCAGACCTTATGAGTAGCCTTTTCAGATGCTTTAAAGTGCATGGAGTCATAAAAATGTGATCTTGCTCCTTTCCATTCATCCATGCATGAGTATTAGGGCTTAGAATCTTGTGATTCGTTAGCGGTTTTAGATTTGGACATTTTCTAGTCATCAAAGTCATAGAGTTGGAAACTTTATGATTATGGAGGTTATTTGGGGTTAGATATGATATTTGGATGTAAGGACTTAAGGGAATAAGCACTTAATAAGGATATTGGGATCTGACTGAGTATGTAGGGCGTGCCATAAGAGTACGCACCGCGTACTGGATTGAAGCCCCGTAATTTGGGCAGGAACTCTCTATGCCATGCGTAGAGATGGAGTACGTAGGGCGCACTCAACCTGACTTGGAACTTTGACTTTTGACTTTTGACCATTGACTGTTGACTTTTACCAATTTTGACTTTAGGTCATTCTAGATAAACTGAATAGTAGAATGAGATTGGGTCTCGGTTTATTGTATAGGTGACAAGTAGAGTCAGTATTCAGAGCAACAATCAGTTTAGTTATCTTTTAGACTGTGAGGTGAGTTTCATGGGTCGAAGGCATGATGACCGAATCATTCGTTATGTTATGTACTTTGATGTAGAATCATTCTTTGATTATTTGTTATTTGCACATGTCGACATATTTGGATGGTTGGGTTGAGGTAGGAAGCCAACAAACCCGCATGGTTGGGTTAAGCTACTACTTTGTGCGGGGGACCAATAAACTTAGATGGTTGGGTTGAGACTCTATGTCAATAAACCTAGATGGTTGGGTTGACACTCTATGTCAACAAACCCGGATGGTTGGGTTGAGGCTATGGCCAACAATCCCTATATGCATGCACTGTATTTCCAATGTGTTGGGTATTTTGGGAAACTCACTAAGCTTGGGCTTACAGTTGTGGATTTCTTGTTTCGTGTACTTAAGATGATCGGGGAAAGGCGAAGCCTTGATCGTACACATCCTCTGCAGTTTTATTTCCGTCTGTTTTGGATACTCTGATTTTTTGGGGTATTGGCATTTGACACTTATGTTTGTGACTTGGGTTTTATGAAAACAATGATTTTATTTAAATGAAATTTGAAAAATTTTATCGTGGTTTTTGGGATGTTACATCAAGGACTTGAGTTGTAATTGTTCAATAGTTGAACAATAGAAGGATTACAGATCCTGCCTAGGGGGAATGAAATTTAAGAGCCTCCTAAGGTTCTAGAATGTCCCATGTGGATAATAAAGAAACTAGATAAAGCTAGATTTGAAATAATATTATTTTATTTCAAATTAGGGTTTCTAGGGTTTTCCTATCAGCTATAAATAAGACCTCTTGGGTTCCTCATTTTCATCTAATCATACACTCATACAAGAATAGCCAAAAAAAATTCTCATATCTCCTTTCTCTTCTCAACTCATCCATTGCTAGGGTTTGGGTACAAACCATTAGAGACATCTTGGTGTTGGCTTTCCAAGCAAATTAAAGAAAGGAATTCTTGATTATTTACAATTATAATCAAAGAGGTATGTAAACCCTAATCCTTGTAATGTCGATTATATTAGGCTTGCCTTAGGGTTTATGATGTTCAATTGTTTATTGCTTTCAATAGAGAAAACTTAGATCCAAAGTAGGTTGCAAGTGAACTTAAGGGTTAAGTTGTTTTAGCCACATGTATGAATTATAACCTATAAAACCTATCACTATCATGGCCACATTCACAATGGTATGCATGACTCTCTTTTTGATGTTTATCAAATGTCGAATCTGCAAAGGAACTATAGGATTCACTGGAATTCAATGGCTAAAGATGTTTCTTGTAAGAGGTTTTTAGTCAATAACTCCACGAGTTACAAGATGGTTGATTCCAGACTTGTATTGGAACAATTCCATGAAATGTTAAGGATTCTGGGACAGTTTGTTCAACACAATCTAAAAATGGATGAAGCAATTTTTATGGTTGTTATCATTGACAAACTGCCTCCTTCCTGGAAAGAGTTTAAACATACTCTGAAACATAACAAGGAAGAGTTAACTTTGGTTCAAATTGGAAGTCACTTAAGGATTGAAAAGTCTTTGAGGATTCAAAAACTTGACGACAATCCTAAGGGTAAGAACCAAGTTGGCTCTTCTTCTGTGAATTTGGTGGAAGGTGATGGATCAAAGAATTCCAACAAGTCTGGAGGCAAAAGAAAGTACAAAGGAAATGATGATAAATTTTCCAACTAAAAGGCAAAATTGGTGTTTTGGAACTATAACAAACCTGTTCATTTCAAGAAGGATTTTCGTCTTCGTAAAGTGAAGAAAGATGTTGGTCGAAGTAGGTCTAAGGATCTAGAAAAGCAACAAGGTCACAATTCTGATTTAGTGCAAAATTCTAATTATGTTCAGAATTCTGTTTTTGTAATTTCTGATGCATTTTGTATGAAAGATGATGATGTTGCTTGGTGGGTTAATTTTGGTGCAACAAGTTATGTTTGCAAGGATCTTTGTTGTTTTTAAAAAATGTCAACTAATTGAAGATGGATATGTTATGAAGATGGGAAACATTGCAACTAAACCAATCAAAAGATTAGGATGTGTTCTACTTAATTTTACTTCTAGAAAAATTGTATGTTTAGACATTGTGTTTTATGTACCACATATTCGAAAGAATCTCTTATCTGAAATTGTTTTAAATAAGTGTGGCTACAAACAAGCTTTGCAAGCCTAACCATACCATTACATATATAACCAAATCCAAAAAAGTACCATGAAATGTTAAGTATATCTTGTCAAGACATGGTTATTTTTTGGATTTGGTTATATATGTAATGGTATGGTTAGTCTTAATTTATATTATCCTTCTTATGATAATTCAGTTTGCATGACATCAACTAGTATTAGCAATAACTTAAATAAATCAGTTTTATGGCATGCTAGACTAGGACATGTCCATTTTAAAAGATTAAAAGATATGTCTAAAATTAGTTTAATACTTGATTTTAACATGAATAATGAAAGGTGTAAAACTTGCATGTTAACAAAAATCACTAGACAACCTTTTAAGGATGTTAATAGAGAAAGCAAGGTGTTGGAACTCATACATAGTGATTTATGTGACTTTCATCCAACACCTTCCGTAGGAAACGAAAAAGTATGTCATTATTTTATTGACGATGCATCTAGATATTGTTATGACTAATTGTTATATTCAAAAGTTGAAGCTCTTGATAAATTCAAAATTTATAAACAAGTAGAGTTACATAAAAATGAATTAATAAATGTATTGCAAAATGAAAGAGGAGGTGAGTATTATGATCTAATTTGTTTCGATTCTACTGGAATAATACATCAACCCACGGCTCCTTATACACCATAGAAAAATGGTGTGGGTGAAAGGCAGAATATGACTTTAAAGGAAACAGTTAATTCCATGTTGTCCTATTTTGGTTTGAGCGAAGGATTTTGGGGTGAGGCTATGTTAACTGCCTACTATATACTGAATAGAACTCCAAATAAAAGGAGTAAGAATACTCATTATAAGCTTTGGTATAAAAAGGTGCCAAATTTGAGTTATCTCAAAGTTTGGGGTTCTAGGGTTGTTGTAAGGCTCACTGAACCCAAAAGAAAAAACTTGGGTGAGAAAGGTATCAGTTGTATTTTCATTGGGTATGTTGAGTGTTCCAAATCACATAGACTCTATGTTATACAATCTAACAGCAATGTGTTTGTGAACACTGTTATAGAGTCAAAATATGTTATCTTTGATGAAGAGAGATTTACATCTATACCTAGACCAAGGGACATGATTCAAAAATCTTCCAACAAGAACTCAACTCAAGCTAAATATGTATCTGGTGGTACAGATACTGTACCTTGACCATCTGAACCAAGGAAAAGTACTAGAGCTAGAAAAGTTAAGTCTTTTGGGTCTGATTTTCAACTTTATTTGGTTGAAGGAACAAGAGATGAAATTGTGTCTCAACATAAATATTGTTATATTGTTGAGGAGGATCCAGAGACTTTTGGTGAAGTTATCGCTTCTACGGATGTTCATTCTGGAAAGAAGCAATTCATGATGAGATTGATTCTATCATGCATAACAATACTTGGGTATTGGCTTATTCGCCTCCTATATGCAAAGCATTAGGATGTAAATGGATCCTCAAAATAAAGATGAAGTGGATGACACCATAGATAAGTACAAAGCAATATTGGTTATCCAATGCTTTAGGCAAAAAGAAGGTATTGACTTATTTCATACTTATGCTCCTATTACTGGGATTTCCATTATGAGATTATTGTTAGATCTTGAAGCTACAAATAATCTTGTGATTCACCAAATGGATATGAGAACTGCATTTTTGAATGGTAAATTAGATGAGGAGATTTACACGAAACAACCTGTAGGGTTTGTGATGCCTGGAAATGAAAACAATGTGTGCAAGTTGAAGAAACCATTGTATGGTCTAAAACAAGCACCAAAACAATGGCATCAAAAGCATGATCATGTGGTCTTATTTAATGGATTTGCATTAAACCAAGCTGGAAAGTGTGTATATAGCAAATTTGATACTTCTGGTAAAGGAGTTAAAATTTTCCTATATGCAGATGATAGGTTGATTTTTGGTATTGATCAAGATGAAGTTAATAAAACCAAGAAATTTCTATAATCTAATTTTGATATGAAAGACCTGGGAGGCTGAGGTGATTCTTGGTATAAGGATCAAACAAGGAAACATTGGAGTTTTACTTTCTCAATCTCATTACATTAAGAGGATATTGAAAAAGTTTAACTTTGAAAATTATTCTCATGCTAGTACTCCTATAGATCCTAATCTTAAGCTTCTGCCTAATAAGGGATCTCTCAGTGTCTCAACTTGAATACATAAGATCTATTGGATGTCTTATGTACGCTATGATTAGCACTAGACCAGATATATCATATGTTGTAGGAAAGCTTAGTAGGTATACTAGCAATCCAAGTTCACATCATTGGCAAGCTTTAAATCGAGTATTCAAGTACTTGAAAGGAACCATGGATTATGGTTTGACATACAATGGGTTTCCTTCTGTTTTAGAAGGTTATTCAGATGACAGTTGGATTACCAATTTAGAGGACCACTCATCTACAAGTGGTTGGGTATTCCTTTTTGAAAGAGATGCCATTTCTTGGGCATCCAAGAAACAAAGTTGTAATACAAACTCAACCATGAAGTCTGAATTTTTAGCATTGGTTGTTGTTGGTAAGGAAGTTGAGCGGCTAAGGGATTTGATTTATGAAATTTAATTATGGCCCAAACCGATATCTACCATTTCTATCAGGTGTGATAGTGTTGCAACCTTGGCTAAGGCTTATAGTCAAGTATATAATGGGAAATCTAGACATTTAGGTGTTAGACATAGCATGATTCATTAACTCATCATGAATGGTGTGATATTTTTTGAGCTTGTAAGACCTCGGTTGAATTTAGTCGATCATCTAACTAAAAGGTTATCTAGAGATCTTGTGTACAAGGCGGCTATGGGGATGATTTTAAAGTCCACCTGGAATCTTTCATATTAAGATACCCAATTCCCATATAATGTAGTATTAGATGTTGCATTCAATGTAGAAAGCTTGATATTGGAAGATTTGAACACATTATTAACATCATCCGAAGGTATATGTTCAGTACTACAAGTAAAGGAGATTCAAAATATATTTCTTAATAGTTCTTTTGAAAAATTGCATTTGCAGGTGGAAGAATAAAAGAAATACCTATATAAGCATGAAGTTTAACCGCTTCAATAAATTTGGGACTTAGCTTTGATATGTTTATTGAAGGATAGTACACCCGCTAGTAGAATATAATGTCAAGTTAGAACATATGAGTATGTAAATGGTTGTGTGTATTATCTTCATGTATTCACTATAAATAGAAAGGGTTCAACCCTTAGTGACACCCAAATATTCGATATTTGGAATGAGTAATATACTAATGTGAAATTCAATCGTCACGATATTTCATTTATGCATCAGTTTGTTGTTGTTATAATTTTACTTTAAGTTTATCAATATTACACTTAGATGGAGGAGGTTTGTTGATGATTTGTATCACTAATATTATTTAAGTGTAATGGGATTTATTTGTTGACTAACGCAATCTTGATGAATATTAAACAAGTAAGGGTGGTGCAAAGTGCACACTTGTTTGAGTTTATTCAAGATTCAAAGTACACTGTTTTTTAGTGCAGAAGCCTATGAACTGACAGGGTCTAGGGGCAGCGCCCTTGGTACAAGGTCCAAGGGGTGGCAACCTCTAGTGGGGTCCAAAGGGCAGAGCCCCTGGATTGGGTCAAATTTGAGAAAATAAAGTTGATTGACCTTTATTTAAAACCCGAATTTAGTGGCAGTTTCATGATAGTTTTTTAAGGTTGTGAATAAATCATATTTCATCATTCTTTGTTCTGCTCTCATAACTTAGTTTTATCCATATGTAAAACCCGAAAAATAGACCTAATTGACCATTATGTAAAGTATACCTAATTGACCCTTATGTAAAACCCGAAAATAGACCTGATTAACCCTATATGCCCATTTTTTTTGCCATTTTTATGGTACACAAAATAAATCATACCTCATCATTCTTTGTTCTTCTCTCATAACTGAGTTTTATCCAATTAAATATTTCAAGATTACCATCAAAATACTTTGATCTGAACATGTAATTCATGACTCTCAATTTTCTAAGTATTCTAAACCCCCCGATTTTCTAACATTTTGGTCCCTAGTTGTTAACATTAATATATTCTTTTAGTATAACTTTCAAAATTTTGATATAACTCATTTATATGGTTTCCAAAAATTACACACTTTGTTCCTGAAATAACATGTTAAGCTTTTTCTGATAAGTAGATGTAAAATGACAAGTGTACCTCACTTGTCTTATCATATTTCATATTTTAGTTTTTATTTATATTATTTTTTTGAGTAAGTTGGCGACCGCTAACGCCCCCACCACAAAACAAAACAATAAAATAAAAAGAAAATCTTAAACTCGCCCTCACTCCACTAACCATCATCTATTGTCACCACTACTCCTTCGACATACACCAACCCCCACCATCACTTTTATTTATATTTCAGTTTTCATCACGACTATCATCAATCACCACCATCACCATCATCATTGTCACCGATCATCACCACAACTAATACTATAACACCACCAAATTGAAATCTTTAAGCAAAAACTAAAACCAAATTATATCCTAACTCAAATATGGTGACTTTTAGCATCTTTTCCATCTCATTGATCAACTCAACCACACAACATCATTTACAAATTGGACCCTAGAAGCCACATTTGAAGAAAGTTATTCACGCATTCTCATCACCACTCAACATATATTTTTTCATGAACGGAACCGGTACATACTATAACAAATGGTACACACTATAACAAATGACACCCAACTCAAAAAAGGAATGAAACGATCGAAATAAATTTGAACAAGATCTTAAATGTAAAATAATTACCAATACCCAACTAAAATAACTTTTCTTGTAACCGAATAAAAACATATGGCCACGGTAAATCAAAAAATCGCAGGAAAAACAACCCAAAATAAGAAAATGGTAGGGAAGGAGTAGCATTTGGCCTGAGTTACAAGATAGTAGAGACAAAAAGGGTGGCGATAGCGATGTGTCGATGCTGGTGAGGCGAATTGTACCTTGGGTGGTGGTGGTCGTGGCGGTTGCAACGATGATAGAGAAGGTAACCTGTGGTGGCAGAGGTGGGACTTCCGGTGACGAGGGAGTAACATTGGGTTATCAACAAGGTTCTAAAAAGTTCGTCATGGCGTGCCACGACTCCAAGGCTTGCACCTGCCGCCAATCTTTGTCAAAACGCCGCCTTAACTCATATATGTGTATAAAAATGAATAATAATTGAAAATACATATAAAAATATTAATTATATGGAAAATTGTCGCCTTAAGTCACGTCTTACAAACGTTGTGACTCGTCAAGGCTCGGAAAAGCTTGAGGCTTGACATTACCGCCAAGTCACGCCTTACGTTATTTAGAACCTTGGTTATCAATGAGATTCCGACAAGTTGAAGGGAGGGAAGAGATGTGGCTAATAAGAAAGCGACATCCCTCAAAGCTTTTAGGGCTTCCTTAATTTAATTTACAGAAATAATACCTAGAATTTATTAATATGTTAAAATATCAAAAAATAATAAATATTGGTATAATGGTATTTTTACATACGTATAACACATGGAAAACCTCATGGACCATGCATATAACTTTTGAAAACCATACATGGAACATGCATATAAATTTTTGAAACAAATTCAAATGCAGGACTAAAACGGCAAATGGTATAAACCACAATGACCAAAACTGTAAATTACTTAACCAAGAAAACTAAAAGTAAGTCATAAAAACCGACACCGAACATCCTTCGTAAAATGACTAAAAAAAATAAAAAAATAAAAAAATAAAAAAATAAAAAATAAAAAACACAACAACAACAACAATCCAGAACATATTTTTTCATATTTGTCGTGTTGTTACCTAGATATTGGATAATATTTCTAAGCTTATCCAAAAATTAGTGGTTTTTTAACACAACCTAAAATTGGATGGTTAAACAAAAAAAAACGATAAAATATAGTGTTTTTTATAGCTTGTAAGAAGCTCACAATATTTTCTACCAATACCAGACGTGTTGTTACATATATATTGGATAATATTTCTAAGCTTGCAAACACGACTATTCTACCTTTGAGAAAATATACAAACGATTTCCATGGTGGATAGCTTATTTTATATTTCTTAATGCTTATGCAGAAGAGAGAAGAGGAAGGTTTGCCAAAAAGTTTCTGATAGTCAAATAAAGGAAGTTGGTGGAAATCTCATTTGTATTTGACTTGGTGACATGCAATTTTATACTTTGTACAAACACATTCATTCTCATACTTGTACCAATTTAGTTATACCTTGTTGTGTCAACTAGCTTCTTGAATCTTGATGCCAATAAGCAACACCATCAACTGCAAAACTCACACCATGATCAGAAAGCTCTTTGCATCATGATCATGTCCATAAATCACAAATCCAATATGAATATAAGTAGGAAGAAGAAACTACCTGTGATATCATGTAAAGTTAAAGAAAAGATAGTCAAAGATGATCCTCATCATGTTCACCATGTTTGGCAATGAACATTCAATCCATTCCAGCTTTATTACAAACCCATAAAAGAGTATAGAAAACAAAGAACTAAGAACCCATGTGATGTTGTGAGATCAATCAGACAATGACTAAATTAAGTATACATCAAAAGAAAAACAGAAGACAAATCCAATGTTCAAATTGAGTAAATATGTATGTACAACAGGAAGATCACAATAAATTAACATCGGTTTATATAAGAGCAATGAAAAACCAACACCAAAGTTATCAAGTACAACATCAATGACAAATGCATACATACCACTTCTTAATCACCACCACCACCGGAGCTTGAAGAACAACCATGATCAATTGATGTATCAGTCATGGTGACTGATCTCTTTTTTCTGTCTTCTTCGTACTCAGGATCATCTGTAGGCAACTCATACCTACAAACAGGACAAGTATTCCTCGAACCCAACCATGGCACTATACAGTCTCCATGATACATATGTCCACACCCTAGTTGCTTAGCGATCTTGTCTTCGTTATTGAACACTCTGTCTTTACAAATCGCGCAGATTTCCATGTTAGTTGAATTCACATCGACTGTTTGTAGGCTCTCGATCGCTAATTTGCCGGCAGGCGGCGCGCCTCTCCTCCCACCGCTATCACTCTCTGCGAGATTTTGCAATAAAGCTTCGTATCCAGCTGCGTCGACGTAGTCTCCAGGATTGCCTATGTAACCATCGTCATCTCCGGGGACTTGTAGCCTGAATTCGATAGACTGGTCCTCGAGTCCCATTAGGATCTCTGCCCAATCCAGAATCCGGTTACGACGGTTTGCAGCTCGGCTCGCGAAGTCGCGGAGGCGAAGACGGAGCACGTCACGCCTTTCTCTTCTGACGAAATCCTCATCCGTCTCGTCCTCTTCTTGGTTCCGATTCTCGGTCTCTTCTTCTTCTTCTTCTTCTTCTTGCTCATCGTCGTCGTCGTCGTCTTCATCGTCATAGTAAAATCGAGCCCTATCTTCGTCTACTTGAGGATCCTCCTCTTCTTCGACCTCGTTGACGTCAAGGATACGGTTATCCCATCCATCGAGCTCGATACGGAGATAATCGTTGTCGCCAACGGGATGATCTGCAGGAGGAGGAGGAGGAGGCTCGTCGTCCTCACGCGCCGACTGAGCAATTAACCTGAGCACCTGTAGGAACTCGTTTCCGAAAGCAGGAGTATCTTCATCGCTGACTTGTCGAGCGTGAGAAGGAACTGAGATCGACTCGACAAATCCGTTCTTACACTCGAAACAGATGATATCGGGATCATCGGGTCGGGTTTCGACGGGGACTCGTTTATCGCACTGGTAACACCAGTATTGTGTTGGATCGGGATTATCGGAGCCAGAGTGTGGCGGAGACGACGGTGGTGGCGGCGGCGCAGATGACGGCTGCAACGGTGGTTGGTTTTCGGCCATTACCACCGTGGGAAGTGTGGTGAGATAAGAAAAAGAAATTGGTGGGGGCATTTGGTTTGGTTTTGTATGGTGAGTGGATCCAGATTAACATGAGCCGTCGGATGGTATTTGAGATTGCGACTCATCGGGCGTAATCCAACACTCGATTTAATTCCACTAAACAGGTACAAGACAAGACTACATTTGGTTTTAGCTTTTTTTTTTAATTGATTTTATTTTATTTTATTTTTTAATTATAACATCTATATATTTTTTCATTTTTTTATTTTTATTCCTATTATATTTTGAATATAGTGTTAATTTATTAATATCAATGAAGTTGTTAATTATAATGTTGTTTATTTATTATATTATTGTTTTTCTAAAGTATAAAAAAGAAAATTATTGCATTGTTTTGTCTAAATGAAGTGTCAAATTAGAAAAATGTCAATATTATAATAATTATGGAAATGTCAATATTGTAATTATATTTAATACATCAAGTTCACTCAAATAGGACTTGCAAATATCTGCAAATTTTGAAAAAACATGTGTATATGTATTTTTTTTCCGAGAGAAGATGACATACAGACTTTTTAAATCTGTGATATTCTAAAAAAGTAAAGAAAAAACAGTTTGTAGAAAAAAAAAATCCTAAAGAGCTTTTAGAAAAAACAAACAATATATGAATTGTGCTACTTTTGAAATGCTTCGTTCGGTTATTGAACTTGATATACCTTTGGGATTTTTATAACTTATTTTTTCTTTTAAGGTTTGGCTTTTTGAGGTGGATGATCGTTTTAGTCTAATGACCTTGAAAGTTGATATCAGAAATGCTCACTAGACCATCTCAATCTTAACATATTTATTTTGACATGTATTTAGAAAGAAGATGAAAATAAGATGATGCATGAATATTTAGAAGACCACAAATTTTGTATGGGACTCTTTTTACTTGACTTGTGTTTTGATTGAGATTGTTTTAGCCTCGTAATACTTAAACATACACAATTAACTATTTTAAATATGAATTATGGGACCTTGATCCGCATGACTTTTTATATTCAATATAGCTTTAAAAATGGTAAATTCAATTAGCCCATATAGTGTTTGATATCCATATGTAGCTCTTTCATCTTTGCCCATATATGGATGAGATCTATCACAAGACTTAAGGTGGGTACCAAGGTGTATGTTTCTTTTCTAAGGACATCGTCTTTGTGTTAGAGGCTAGGATTGTAGGATAGGTAGATTCTATAAGAATGAAATCATAAAACAAGGACGTAATTGTAAGAACATATCAAAGTAAATAAGATTTTATTTACATTAGAGAGTAAAGCACTCGATTACAACTGATATAAGAACTCTCTCTCTCTCTCTCTCTCTCATGAATACAGGGAAGTCGGTTAAACACTAACAAATGAGATCATGACACTTAAGCTAATCATAGCTGTCAAAACAAACTAATACAAACTGTGAAGCCTAAGTACAAAATATACGAACACCAACATACGAAACCTAACATAGCATTTTGCATTTACACATGAAGACTAAAACATACAAATTAGCTACGAAATCCCTTTCGCATAAGTACTCAAACACAATATCTTCCATTCTGCGAGACCCATTGGATGCTATGTTGGATAACTATAACTAGAAGTCGTTGTTGGAAGAAAATAGGCTTATGACCAACATATTTAAAACAAATTATCTATGGTGTAAATACATTGAGAACAAAATGCAGAAGTGGTATAATTGTGTACAGGTGAGCATGTCTTGGGCTTAAAGGAGAGTTTCATGTACTTAAGTCTATGATCGATACAAATCCATACTGAAGGGGATGATGAAGATGTTATCTAGCGTATAAAAATGGGATTTTTAAAGTAGAGAGCAACTACATGAGCTTTGTGTAACAAGAAGATCCTATGGAAACTTAAGGAACATTTATATAGCACGGGTGTAAGGGCTCCTATGTTGTATTTGTATGAATGTCGGTCAATTAAAAATAAGCACATTATGAAGGAGGATGTGGAAATAATGATGTTGATGGACATATTGTAGAACTTTGTTGATCATGGAGCTAAGTACAACAATAAAAAAAATTACTGAGTGGTGTTGATCATTAAGAAACCGAAGAACGAAATATTACGATGGTGCAGACTTGTCCATAAAAAATAACCAAGAATTTGTAATTAGGAGGGTGTATGGAATCATTATCAAATGTGTATGGAGGAGAAGATGCGAGAGAAAAGAAGTGGAAAAATAGCATATAGTTACACTTGAAGGAGTTGGCTTTTATCGATGACACGACATCATATATGATGGTGTGTAGACTTAGAACAAGGTCCTTGCCCATTCGGTAGTATATGAGTAATCTACGTACTAAATTCTTTTTCCAATGTTTTATGTTTGTCGCTTAGTTTTACTTTTATCATCTTACTTTGTTAGCTCTTTTTTTTCGAAAAATATTGCTAATATCTTCTTTCTGTTTCCACTACATGTGTATGCATACAACATTCACATGTTTACCCTTGTGTCTTATTTACTTTTGATGTTTATGTCCCTAAATGTTTTATTTTCTATCTAGCTACACTACTTCTGTTATTTTGATATGCACAAGACCATTGAGAGCGAGCTAGTGTCGTTTCTTTATATTTCTTTCGTCTTTATTTTTTTCTCTTCTTGTATCGAAGGTCATCGTACAAAAGCAACCTAGAGTGTCTATGTCATACCTATCCCATTTTTAGGCTATGCGGTATACACTATACATTGAGGGCGTGGTGGTGATGTGACACCTCATCAAGGTGTGCACACCACCCCTCAGATGGCTTGGTGGTGATGGTGATGTGGCGGTCAATTGGCATGGAGGGGCTTTAACCACACAATTTTCTTCCTTTTTCTTTGCTCCCTTTCAATTGTGGAGAGGTTATGCTGATGCAGCCACAACACATCGGCATGCATATACCGTTCAACGTGGGGCTCGAGTTTTGTTATTTTTTATGTAGTCATTTTAGAATAAAATAATAAGTGAGAGTCTAAAAATATAAAACTGATTTATATAGGCAAACTCCAAAATTCCCTTTTTGGAGACAAAAGGAAGCTGGCAGCTTAAGATAAAAACGAAGTAAATGTCTAATTATACACAATCTAATTATAGGGAAGGAAACAGAAAATCCTGAAATGGGAGGGTTTCTCGAATTTCCTTTGATATAATACGGAGAAAACGAAACTACAGCTACATGTAACAAAGTCGTATATTCCAAAACCACCCTTCTATCAAATACTCAAAACTTAATAACCAAATAAACGTCTGTAAACCAAAAATAAACCTATTTCCTTTTTCTTTTTAGTCAATTAATCTGATAAAAATAAGAATCACCAACTCCTTCCTCCTTCACTCTTCCGAATAAACAACTCTTCAAGACTCTTTATTTGAGTTGTTGTAATATATTAAAAAAAACAAACCACTACCTCCACGGTGGTTGCTGGTGTTTGTTCACCGGAAAAAAATCCCATCTCCCATCAGGCTCACGCCTTTTCCCTCCAACAATAGACAACCCAGTGTTCAGATCAAAGTTATTCAGTGTTGGACCTGGCGGTGCACCACCAGACCCACCACCTGCCGCCATGTTCACCATGAAAGGCAAAGGCGGCGAAGAGCCGCCCATAATTTGCGGTCCCACTGGGGCCCCTCTTGAATCAACCATATACTGGACGGGCCCACCGGACCCACCAGGCGACCCGTAGAAAAACATTGCGGGCCCTGGTGGAAAACCGTTATAAAAAAGCTGATTGTTGTAATGTGTTTTCGCTATATTGAAATCGACTGTTGGTTTCATAAACCTTCCGGAAGGTTGCGGAAGATTCTGGAAATCTTTGTTTTTCACCTCAACTTTCGTACCAAAAATGGAAATAACAGATTCTTGTGGCTGATGTGTCAAATTCAAATCGATGTTTCTAGAAGGTTGTTTTGACGATGAAGAAGAAGAAACAGACGGACTTTGCCACCAATCCGAACGTGCCACATCAGCAGCTTCATCACCGATAGTGTTGAGATCCAACTGCGGTCTTTCCGGTCTCGTGGGCCCCGCCTCCACAGACGATTCCTCCCCAGAAGGAACATTGTCATTGAGATCGATATCGAGACAATCCGAACGTTGTTGTTTTGAGGAGTTGTTGTGGGGCCCGGATTTTTCACTTTCCGGGACCCGTCTAAATGCACTGGTGGAAGCGGAGCCTTTCCACCCTAGAGTACCCTCGAACTGCAAGGGCGTAATTGGTAATTCCGAAGCTGCGGTTGCTCTGGAAGCAGAAACAACGGACACTGTCGATGAGATCGAGACCGGATTCATATCGTCAACTTCTTCGGAACAAACTTCTTGATTCAGATCGAACCCACCACTGATTCCCTTTCCGGTGTTGAATTCCGATTCCTGAGCCACTTCGGAAACTTGAGACATGGTGATGTCAGGTTTGGAAACAAGGGTTTGGGTTTCGGATTCTTTCGTGGGCTCTTTTGAGCGTGTGACGGGTGGAGTTTCTTCCGGAACTGTGGATTCCGGAGTTTTTGGACCCTCGGAAGTACTACAACTTCGTTCCCTGGAATCATCAACTTCTCTTTCTACTTCATTAGCAACTTGTCTAGCAACCTCTAACGGATCTATGATTCCATAATCTAATTCCAAATCTGATGTCTTCTTGTTCATTGATAATTCAAATAAATGTGAACCATTTTCTTCATTCTCAGCTTCCCTCTCACTTTCTGAATTCGAACACGTTTTTGGGCTTTCAACTTGGTTTGGAGTCTTTAATGACATTGTACTTTGGAAATCCACCATGTCTTCATCCTTATCACCTATTACATCCATCTTTCTAGAAGAATTGTCCACGTCAGCACTTGAAGCTATTTGTTCTAACGGACTCTCTGTTTTTGAATTCACGGTTTCAGACTTTACCAAAAGATTTGTATCGCCAGGTGTCAACTCCTGATTCGTGGGTACTTTGTCCATTGTTGTGGCCTCCTCATTATTTACTATCAATGGCATTGTTTCAAGATTTTCAACATCATTGTCCTGATTTAGCTTCCATTTATCACACAACACTTTAGCTTTTTCACAAATCAAAGAATTACCATGATTAACAAGATTCTGCATGGTTTTGCCTATTCCAGAATCCAATGACTTCTGGTTATCTATCTGCAGCTTCTCAAGTGCTCTCAAGAACTCAACCATTGATTCTTCAAAAAGAATGTTATTAGCATCATTTTTGAGCCATTTATCAATGAAAGATAATCCGTTTAAATCAATAAAAAGATTAAGGCAGTTGTGATCCTCTGTGGCTGCGATAGTGCGTGCTACAGTAGACCACTGTCGGGTTGCTTCATCAAGATTGTTGACTATAAAGTCTTGATCTTTCTGCATTGCTGTGATGAGGTCATTGACTCTTTCAGGAGATGTGAGTCCATTTTTTAGCTCGATTGAGGTAAAGAAGTCTTCTAGTGCCATGATGTAAAAATTACCCTTTCATTGTTCAGAAACCATAAAAAATTTACCCTGTACACTGCAAATATTACAATGTAAAATTAGCAAACGAATGATACTATTTACCATATCACCATATGTAAATGTAATGTATCATGAAGAGTGATTTCTAACTTTCTAATTACTTAGGTCTTTCCAAAAAATCAAAAATTAGAAACAAGAGATACATTGTCTACACAAATTGCAAGTTATAAAGGAAAACCACCATAACCAAGCATGATCTTTAATAGACCTAGATTATAAGTTATAACAAAACACAAAATTACCATATCAACTGATGTTCTTGGAAATCATGCTCAGATTGAATCGCAACTAAATCCACCAAATGTAGTTCAAATAAACCCATGAATACAAAGCACCACAAACCAAAAACAATCAATGATATTATCTTATATCAAAAAAGTTAGCAAGTAAAGACAATCGAAAAAAGGTTCAATAATAACGAACATGTTTGAAAGCATATAAACCCCTAAATAGAAGATTTCAATCTCCGAATTAGGCATTTTGGCGTGTATGAACAGATTATTAACACATATATAGATTCACGTAAACTTTTTTCGAAAAACAGTAATTAATCAAAATTTCCTCTAACGATAAAACCCAAATTTTAAAAACTATAGCAATCAACAAATAATTACACAGAACTGAACGGATTACCTGTTTTGGAATTGAGACCAGGAGAAGCTAGAAACTTTAGAGGGCGATAGCTAGAATAAAACTAAAAAAGCTTCAAAACTTCGTGTCTGTCGCTGGAATACCATGGCGATGATTCTCTCTCCAAAATCTCCTCTTACTCTAGACTATAAAGGGTTAAATTTGAATACTGAAATACCCCTTACAGCATCTGTTCGTCAAATTCTCTCTCTTTCACGAAACCCTAACTTTCTGTGGGTACAGGTGCGGTGGTGTGTTGCCTTTTTCCGGACCAGAGAGAGATGGTGCAAACGTTGCTTTCGTGCAGTGCAGTTGTTTTCTTTCGTTTTCTTAATGAAACAAGTTACAAAAAGAACCCTATATTTTTCGATTTGTACAAACTTAGACCCTTAGTATTTTCCCCATGCAAACCAAACCCAAATTGTGTCCCCTTCAACATGGTTGGGTTCAAAACAAGCAATTGAATAAATGAATTCATTTAGTTGATTTCTATAGTAGGAAAATTATATACTAAGGCACCTAGTTGCACATTTACGACAATCAATCGTCAAATTCGGTTATTGGTTTCTAGTAAAAAAATCGAGCATATTAACATAATAAACTGTATAGATCATATTTAATATTAGATAATTATGTTTTTTATAAGGACATTGTTTCGTCAAAACCATTACCTCATGTTTTTTCTTTTTCATTAATTGTTTTCTCCACATTCTACAAAAGTGTTAGATTGCACCAAACCATTTTATTGGTTTGAATAGTCTGATTGATTTGGTATGTGTAATGTTAAATTGATTTTATTGTTTTTACCAATATGTTATGTTTAAACTGATTAAATCAAATCGTTCATGCAAACGTTGGTAGAATAAAGTATCATGAATTTTAGTTAATCATTTATTACAATGTATTTATTAGGTCATAAGAAACAATGAACCAGTAATCGGTTTGATTTATGATATTATAAACACATTTACTGATATAACCAATACATGATATTCTAAAACTAACCAAATTAAATTGCACATGTATCTAATTCTAATTAGACTCATGATGGTGAGCCTATGATTTTATTTGACGCGCTAGCTGAAGACTAATTTTTAGCTTATACGCTAGCTTATTAATAAGATATCTCAAATAGCTTATCAAAGCAAATTTTCCTTATAAATTACTTTATAAACTATTTTTGTGACATTGTCAAATATTAAACGGCAATAAACTCACAAAATAAGTTAGTTTATGTACCCTAAACACAACCTTAATTACTAATATTTGTTTAAATGCAATGGATATCTTGATAATATTCAAATCCAAAGAATTATCATGGAGATGCTAAAATAATGTTTATCATGATACTGTTAAAGTGGTGCATTTTAATATACAAATTTAAATTACATGTTCAATCTTCAAGGGATACAACTACAAATTCAATCTAAAATTAACAAATTGGATAGTTTGTCTAAAACGTATCAATTGCTTACAAAACGCCAAGAAAGAGTGGATTATTATTTTACCAATATATATTATTAAATAAGGATAAATAAAAGAATTGTCAAATCAACTCAATCCAGCCAGATCCAACCGAAGGATATTAAACTCAAATCCAACCTCCTAATTTATAACATAGGCTTGGCACCTTATTGAAAGAAACATGTCCTTGATGCATATATATTTCCTTTTCTAGAGTACTCCTAGTATCAATGTGACACTGACCTTTCGTTAAGAACATGTCAATGGGCTTCCATCGGCATGCATTCGTTTTTAGGCCATGCACATTAGATCGTACATATATGGGTACCAATGTCATAAATAAAAGTAAGTACCTCAACCACTTGTTTTTATTGATCATAAACTCTTAGTACACTACATATAAAAACATATTTATAGCAATTATTCATTGACGTCTAGGAAAATATGTGATTATAATAAGTTATATATACTTAGATATGTGATAATGGTTGTCTAATGATATCTAAAAGATGTAAAAGAGCTACAAACATTATTGTATTTTCAAATATTCTCACTTATATATTTGAACAAAAAGATTTATTAGTTATATATAAATCTATACTTATATAACCGTACTAGGTTATAACCCGTGTAAACCACAGTAGGTTTGTATGTTTAAAATATATTTAAAATTATTATATAGACAAAAAAAAAATTATTAAATGTCAATAAAAAATACAACATATTATCGACCGTAAGTAATCTTGAATAAAAATATAATCACAATACATGTATTTGATATTTAGTTTAAATGGATGATCAGCTAAAGAATGCAATTACGATAATATATCCTTTATTTATTAGGATACATTAAAAACTTGAGAGATTTAATATAAATTTGAATTGTTAGACACCATATAATTCGAAATTGTTATTAGGATAAGATTTTTTATTTTCAAAATTTGAGTTGATATTGTTTGGTTACCAAAATAAACAGGATATCTTAGAATAATATCAGGTGTCAAAGAAACATGCTAGAAAAATAACATGTGACATTTTTACGTTTCATTTATTAGTTGAGGTATAAATATATAAGTTATTTTCATTTAGTTTTTATTGATTTATTTAACACGTAGCAATCTAAAAAATTAAAGACCGTTATATCAATATCTAATCTAATCTAAAGTGGTAATATATGTGTGATTTTACAATTTGGTTATATTATGTGGGGGAAAGCAACTTGGATTTACTGATCACAAACACCATAAAAATACTTTGATTATTTTAAATAACATATTGTAAAGTGTGCTTACAAAAATGTTCATGTGTGCAAACCACTAACAATCCATAGTACCAACATCAACATAAGAAGATTGCCCAAGGATTACATGATGAAGGACGTGTTAAAGGGGAAGGTCAGGAGATACATTTTGTCTTAGGTTTATTGGGTTTAAATATCACATATAAACACAATATAATAACAATAAACTAAAGGAGTTTGGTGTCTATCCATTAGATTAATAGTTGTCTTTTATTATCTTTGTATTTATCTTTATTAGTCTGGTTGTTATCTTCTGATTAAATACAGAGACTTTGATTGTATTCCTATTTAAGCTCGTTCTTGATTAATGAAATATCAAGAACCTATTCCATAAGGTTCTTTATGGTATCAGAGTGTGTCTAATAGATCCGTCTCATCTATCATCGATGCCAGTGTTATCATAACCGGAGGAGATTCGTCGCAACCAAAGAATGATGGGAACGCCATATGTGGAAGATGTATCTATGATACTGGAAAGACGTTAAGCAATTCTAATGAAAATGAGAGATTCTATGAGTTTTTGATGGACCTTGACACCGTTTTCTCGACCATAAAACACAAATATTAGCATCGAAACCTACCCCCACTCTAGGAACCGCTTATCACCTTGTAGCAGAAGATGAACAACAAATAGCCATATCCGCCACAAGAAAACCAACACAGGAGGCGGCTGCTTTTCAAAGCTTCACGAACCGACGTGAATGGTCAGACGACTCTTCATCACAAAACAATAGAGGAGCCACTAAGGATATAAAGTGTGGCAGTAGAGATGAAGTGTAGCAATGCATTTTTTATGGTAAACTTGGACACAATAAGGAGGGTTGTTTCAAATGTATTAGTTACCCAGAATTGTAGACAGGGAAATGGAAGAAAGATAAGGGGGATCCAAGGTTTCTTTGGTTAATATTAAGCCAATTCAAATGCATGTCATGACCAACGAACAATATCAAGGTCTCCTCAAACACTTCATGAAGGACACAAGTAATTCAAAAGATGTTTCCAATCCCAATGTAAACATGGTTGGTAAGAAAGTTCCTAATAGGTCTTGGATTATTGATACAGGTGTTACGAACCATATGACAAGTGATCAAACCTTCCCTGACAAGAAAGTATAATGTAATCATGAGTTATCGCCATACCTAATGGCAAATTCATTCCTGGTGAAGGGAAGGGATCATGTGATTTACCAAATGGGATAAAAGTTGGGAATGTGTTATACATTCCAAGTTTTAAGTGCAACCTTCTTTCGTAGTTGTATAAATGGAGAATTAAATCATGCAGTAACCTTTTATCCTGGATTTTGTCTTGTACATGGCTTACACAAGAAGAACTTGATTAGAGTGGGTGAGTGCAAAGGTCGTCTTTATTGAATGCAATTGGTGATAGATGAAAAAAAAAAGCTTTGATGACTGCGTTGGAGATTAAATTTGGTATAAGAGATTTGGGCATGCTTCTGAATCAAAATTACGTCAAGTTGAGTTTTTAGAAAAAAAAAATTTGCAAGTGAAGTGATAGGGTTTTCGATTCATGTGTAAAGTTTAAACATACAAGACTCCTTTTTCTTAATAGTTTTATTAAAACGACTTCATGTTTCAATTTAATACATTGTGATATATGGGGAAACTATCGTACACCTTCACTCACACGGGTACACTATTTTTAACCGTTGTTGACGATTTTAGTAGAGAAGTATGGGTAGTCTTGCTTAAACACAAACATGAAGCCAACCATCACATGGTTACTTTGTGCAATATTATTGAAACACAATTTGGAAGAAATGTTAAGAGGATAATGAGTGAAAACGGAAGGGAATTCACATCTGGTTTCATAAATGATTTCTATTCTTGTAAATGAGTTATACTTGAAACCTCTTTCTCTCACACCCCACAACATGATGGGGTAGTAAAATGAAAACCTATGGCATAAAAAAATCCCAAGGGTCACCCATTTGAAATGATCTCACCCGGACACACTTAACTACAGAGTTTTTATGTGATCTGCTGCCCTCACAACTTTAAAACATGTTGTGATAGGAAAGGTATGTCGACCCCTTATAAGGAATGTTTAGTACACCTACCCAACCGAGTGGGATCATGTGCAACCCACCTTCACTAAGTTGGGTGGTTCCAATATGGACAATATTATGATGCGTTCCATGGGGGATGTTACCAACAGTATCAGAGTTAGGGCATGGTTCGATGTGTTTGACAAAGACGTCGAAGCCTATAATGGGAAGGTGAGGGTGGGTAGCTACCTACACCTAATCCAACATTGGCTGGGAAGGTGAACTAAAAATTCCTTATAATGGGTGTGGATACCTTCCATGTCACAACACGTTTTAAAGTTGTTAAGGTAACAGATCCCATAAGAACTTTGTAGTTAACCGTGCCCGAGGGAGAGTGGTATCGGGAAGGGTGACCCCTAGGAAGTTTTTGTGTCAGAGCCCAAAGCAGACAATATTGTAATACGTGTCATAGGGGGTGTTACAAACAACAAAAGAACTGAAGAGTCTCTCTTTGGATCAAGTTTCTTCACTGTCATCTGACTTCTTATAATTTCTGGGATGTTTTATGAAAATGTATTGCTAGGTTATTTTTGGTTAATCTGTGTTCCGGAATATGTGATTCTGAATTTGATTGACATGAAATTTTGAAATCTTTCTCTACCATCTCATTGAAGATCACCAGATGAGGTACATCTTTCATACACGATTTCGTTTCATACCCATCTTAAAGCAATTTTTGTGCTTATTCCCATACTTTTTCTTCATGTGTTTATAGATGCAGAGTAGATTTGGGAGTTCCACCAATTTCTCTTCCTCTTGCTCTCATGACAAATACACCGCACAATGAAGAACACCTTCTTGATCGACATAATTTTCTCAATCATCTCTTTGTGTGATGATATGGGTGTGAAAGTTTTAGGTTTTTTTACTTCTACGATCTGGGTGTAATTAAATGTTAGTTTTTATTGTTTGTTTTCAATGAACTTAAAGAGAGAGAGAGAGAGAGAGAGAGAGAGAGAGAGAAAATGTGTATTATGATGTTCAAGGAATCGGTCTAACTTCCCTTGGAGAAGGCAACTCCACTACAATCGTTTATTTCATGCAGGCGTTGGGAGCTTTCTTGATATAACGTTAGAATAATTTGATTTAAGTCGATTGAGATGAAATGTTACGATTTGTTAACTTTAATATTTTTATTTATTTGTTTCAGGAGTTTTGAGGTATTTTATATGAATTAGGTACTAGAATGTAGTGACGTGGAGCTAACCTAGACGGTGATACTAACAATTTTGTTGAAACTAAACAGTTGTAGGAGTATGATGGATTCAAGTCATCTTTACAGGTAATTACTACAATTATAGTATTTGAGTAGATAAATTAGCGACAGGCCAACATAATCATGACATAGCAGGTTGTTAATGTTGTGGATGTTCATATTAGTAATGTACTTTCTTTTATTTGTTTCTTATGGCATCATACTTATATTCTTCCTATTATAACATCGTACTTTTAAAAACTCTATCAAAATATAACAATATCATCCAAACACAAAAATTTTATCTACTATATTTTGGTGAAAAAATTACAAGTGTGATGTTCTATTAAAAAAAATATTAAACGCAGAATGTTATATTTAGTTATTTCAAATTACAGTGTCTTAATAAAGAAAATATTATAATTACAATGTTGTTGTTGAAAAACTTATATGTAGGATGCTATACCACACAAAATAAATTAAAGTAAGTTGTTATTTCTTACATATATATATATATATATATATATATATATATATATATATATATATATATATATATATATTCTTTTTTGGTGTACTAATTTTATCCATTTCAATTTTGCAGCATAATCAACCTTTCCAACATAATTAGTCTGGGTCTCGGACAGCTGATGAGATCAACAAATCAATATCGGATAAGAAATTGTATTTATTTCCATTTCTTCCCATCATAACATCATGCATTTATTTTTTATCATTAGAAAAATATTATACTTCAAAAGATCTACTCATTTATGAAACTGCACTTTGAAAAATATATATAATACTAAAAATTGGTTTGAAGGCCCCGAGAGGGCGGTCCAGACGTGCCGAGGCCCCGACGAGCGGTCTAGATAGGCTGAAGGCCCCGAGAGGGCGGTCCAGACGTGCCGAGGCTCGGAGAGTGGGCCAGATAGACTGAAGGCCCGGTGCGGGCGGTCCAGTCATACTGTAGACTCAGAGAGTGGACCAAGTGGACTAAAGGCCTGGTGCGGGCGGACCAGGTGGACTGAAGGCCCGGTGCGGGCGGACCAGTCACACTGTAGACTCGAGATGCATGGTTGTTCTGTGTTTGTTATATGATATGTTTATGGTTGTATGAGGTTGGTATTTTGGGGGTAACTCATTAAGCCTTCGAGCTTACGTTTATCAATTATTGTTTCAGGTACAACGGATGTCCGCAGGAAGGCGAAGGCGTGACCGTACACTTCCTCGATTTATGATTATGATTTCTGGGAACTCTGATGCTTAAACTATTTTGAGAACACTTTGTAATAATTAATGGTATTTTGGATATTTAAAATTTTTTTAAATTGGCTTATTTTTTATGGATGTTACAAATTTATTGATTATACTTAATTTATTGATTTCAGTCGGTTCATAACTTCACATTCACGTTAGTTAATGAATCACTTAATTGATTTCAAACAATGAATTCATGGCCATTAGACTATTTCGCATCCACAACATAATTACAAATAATATATGAATCACTTAATTGATTTTACTTTTATTTTTGGAAATTTGTTATCGTTTCAAAATTAGTGTGTTACAATCTGATTTGAGGTTTTAGTTGTTGGAATGTTACAATTTGAGTTGAAGTATTAGTGTGTTACAAACTAAGTTAATTGTTCTTGGAATTATGTTTTCAAAATGGGTACACCGTACCAAATATTATGGTATACCATACCGGGAAGTATCGGATGTACCGAAATGAACCTACCCCCGACCGTACCCGATACATCCTCCCTAGCGAACCGCGTTCCCGATCCTCGTTCCCATACCGAAGGGTACCGCGAACTATGTGACTATGGACATTGTTATGGTTAGGTAGCTTTTTAAGTAGAATGTTATAACATGAGGGAATAAAAATAGGTTGCTATAATAAACAAATAAATAAAAATAAGTTGGTATTTATTGTTAGCTATAATGCAATGCTATAATTAGAGGTAGATTTTTCAAAGTACAATCTTATACCAAGAAAAAGATGGAGAGTACAAGGATCTAACAAAAACAAATGAAAATAGGATGCTATGATACACAAATAAGTGAAAATGAGGTTTGTATTTCTTATGTTTGTGCATGTCAGTTCAGACTGGGAAAGTGTGAAATATGAAAACAGATGTGATGTACACAACATTGAAATGTAAGTTGTCGATATACTTGCACTTAAAATCAATGCTTTTGTATACAATTGGTTGAATCCTGGTCTTTTCCGTTCGCGACAAAGCACGTAAATTCTTTTAGTTTGTCTTTATAATAATTGTATATTCAAGATTACTAGCAAAAAGTTTTGATGAAATTTATTTTATACGATGAGGTATGTATAAAAAGGTAAAACGCTTATAATATACTTTTGTTTAGTGTCTAATATGTTATCAAAATATCCGTTCATTAAATTGAAAAATTCACTGTTGTGACATAAATCTTATTAGTTGCGACCAAGGTATAAAAACACTTTGTGCTTTTTTGTCCTTTTTTGGAGGGTTAAACAATTAAAATGACTAACATTCTTTTCGCGCAATCTTCTACCATCATTTTCCTGAAATATGACTTTTTATATTTTTTTTTTCTTTGTTATTTTTATTAAAAAAAATTATGTGTTCAAATTCGTTTCCACAAAAGGGTCATAGAAAGACACCTAAAAGTATGGACCGATAAAAAGGTGTGCATTTTATAAGGAATCAAAAGGCAAAAAAGGAGTCAAAGAAAGTAACACTTTTAGGGGTTAGATTTTAGTGTTTTTAAAATAACTCTTGAGATTGCATAGTAATAAATTGAGTAATTACACGAATGGTCCATGTAGTTTAAGATAAACTTTAATTTTATTTTTTAACCCGAACATTACATATGCTTTGATTTGGTTTTAGTTTTGATACGGTCAAATTATATAACCATTTTAACCTTAATATTAATAATATTAAGTTAATAAGAAAATTGTTTATGAAACATATTGGCCCCACCAATTTTAGCATTTTTCTCAATACACTCGTATGTCAGTCTAATATAATGTTCTTTTTTCGTCGTTACGACCACACTCTATAATCTTTACCCTTCTCCACCGTCTACAACATCCACTTGCTAGAAAACTTGCACACATAAAAAAAAAATTCATCGAAGTATATGTACTCACCCCTCAGCCTCCTCCCAGTCCCCCATCTCCTTTCTATTCTCTGAAAAAATCATCGCTTTGTCATGTCCACCTCTTCTTCATCTTACCTGCAACCCATCAAATATTTATCTTATCAACAATTCATGAACAATAAAACAATAAACATCTGATTAAAAGAAAACCATACACAATTGATGAATAAGGAAACCAAAAATCAATGAACTATCTTAGATAGTTCCCACAATCATAACCCCAAAAAAATAGTAATAATAATAATAATAGTAACATAAACCGGAAATTTGATGAAACTGAAAATCAAAGTTTTGCACAATCTAAGATAGTTCTTACAAATTACACCCACATCGATGTTTAAACCTAGAAAAAAAAACTCCACATGTTTCTCGATTTTGTGCACTTGCTGAAACTAAAATTGATTTTGAATTGCACAAAAATCAGAAAAACACATACCTCCTCATTCGTCAAAAACCTAATACAACACACCCCCCCCCCCCCCCTCCTCAAAACTATTGTGTGGGAGAGGAATATGATGTCGCAAGGAAAACTAAAATTCGTCAACAGATATCGACCCAGAGGAAATTCATTGATGCTTAAATTGATACCCCCATACACACACATACTTCTAGGGTTTGTATACGTTAATGAATTGTTGTAGCATAGATGAAGAAGATATTTGTTAGAGATGGAGTGGTGGCATAGATGAGCCATATTTATTTTTCGAAACCTATAAATAATAAATAAAAACTATAATTTATGAAAAAAAATAGATATATAAGGACATTATAGTCATTTTAAGTTTGGTAGATACTAAAAAAAAGGTTACAAAACCAATTCATAAGGATCATTCGGAGTTTAAAAAAAAAATTAGTTACGAAGCAATTAAGCATACAAGTATTTCAAACCACATGACAAGTTTATTTTAATAAATTTTACAATATATGTTCCGTCATATTAAAAAAAATAATATCATAACTTTAAGTTTCATCATTTCATAAAATTTAAGATATGCTACCTAAAACAAACTAGAAAAATATAGTTTTTTGAAGTTTATAAATAATTCATGTTTTAGTTACGATTAAAATTTAAGGACTATAATATTAGAATAAAAATATAGCCTTTTCAATACACTTTGCACAAATCTTGATATATTTAAACTTTCAATTCGAAAAATATAAGCTAAATTGACTCCATTTAAGATATATGAATCGAAATTATAATTACTACTAACATGTAACATGTTGCATGTGATCACCAGCCTAGCTGGTTGTGATGCATCCTGGGTTATAGGCCTTAGTGGATGAGGTCAAGAGTTCTACTCTTGGCTGAGCACACATTTTGGGGATTTTCCCTGGATTGGCGTTGGTTCGATTCTTCGTTCCCTTTGGTGGTGAGTGGTGCCCCTCTGGTGGCCCGCCAGATATTCCTGATCCATCGGGTCGAATTACCCTCAAAAAAAAAAAAAAAAACAACATGTAACATGTTGATGCGAAAATATTTAGAAATAAGATCTGAAGTAAACACCAAAGTAGTGACTACTATTATCAATTTATCATAAGAAGTAAAGCTTAAACGAGTCGCTAATAATCTGTACTTTTATAATAAATAACCCATAAAACATTTCATTTATTAGACATAACTTACACACTTCACAAGCCCAAAGTCAAATGACAACACGCCAAATACCATCAAACATTTAACTCGATGATGGTACAATCTTAAAAATTCCATATGTTCAAATTCTTTCTTCTCAAAAGACAATTTTACCCTTCTTTAAGATGATGTTCTCCATTGCAACTCCACTTGAAGCTTACCATTCCTCGAATCAATTAAGTTGTACTTTCCATTGATTCTCTTGTTGCTCACCACATCCCCAAGTTGTATATCCACATAACCCAATGTTTCCTAAATAATATGTACACATTATGTCAAATCACATAAAAAAAATCATCCTTTTAGGTGAAATTATAAGATTGATTCTTTCTTTATATACCTTGGGATGAATTAAACCCATCCTTGAAGAAGTACTCACGACTTCAAAATGCATCCTGTCGTTTGTTGGTGGCTCTTCTAAAGTAAATGAAAACTCCTCATCCCATCTCGGATCACGGTTTTTCTTCACAGGCTACATATCATATAAAACAAACTCTTCATCCCAAGTCATGGTAAAATGACGAATTTACCCTTGTTATAGAAAGGAAAATTACCTTCGTTCTTTTTTCTTCTCCTCTAAAAAGCATACGAACAGATGGATTGGTATGATGTTTGCCTTCAAGATCTTCGGCTTGATGGATTATAACAACAAGCAAACCTCCACCTTCTGGGGTTCCTTCTGGAGCCTTCTCGATCACTTCTCCATCTTTACTTTCAGCCGGGATTTGATCGTCTGTGAAAGGCTTATACACCAATTCAATCATGATTTGACCTCGAGATTTTTCGTTTTGTGTGTCGTTTGGGTCCATGTTTTTTAGAAGCTCAAGAGTCATAACTTTTGGTTCTTCCGGTGTTATTTCTTTTAGTGGTATGACATTCATCCCCATCTTGTCATGTTTCCCCACCTACATCATCCAGTTTTTGTTTGACCATAAAAGTCAAAATTATATATATAGTCAAGATTATAACATTCAAAAATCAAAATACCTGTTCCCAGTCATATACGATGATCTCAAGAGCTTGTGATTCCGGATCTTTCACAACTAAATGGAACTCCTCATTCCATTCCGGATTAAGGTTTTTGTGTTTGACAACGGTTTTCTTGGAGGGAAGCTTATCTTCGGTGAGCTTCAATTTTACATAAGGGTCCGAAGCACCCAAAATATCCTTCTTTTTCAGTTTCATCGCCCTCAAAACCTTTACATTCAGCATTCCAACTGGCCTCTTCATCGCTCTGACAATTTCATACATCAAATCAACAAAAAACAATTCGAATCGATCATATATATCAGATAATACGATTGGTTAATTGATTGATACTTACTTTGCAGGATCGAGTACTGGTACGACGAGTGTTTTAGGCCACAAATACATGTTTGCGACCTGGGTTTTGATAAGTTCCTGAACGAATCTGTACAAGCCAGGGATGGACATCAAATCGGCTCCGAGAAGTTTTAGTCCGAAATCAACGTGAGGCTGAAATTCGAAGAAAATTAGATATGAATCGCTAAATATAGGAAATATACTTTGATTCCATTGAGTTTTGAGGTGATAAATCATGAAACGATGAGAAATTATTGTTTTTGTGTTGCAGAAAAATGTGATAGCCGTATATACGTACACATACGATTCTAAGTTCTAACTGAAATTAACGCCTTTAATAACAATGAGTCATGAACGAATGGATATAACTACTAGGGTTTAGGATTTAGGTAAGGTTACCTTCTCCATGAGAGAAACGAGAATTTGACAGAAGCAAGGGAAGCTCGGAACTAATGGCTTTAAGGTGATACGAGGTGAAGCGAATACTTGCAAGTCCACCACCTGAGAAACGAAAAAAGCTCATATAATTTGAACATAAAAAGGGTATTTATGTCTTTTTCTTACTATTTTGAATAGAATAAAACTATTACAATTTTTTATCTATATACAGTATAATAATAATCATGGATACCTGAATAGTGGGTCTCAACCCGAAGGCCTTAACAGCAACATGAATGTTGGGATTAGCAGCCCATTTAAATGATGGTTCCATTATTAACTCCTTGTCATCCGTAGAATAAACTTTCATTCCTGTAAAAACAGACAACGTAACCATAAAATATTAAAATAAATAAATCAATTTTTACGTGTTAAATAAAAATAAAAATTCAAAACTCTGAATGTTTCCTACTATTAACAACCTTGAAATGTGGGTGGTAGGTTGCCTAATGTAAGTGTATCAAATTCGACTGCGTCTATTTTGTACTTTGGAATCTGCTCTTTTATGATCGGTTCTGCTATAGTCTTCACAGTCTTGCAAATCGCCTACAAGAAAAAATAAATAAATATGTATTTTGTTATTCATAGATAAATTTGTAGACCATTTATGCATGCTATTGATTAAAATTATAGACAAATCCACCACCTTGTCTAGATATGGCCACATTAGCTCGATAAACTTGTTGAGCCAATCAACCTGTATACGATAAAAGAGTGAATGTAAATAACCACATAACAATTTGCATTGACTTTTGGAAGTCAAACAAGTTACTTTTGGACGTTAGATATGAAAGAATAATCTGATAAATAAGTTATTTATCAGATTATTCTTTCAACGATTCAAGTTATTTATCAGCTGTCAGATAAATAACTTGGATGTTAGATTTTGAACCGGGAATGCAATATTAGATTCATATATCATAATAAAGAGAGGAATACATACCCGGTCATGGTCAGGATTTTTGACCCACATTGGTATTTCCGGAAGCATCTGTTCGAGGGACTTTGTATCTCGTTCAACTAACGGTCGTACTTTTGGTGTCTTGATATTCAAAGTAACAAAAACACACAATAAGTAATTAATTGACTTGATATATATATATATATTTAATCTAGAGTTCGATTTCATTTTCACCAAAACAATTTGAAAAAAAAAAAAAACTTTTCTCGCGCTTCATACATCCAAAAGGTTTACTATCACTGTTTTTTTTTTCAAACTGAATGAAATACTTTTTATGTTGAATCTACTTTGGTATTGGTAAATCACTAAATCTTTCAACTTTTGTTAAATTTCAGTAAAAAAAATGAACCATTTTGGACTCCAAACATGTTTTTTTACCTAGTTTGCAATGTGTAATCCCAAATTTATTTATTCTTTTACTTTTGATATAATATAAAGCTAGTGCCGAAACAAAACTAATTTAATAGTACAAAATATAATTTTTCAAACATTGTAGTCATGTAAATCTAAATTAAAAAGTTAGTTTGTTTCTTTTAATTATCAATAATATTTTTGTGATTCTACCTTTTTCTTAGTCTATGTAACAAAATATTATTATTTATTGATTAAATAGGTGTGAGACCTATGTTTACACATGTTTATTAAAAATAAAAGTTTAGTATAAAGTTGGAATGATAGAATCAATTGGATGCTTGATATTAGTTATTTAAGCTTTAATTCTAATATTAGGAGATTTGAAATGGAAAGGAAATAAACTATTATTAAACATTTATTTTGAAATTTAATAGATTTTAAATTTAAGAAAATAAAAATCACAAGAAAATGACAAGTAGAAAAAAAAAATTAAAAATCCTAAAATTGATATGTTTCAAATTCAATTATAACATTACATTTGACAATAATAATAATTTTTTTTATGTTAGATTTCATTTGTTTAACTTTTTGAAATTTCAAGAAGTGTCCAAAATAAATCAAGTCTCCAATTTCAAGAAAGCGTTTTTTATGATACTTTAGTCAAAAGTTAAATGTCCGTACAAGTGACATATATATATATATATATATATATATATATATATATATATATATATATATATATATATATATATATATATATATATATATATATATATATATATATATATATATATATATATGCTATACAAAAATACAATTTATCTACTATAGTGATGTGGTCATTTTTATAATTATCTTTTTTCTTTTTATCAATTGATGATTTTTCCTAATTTATGTGAATGGCACAAAACTTATAGGTTTAAAAGATATTCCTATCTGTTGGTACTAAAATTGACTCGACCTTTTGGTAGAAATTGAGAAAAGAATGGATAAAAAGGACATTTCAATCCTTATTTCAGAATTAATTTAGAAATTAGATCAAAAATCCTATAACTGCAAAACCAAATACACATAAAACCCAAACTGAAACGTATTAGTTGACTTTGGAGAATCGACAATTACCATGAAAAGAATCATATAAATTACAGAAAGAAAGATCGAAGAAGATGAAGATAATACGATTATACGAACCTCAACATGAGTTGGTTGGTAGTAAATGAACAAGTAGTACCCAATCACAAGCCCAGTTGGAACTCCAATTCCAAAACCAAATGCCCCCATAATTGTGCTAACGACACCCATCTTCACTCCCAAATTCTGCCCCAAATCCCCTTTGCTAATCTAGTCTAATCACAACTGATTCTTCACAACACTTACCGAAGATTCTCGGTAAATAAGTTGTGACAGCTTACTGAAGAATGAAGATGAATCTGAGAGGCGAAGAGGAAGAACTAACAAACACAGGTCTCGTGTTAATTGGAATTCTGTCAGAAAAACACATAAATTATACAGAAAACTGTTTCTATTCGAGTTGGAAGAGGGAGAATGGATGGTTTTTTTGGATCCATTACCTAACGGATTTGGTGGGATTTAATGTGTGTGTCGGCAACAGTTTCTGTGCTCCCGTTTTGAATGAAGAGCAGTGTGTGTTCTGAGGTGATTGTGCGTGTGAGAGAGTCGTCGGATTGGTCACCATAAATATCTTCTTGATTCCCATTAAAACGGACACCATTAAAGCTAAGCTTTTTGTATTGTTTCGCATAGTGAATTTGCTATTTTTTAGTATTTTATATTATGTAAAGGGTCATATATTTCCCTTAAAATATATGTTTTATTTTTTATAAAATAAAAAAAGCACAAAGTCCCTTCAATAATGATTTTACATGTAGATTTGAGATTTGAGAATATCCACTTGAAAGTTTTTACTGATATTGATTAAATTATTAGTTAATTAGTTTATAACCCGTAGAAACCATGATTATAAATTAATTTAATTTTCATAGCAAAAAAATGCATAATTATTAATGAATTATTTTAAATAAATAATTTTAAATAATATGTTAATTAATAAATATACCAAATTTTAAAGTTAATTATAACTTCAAATTTAACATATAATTAAAAAAGTAAATGTTTCTATCAAAATTCTAAATTCTATTATTTAAAACTCTAACCTCATTAATTGTGATAGTGATTTGCATGATATATCTCTTTGACATCAGGGGCGGACCTAGTAGGTGTCCCGGTGTGGCACCGACAACACCTACTTTTTCTGTCCGCAGTGGAAAAAATTTCGATTTTTCGATTTTTTTTACCTTATTTTTCTACATCGGCAACACCTATTTCAAACTCGGCAACACCTACTGTGTATTCCTGCGTCCGCCCCTGTTTGACACATGACATAATATTAATGTGGAGTTGTATTAGAGTGACACATGACAAAATGATATTAAAACTATTCTTTTATTAATATAGAGATTTTGCTAACCTGACCAAACAAACGGAAATTCAAGGGCTAATCGTAAATATACCAAACTAGTTATTCTCCATGTTGCGTCGGATAACTCGTTTACAATTAATAAAACGAAAACTATAAAAAAAGTTATGTAAGCAACCAAAAACATAACTTTAATGCACATGATAACTATTTGCAATTTGTATATAAAATATGATTTACAAATGTCAACAATCCACATATGACACGGTGACGATTATACCATATCAAGTAGACCACAAAATTGTCAAAATAAAATTCGTTCCAAACAATTATATACGGAGGAGGCATTCGGAAATAAGGTTTAAAAATGTATCTTAAGGAAATTAATAAAAACGAAAACTACAAAAATAAATTATGTTAAGGAACATAACTTTAAAATATAGTAAGGGACCAAAACTACAAATTAAACAATAGTAATAATTTAACTTTAAAATTATGAATGATGAAAACTGTTAAATTAAAATTTATGTAGGATAAAAAGTGTAAATATGAGAATCTTTTATGACCAGAGGCAAAGTCACTATTTACAGAGAGATGTTTATTTTATATCTTAGTATTATATTTTTGTAAAAGCTGTAACATGATCTGGATTTAGCCTTTTTGGTCTGATAACATAAAAATTAAATGAACAGTGCCCTTGTGGGGGGGGGGGGTGTATTGTCATTGTTTTTTAATAGATAAAACTTCAAAAATGGTCTTTATGGTTTTAAAAAATATCAAGTTTACTCCCTAATTTCAAAGAACCTCACAGATGGTCCCTGTGGTTTCAAAACTTTTAACATTTGGTCCTTTGAGCTAACTCCGTTAGATTTTAGCTGTTAACTATTATTTGATTATAATATTCGGAGGGTATTTCCGTCATTTTACTAAACAGGGGCCATTTATGATATTTTGTTTTTTTTAAAAGAAATATATTAAACCTAACCCCCCGACCCATTCTCTTCCTACCAGACTTATCTATGTCCCTGTCCTTCATCTTCATCATGTATGATAAGAAATCGAGGGTTTGGTATTTCGATTAACATCCTATGAACCATCCCATTAACATCCTTGACCACATAATCAGTCTTGAAGATATCAATTTTGCAAGCAACGAACTCGAGTGCAGTTTTGAGAAAACAAAGGGCTCCGATGAAATCATGTATGCGTATGTGAATTCAGAACTAAAATCAATTCCCTAGTGGGTGAAAGTCCTCTACAATTGTGTATGTGTGTGTGTGTGTGTTGGCTCTTGTACCTCCTGCGACTACAATGCACCATCTCCTTCGTTCCAATCAGGTTTAATCTGTTCAAGATTTGATTTGCAGGTGTGTTAATTTGATATGCTCATGTTTTGATTGCATTTTTCTGGTGGAAGCACTATGTTAGAAACAATTTTTTGATTTCAGTGTGTTAATATGATTTCTGATCAAGCTCGATTATGATGTTAACAAAGAGTGCGGTTCAATTGATAATTGGCATCAGAATGTAATCATAGGTTGTAGGCGCTTGAGCTTGAACATGAATCGAAATGGAATCAGAGGTTTTGCCATTTCGAAACCAATGGCGACGGAAAGATTTCTGCTGAGGAATGAATCAATGAGCTCCACGAAGCATTTGACCTTTACGATTTGAACAAGAATGGGTTAATTGGTGATGCACGAACGAAACAATAGAGTTGGAGTGGACTTACGAGAAAGAAGGCAGCAGCACGGTGGAGGGTGGTGGTGGTTGTGAATCGGTGGTGATGGCAGGTGGCCGACATCCTCCTGTTGTCGGTTTTTCTTGCTTTTTCCGGTGAAGTCGAAGGCAAAGGGGAATAGAGGGAGGGTGGAGAAGGGTTTCTAGACATCGCACAGTCGGAAAAGGGTGGAAGCAGTGGGGTGTTTGGTGGTGGCAGTGGGTGGTTGACGCCCTATTTTCTCCTTTATTTTTGGACATAGCTCGATGGGTGAGAGGTTGAGGAGGTGTAAGGAAGATGTTTGATGGTTTTAGTGGTGGTTTTTGGTGGTTTAGGGTGGTATAAGATGGTGGAAGTGGTGGGTTATGGTGGTGTTGGGTGGTTTAAAGGATAACACACACACACATAGAGAGAGAGAGATAATATATTTTTTCTTTTTTTTTAAATAAAACAAAACATCATAAATAGTCCCTGGCGGTAAAATGATGGAAATATCCCTGCAATATAATAATAAAAAATGAGTTAACGGTGAAATGCTAACGGAGTGAGCCGGAAGGACCAAATGTTAAAAGTTTTGAAACCACAGGGACCATCTGTGAGGTTTTTTGAAATTAGGGACTAAACTTGATATTTTTGGAAACCACAGGGACCATTTTTGAAGTTTTGTCTTTTTAATATGAAGATTAAGGTAAACCAAAGAACAACTAGCTGAATACAAACCTTGAAATCAAGCGGGTTGCAAGAAGCTTGATGATAACCCTTATATACAATCGTGAATCAAGATTGACGTATAAACATGTCGATTTTGAAGCTTTGGGCACTTTAAACCTTGCACATGTTTCTTCAAGAGATAAACATGAGAATGTGTTTGGTAGGGATTACTTGTTAAGGGAGAAAATATAAAGATAAAAGGGAAACATGAGGCAGTGATGCAGGGCCGCAAAACGAAGCAGATGTGGCGACAAAGGAAAACGATGTTTGCAAATAGGAGCGACTCACCTGCTAATTGAAGTGGTGTGTGAAGGAGGCAAGAAACTACGACATATAAGTTAAAGAAGTGGCTACAAAAGCAAACCTACCTTTGAAGTCTCATGCATAAACCTGAGGCAGGAATGAGGTAGGCAGTGAAGCAAGTGACCAACGGAAGCTCCTTAACGACGTGTATAGGTTTATCATCCAAAAGAAGGTCTCGCATATAGTGAAATCACATAATGATAAAAATCCATTTAACAAAATTATCATCTTTTTAACAATGTATTTAACAAAGTGGTTATTATGAAATGTGAAATACTAAAAATGGTCCCCATATATATTTTTGGTTTCTTTGAAACACAATTTCACAATTAGAATTTGATACTCTTCTTGGCTGAAAACCTTAATTACAAACATTCAGCAAAGCATACGCAGTTAAAATGGTTTCAAATCAAGTGGGTATCCTTAGCCCTTACATTATGGTCTCTGTATACATATAATACATGTTTTCACTAGTACATCGTGATTCAAATAACTAGGTTAGTTGGTACTTGTTTCACGGTTTATCAATCATGTCACATGTAGGGGGTACTAGATGACTTAATATATAACATGATCCTCAATTGACTTTGTTGTATTCATTACAACAACGTGCTTCATAAAAATCAAGTAAAAGCATTCTAAAAATTATATTTTGCGAGTAGATTTCATGCTTCCAAAATATTTGTTGTATGCTTGAAAGAATGTTATGTATTGGCATGACTGTTTCAGAAAATTAATTTGGTTTCATTTTGGGGAGATCGACGACCGAGGCAATTCACCTACTTAGATGTCTTATGTAGAAATAATGAAATATAGAGAACATAATAAGGATTTACATATGGTGTTCATCGACCTGGAGAATGCGTATGATAGTGTTCCTAGAGAGGCTATTTGGATGACCTTGGAAGCAAAAGGGGGTTCATATGAAATATGTTATGGCTATTCTTGATATGTATTTTCGGTCTATAACTTGCGTTTGGACCTCGATAGGAGACTCGTAGTCATTTTCGGTTCGAATCGAGTTACATCAATGTTCCGCTCATAGTCCGTATTTGTAACATATGTTCTAGGTATTACTTAATTAAGTTTTAGGGTTTTGTACGTGGACTCGACGAGTTGGGAGTCCAACTCGTCGAGGAGAGACATCTTGGTGGACACGGGATTTCGACCCTACTCAACGAGTCGGAAGGCCCGACTCGACGAGTAGGTGTTGCAGAGGAAAACCCTAAATTTTAGGGGCTGGTACCCTATTTAAAGGACTTATGGTTCACTGTAGCCTCCCATGTCGTCCTTACAGTCCAGAAAGAAATCCAAGCCGCATATTTGAGCTTCTTTGAGTGTGTATGGACCTTAGAGAGTGAAATTTGTGCCTTTGAAGAAGGAAACTTGGGGATAGAAGAGCTTGAAGGAGGGAGAAAGCTTGGTATCCAACATCTTCGGGTTGTGAGCATTCATTTAGAGGTAAAAAGTTACCACCTTGGTCTCTAATTACTTAGATCTCATTTCCTGGTAGAATGTGGTCACGTTTGGATGCAAAATGAGGTCAAACTCAGATTTGGACTTATCAGAAGGAAATGTTCTAGATCTGGACCTCTCTAGGTCTCCAAGGACATAAAGTCACTCACTTTATCAAGCTTAGCCCCTTTCCATGCATGAGAACCTTGTAGGAATCCTAGTTTTGAAGTTATAGCCTTGGAGGACCTTGCATGCACGTAAAGTTTGCAATTTTACGTGGTATATACACTAGGAGAGTTTGGATTTGGAGTTTGGGACCTTAGATCCCACTGGAAAGGGCTGAACTTGAAGGAGACTGAAGGAACTCGTCGATTCCCTTAGTTGAATCGACGAGTCGAATAAGGTTTACCTGTTTTCAGGTCTTCAAGTGAGTTTTCTGTTGTCATGAGTTTGCGGTTTCATGAGTTTTTGGTTGTCATTAGTTTTCGGTTTCATGAGTTGTCGGTTGTCACGAGTTTTTAGTTTCATGGTTTTTCGGTTCGGTATTCATCAGTTTTCGGAGTGACTCAGCGAGTTACACAAGTAACTCGACAAGTGGAGGAATTACTCAGAAAACTCGACGAGTAGAGGTACACATGGACTGTTGACCAGGGTTGACTTTAAGGGTGTCTACGGGATTTTGATGAGTTGATCACATGATGATTATTGGTGGTTGATTTGGAGCAGCACGTGGGGGATTAGCTAATCTTAGCTTATCAGTTCCACATTCACGAGGGGTGAGTCTTCTCACCATACCAATAGGTCTAAGGCACCAAGGCCAGCCTATTTCATGATAGATGATATACTTGTTGTGTAGAGATATGTGGTATGCTTGTTGTAGAGATATGTGGTATGATAGTTAGATATGTTTGGTAATATACTAGCTATATATGTGATACTTGTAGGGAAAGACCATGGGGGAGCCCATGACACTTGGGTTTAAGACCATATGGGGGAACCCATGGCTTTTCAAGCAAAGAACATCGGAGGAGACCATGACACTTGGATGTAAGCCCATGTGGAGGAGCCCATGGCACTTGGGTGTAAGACCATGTGGGGGAGCCCATGGCATCCTGAAGTAAGACCTTGGGAGGAGCCCAAGACATCCTTATATGTTTGTATGCATGGCTTATGTGGTAGAGATAGCTTTTATAGCTAACATGATATGTGTTATGTGGATTGTGTGTGGGGCATGCTCTGGGGAACTCGCTAAGCATTCGCTTACCGTTTGTGGATTTGTTTCAGGTACATTTGAGCCCAAGGGCAAGGGCAACATTTGATGGCGTGGCGTTCACTCTCTCTCGGGCATTTTACGGGACACTCTGATGATTTGAAATAAATTTGTAATGGTTATGAATTTTGGAAACAACTGTATTTGGAAACCTCATGGTTGTGGAAATATTTTTTGTTAATTAAAAATGAAAATTTTCTTTTGAAAATTGGGTCGTTACATGTTGGTATCAGAGCCTTGGTTTGAGGGATTTAGGCATGCCCTCGGGTGCGTCGGGACTCAAACTAAGGAAATGGTAAAAATTGTTTTCAAAAATATAATGAAATTTAAAACTTTTAAAGAATGGAAAAGAGGAGAGTGCAACGTGTGTGATCGTCCGAGCCAAGTAAGTAGTTTCCCCAATATGTTAGCCATGTAATACTAATACTTGAGTTATGGTAATCGTATGGTTCTTGCTATGTGTATGCTCATAAAATTGTATACGGTCGGGAACTTATAGCCTTAGAATGATTTATTTGGCCTTATTTCCCGTTCCTCATCTGGTTGTGGTCCTAGTGTAGAATCTATTATTCGAAAGTCTATTTGATCTTGTTTTGTATAATTTACATGCATAAAGGCAACCTATTATGATTGATGGGATTGATATGAGTAGAGAAAATCTTAGGATTGCCTAGGATTTGAGATATACGGTAGTCTGTGGGATATGATTTGTTTTGGGACGAATCGGAGTTATCAGTAGAGATTTAGGGAAGGTACAGGTAGGTGTAGAAGGTAGTATTGGGCCCGTACTACTGAAAGCATAGGACCTATAGCCGAACCAATGTTAGATCTAAAAGCTTTGAGGAGGACCGGTGTGGAAAGATCCCCTATTTGGCCATTCTGATCATTATGGTTTACTGTAACGCCCGTAGATTAGGGCTAGTCAATTTAGAGACGATAAGCGTCAAAAATGACTTTTTTATGGAAGATTATTTATAATGATTGATCTTAACTAAGTTGTAGTATATGTTACAAGGATTCCGTACATATAAATAACGTCGAAATCCGAGTTATAACGAAAAAGTTATGACATGTTGAAGTTTCACCACAGAACCGACACAACACAGTGCGACGTAAATAGTGAATTTACGTTAGAGTGATATTTAGCCTTAGTGATCTAAAAAAAAAGTCGTAGAGTTCGTTAAACCGAGAGCGTACATTAAAAGAATGCCCAAATCTGACTTCGTATGAGGAAGTTATGATTTTTCTAAGTTTTAGCTTAGCAGTATGCAGCCCGAAACTCGAATTCAAGATCGATTGATTTCTAGCCGAAGCAATCTAAACGAGAATCGAATATCTCATCATTAGTAGTGCAACGATAAAAAGACAGACGAAAACGGATGTCGGATGAAGAAGTTATGAATTTATAACGGAGTTTTCCTGTCCTGGCCTACTAAAAATAAATAATAAAAATAAATTCAAAATTAGCCGACGGAGTTTAAATGAAAGTTGTAGAGAGTAGTCTCACCTACGCGTGGATATAAAGAACTTCGAAAACGGAGTTCGTATGAGGAAGATATGAATTCTTGAAGTTTATTAAATAATTAAAATATTAAATTTAAATATAAAATCTGATATTATATGAAGGGGGGAGTTACCGGACTTATTCGGGTTACGCATAGCGTACCTAGGATTACGCATAGCGTAATCCAAGGTTCCAACCCCTATAAAAGGGATGCGAGGGAAGCCGAGTTCTTTGCACCTTTCCTCTTCTCTCTCTCCCCTTTTACCTCGTTTTTCGTGCAAGAAATATCCCGAAGCCCCGGTATCATTCCCGAGCCCCGAAGCAAGTCCCGAAGCCCCGAAGATCCTGAGAAGTGCAATTCCCGAGCCGAAGCTCTGCCCGTGAGAAGCCCGGTTTTTGTGAAGATCTCCCGGTTTCACCGAAGAATACTACTTCTACAAGTCGTAACGCTGCTCGATCATCTTCTGATCAAGTGAGTGTATAGTTACTTTCTTCTAACACACAAATACGAAGTATTTTCTATGAAATCCGTGCTATATTTTTATATATTGTTTGTTTATTTGAGATGGTTGGAATGAATGTTTTATATCGGTTGTTAAATGATTTAAACTGTATATGTATTTTATATCTACAAATATGTTGGGTAGAACATGGGTAGATGAAATAGTGGCAACTATGAGACGTAGTGCCTATTAAATAAGCCTTGGTGCCGATGTGACTTCGTGCCTATTGAGTAAGCTTTGGTGACGATGCGACTTCGTGCCTATTTGATAAACCTTGGTGACGATGTGACTTCGTGCATGTTGAGTAAAACCTTGGTGACTATGGAGTTAGCGCCTGATAGCTATGGATTTAGTATCTGATAGATAAACTTTGGCAGCAATGGACTTCGTGCCAATTCCTTAGGTAAATCCTTAGGAATGAATGAATGAAGGATAATTGGTTCTTAGGGTAAACCCTTAATAAATAAAGGAGATATGGGGATGGGTATGTGGGTTGACTGTTTGATGATTGAATAATAAATGTATTATTGTGGGTTGAAAACCCTATATGCTCACCAGGCTCCCAAACCTGACCCACTCATTTTTCTTTGTATTACAGGTAATGACACAAGGGTATAAGTTGGTGGACTTGACGAGAGATTTTGGATTATATATCAGTAGTTATAAATAACTGTTGTAAGGTCTATTTTATATTGTTTATGCTTTTTTCTGTATTCGAACATGACATCCCGAGATTTTGTTATATAATGAAAATACTTTTCTTTAAGAAATGCTTTGATAAAACTTTATCATATTTTTTTTGGGAACAAATTCCGCAACAATTTTCTTTAAACGATTACTCTGATTTTAAAAACAAAGCATAAACAAATCGGTCTTTCCTAGCCATGAAGTTGGGGATGTCACATTTACGGCACATGATCGGGATCTGAATCTGGGGCTAAGTCAGGTGACACTACCGAGGTCATCGACGAGAGGCTGCCTGAGCTTATTGCAGTAGAGGTTACCAGGGGCATCCTTGACGTTATGCCAGTTATCTTTGGGACGGTGAAGGGGAGTATGATGGAGATTATGGAGGAGAGGCTCAGGGTATTTAGAGCCGAGATTGTTGTAGGCTAGGTTGGGGCCCGAGCTCCCTCATTATGGGAGTTCAAGGCGTGCGGAGTGCTAGAGTTTTTCGGGGTCAGGGACCCTATTGTCATCCGAAACTGGGTGGCGGATATCGAGAACGCCCAGTGCACGAGTTCTTGCTCCGATGCGGCAAAAATGGGTTTTGCTTCTTATATGCTGAGAGATAGAGCTCGAGACTGGTGTGGAGAGGTTACTAGCTAGGTGGGAGAAGCCGGTGTGGTTGAGATGTCATGGGTCGAGTTTGTTCGGCGATTTGATGTGGATTTTGCACCAGCCATTGAGGTGTAGAGGATGGTCAGGGAGTTCCAGGAGCTCCAACAGACTACCGAGACTATGGCGGAGATCACCGCCATATTCCGGGAACGAGCATTGTTAATCCCACAATACGCTACCGATGAGGACATGAGGAGGACACGGTATCATTCCATGTTGAGGGATGATATCCGGGAGTTTGTGAGCTTCACAGGGGTGCAAAACCCTGAATGAGATGGTGGAGAAGGTCCGTGAGCGGGAGATGGAGTTGGACTTCCGCACCAAGTGGAAGCTGAGCAGGCACAGACAGCAGTAGGTCAGGCTAAAAAGCATAAGACCTCAGATTCATCCGGTAGGGGCCAGCAGGGCCGGGGCATGTGTGCCAAGTGCGGTAAGCCGCACAGTGGAGCTTGTCGGATAACAGGCTCGGGATACTACGCATGTGGTCAGCAGGGCCACTTGAGCAGGGATTGCCTCAGGAAGGGCTTAATTTGTTTTCATTGCAACCAGATTGGCCATAAGCGGGCCGATTATCCTAGGTTGTAGGGAGGGGGAGGAGCAGTGGCGGTGCCTGTGCCCGCCACGATGAGGATTACTGATGGCCGCCCTGCTAAGGCGGATGCTCCAGCGGTGAAGAGCCGCGCAGTTAAGTCGACTTCCGAGGAGGCTCGGGCAGCACCAAACATTGTGGCTGGTACGTGTTTATTCTTCTCTGCTCTATAATTAATTGCATTGATTATGTGTAATTTGTGCGTATGTATAGGGACCTTCTTGGTCAATGGTATATCTGCTCACGTTTTTTTCGACTCAGGAGCTACCCGATCGTTTGTGTCTCTTTTGCTAAGCAAGAAGTTTTGTTCGACTCAGGAGCTCACATCTGGCTTGCCATCGAGCCCATAGTACGGGTCTCCCTTAGCCCGTAACTGGAATGCTCCCGGGTTTGTTGGTTACCGCATGAAGCAGTCCCACCTCAACCCATCCCACATAACATATCAACATATAACATAACCACTAAGCAAGCTGATAAACATATAACACAGGTAGTCCTACAGGACTACCTAACTGGCATAACCACTGAGCATGCAACATTAACTTCATACTCAACATACTAACACTACTAGGATAACATATTCAATGGGCCGACCTTGGTGCCTTAGACCCTTTAGTATAGTGAGGATAACTCACATCGCGAATGCCGACTCGGTAAATAAACTCCAACTCTCGGATCACTGCCACAAACTCCACCACCTATTATCATAGTATAACCATACTCGTAAGTTCCCAACTCTTCAAGGTACCCCATAAGTCAACTAGTCAACCCCTGGTCCAAGTCAAAGCCAACAGTCAAGGTCAACATTCCATGTTGACCCTTACTCGTCGAGTACCCTCGGCTACTCGCCGAGTTCCTCGAGATACTCGTTCACTCGCCGAGTCTCCGGAGTGACTCGTCGAGTTCCTAAGGTTCGCGATCGAACCCTAGGGCCACTCGTCGAGTTTCCTTCTTGCAACTCAACAGGTTCACACGCATTCATCAATTTGGGGAAACATTAACCGACTCACTAAGTTGTTCATCCAACTCGTTGGGTCTACGATACTCTTCATCGGACTCGCCGAGTTGTTCATCCAACTCGTTGAGTTCAATGCCTATCTTCATATGACTCGCCGAGTCCCTTCAACCCTTTAACCATGCAGACACTTTTTAAGCCATGCCAAGGCCCCAAATTGCTGATCCAACCTCCTTAGGCATGCTTATCATGTAAAGTTACAAACTTTATGTGCATGCAAGGCTTTAAGACCATAAAATGGCATAACTAAGCTTGCAATGAAATCACATCCTTGGGGTAAGGCTCATACTAGACAAGGTTGGTGGCTTTATGAATCTAGAAGCCAAGGGGAGTCCAGATCTGAAGTTACAACTTCATATCTTGGCTTAAAAACACAAAAACCCTTTCCTAAACTCATGCACAAAAGGGTTTAGGAGAAAATGAGCCAAGGGAAAAACGATCTAATACCTTCAAGAGAGCCCTTTCTGATGCAGAACATGAAACCCTCAAACTCTTGCTTCAACTAGCTTGCTTCCCAAGTAATTCCTTCACCAAAAACTCCCCTCCAAGCTTAAACCTCCAAAGAATACACACACACACACACACACGAGTTAGGGCCTTTCTGGACTCTCAATGGACTGTAAAGAGGCCAAAGGAGGCTTGTTCTTCTTTAAATATGGTGCAAAACCCCGAGATTTAGGGTTTCATATGCCAAATCCTACTCGTTGAGTCCCTTCTTGGACTCGGCGAGTAGGTCACTAAAACACGTGGACCAACCCGCTGCTACTCGACGAGTAGGGCAACCAACTCGTCGAGTAGACCCAAAGACTAAAAAGATTCAACATAATTCAATACCTGAGAATCGGAGTGTTACAGTTAATCTCTTCTAATGCTTGTTGACAATCAAGATTGGATTAGCCGAGGATCATGAATCCAAATGGTGAATCGACCATGCGAAGTTACAATGAGATTTAGCTCAAGTAACACTTGAAAATTACGACCACCATATAACTTTCTATGACTATATTCTTCTCTTGACAAGCAGGTAAGCCATACATGCTTATGTCAACAATAATATACCACAAGGCTTAATTTCCATGAGAAGCATAAGCTTCACATTATTATTATTATAATATGTGATTTTGTTCTATTACTTATTAAGTTAATACTTTTAACTTTGTAAAATTGTCCTATCAAACTCTTTCGGTAAATCCACTTCAAACACAAGAAAGAGGTGAGGGTGGCGAGAAATAAATGTCACTTAAAAGCCAAACTCATTAGGAATTGAAGAGACATACCTTAAACCTTCCTTATAACAATAAAATGGATGAACCTAGTCGTGGTAAGACTAACAATGCAAATTTAAGAAACAGATGCGGACGTAATGTTTGTAGTTTAATGTGATATATATAAATACGATTTTACAATATATATATATATATATATATATATATATTCACACACACATTTGGGTTTATATATCTTTTAATTTTATTGACTAAAAGTCAACAATTAAATTATAAGTCCTAATCTTGTCTTTTAATTAATATTATAATTAAATCAACTTTAATTTATCTTTTAGTATAAATCCTAGTTTGGATGTGTTTAAAATAGAAAGGAATGAGCAACCAAAATAAGGAACACATTTAGAAAATTCTGGAACTTCAAGTTCCACGGCGTGAGGAAGGAATAGCCACATCGTGGCACACCAAAAACCGTGTGGCTTATTAAATAATTATTTTAGGTTCTTAGCAGCGAACCGCGACGTGGCCAACAAAATACCACAACATGGTGATGAAAGTAGTCACGATCCAATTTCATCATCGACCGAATCCACGACGCCGTGGAGGGCCAACCACGACGTGGCGAAGAGGCATAACAACCAAAACATCGTTTTTTTTCAAGCATAACCAAATTTGATTTTTATCAAGGAAAATTATAGACTTTTAAAATGATTTAAAATAGAAACCCCAAACATACACACCCTAACATACGAACAAGACAAACTCTAAGTGCAATAGAATTGAGTTAACCTACGCTCTAATACCACTGATGGGTTTCACGCCTTGTCATATACCAAAAACAAGGGCATCAAAAATAACAAATAAATCTGAGCTATTGCACTTGAAACAAATGGATCTAACTCAACTAATCTATGCAACTCATTATGACATAATAGATAAAGTCGTACTTTTGATTTCTTGGTAGGTTTCTTCTTTTGACGAGCCAATTGAATGGACTAAAAGAACCCAACAGAGAGTTCCTCTTTTGAAATCGCACCCAAGAAGCAAAATGTAACGCCTGTAGATCCGGGCTAGTCAATTTAGAGACGATAAGCATCAAAAATGAATTTTTGATGGAAGATTATTTAGAAGGATTAATATTAACCAAGTTTTAGCATATGTCACAAGGTTTCCGTGCATATAAAGAACGCCAAAATCCGAGTTATAACGAAGAAGTTATGACCTGTCGAAGTTTCGCGACAGAACCGGCACGACCCAACGCGACGTAAATAGTGAATTTAAGGTAGATAGATATCTATCCTTAGTGATCTAAACGAGAGTCGAAGATGTCTTCGATAGTAGTCCAACGATAAAAAGACAGACGAAAACGGAGTTCAGATGAAGGAGTTATGAATTTCGAACGGAGTTTTCCAGTCCCGGCCTACTAAAGATAATATATAAGTAATATATTTATATCATGGTTGTAAAAATCGGTCTAGGCGGCTGATTATTCGGCGCCTAGGCGCTTGGCCGCCTCCAACCGCCTACGAATAGGGGTTAGAGGGTAAAAAATCGGCTTTGATCAATATCGGTCAAAACCTGTCCAAATCGGATCCAAAATTAGACCCAAAATTGGGCTCAAAGGAGACAGGTGGCCCATAGCATAGTTGAATATGGATTTCAATAAGCCTTCGACCCTTTTTATAGAAATATTTTCCCTTGATATTTTATCCCACCAACAATGTGGGATACTCATTTGAAAAAAAACATAGGAACACACAAAGATAAATTTATTTGTTTCATTTTCTTTTTATTTGGTTTGATCAACAACACCAAAACAAAATCAACAATTCATTCTTCCTTCTTCTTCTATTTTTTGTTTGGTATGTTCAGAGAGTGTTTGGGATTCTCGGTATAAAACTCGATTAGGTTAGTTCTTCAATCTCAACTCCGATTGGAAGATGATAGTTAACGAAGGTTAGTTATTCAATGTCATTTCTTTCCAGCTTGCTCAAGTCTTCAATCATCGCTTCCACACCCATAGCTTGTAGGTGTGATCTAGAGAGACGCATCGGTCTACAACTCAGGTGATACTCGAAGACAACTCGATCGGGCAATACTTGAAGAGATATTCAAGTAGACACAATCATACCCAACTTTACGACACCGACTCAATCTTCAGGATTCCGACACATCTTCGTCCCCAAAACAGATAGTCGAGGTGAAAACAGATATACGATCAGATTACATGGCATCGGACGTAGAGCACTCATAAAATCGATGCAATCAACTCGTTTGTTCTCATCACATTTTCTTTAATTGAATAATGTAATTCGTGTTAAAAACTTGTTTGATTATCATGATTTTTTCTATCGATCTTATATTCTAAATCTTGATTGATTTACTCTTAGTTGATTGAAGTTAGGATTAGATTCGGTTCACAATAATTGCTCTGAAAATCAATGATATATATTGATTTCTTGTTTATGGATGGAATCGGTGTCGATAACTTTGATGATTGTTATTGATCAATACTCATGGAATACAATTGTTGGAGTTGATATATTTCGATATGAAAAGAATGATTTGGTGGATTGAATGAACTTAGTTGTGTAATAAGTTAACTAAAATGCCAAGTGTTTGTATAAATGCTTAAAAGAAACTTTTGTATCATATAGCACAACACCTCATGAGGGTCTTCTCAATGTTATATTTATTAATGTAAATTATGTATTACATATTTATTATTTGTTAACTTGTTTACTTATATTATTAGGCTTAATTTTATATTTATTAAAATTTTAATAATATTTTTAATAATTAATGGTCTCCGATTAATCTCCCGATTAATCCCCGTCTAACCAATTAATCCCTTAACTCCAGTCCACCGATTAGCCTACGTCGAGCGATTTCTACAACTTTGATTTATATTAAAAATAAAGTCAAAATTAGACAATGGAGTCTAAATGAGAGTTATAGATCATAATCTCAGCTACACATCGATATAAAGAACGTCGAAAACGGAGTTCGTATGCGAAAGTTATGAATTTCTGAAGTTCGGGGCGCGAAACCCCAAAACTGTCAGATACCACGACATGGCAAGCAGTGCCACGACGTGGCAAGTCTTCTGACACCTCCGGGAGTCCCCCAAATGCAACTTGCGATGACGCATGCAGTGAAGACCAAGCCCACGACATGTAAAAAGGTGTCACGATGTGGCAAGGGCCAGTTTTGCCCTATAAATAGATTTGAAGGGCCAACCGAGTTTGGTTGCTCATTCTCTCATCTCTCACCTATATTGCATCGATTTACATGCAAAGAAGTACCCCTGAAGCCTCGGTATCATTCCCGAGACTCGAAGCAAGTCCCGAAGTCCAAAGATCCTGAGAAGAAAAGAGTTTCCGAACCGAAGCTTTGCCCGCGAGAAACCCGGTGTGTGAAGTGATCCCGGTTTCACCGAAGGATGTCTACTTGAAGAGCCGTAGTGTTGTCCGATCATCTTCTGATCAAGTGAGTGTTTGGTCACTTTCTTCTAACACATAAATATTAAGTATTTGCTATGAAATACGTGGTATGTGTTTATATATTGTTGTTTATTTGAGATGTTGGTGGAATACATGAACTATATAGGTTTTAATGAGTTAAACTGTATATGTATTTTGTAACTACAAATATGTTGGGTAGGACATGGGTAGATGAGATCCGTGAGTATGGATAAGATCAAGAGATTAGTTTAGATCAGTGAGTAGGAATCAGATCAAGAGGCTAGTTTTAGATCCGTGAGTACGGATTAGACCAAGAGGTTAGTTTTAGATCCGAGAGTATGGATCAAGTAAAGAGATAAACTTGCTATTAGTCCAGGAGTATGGGTTAAGACTAAGTTAATTGTCCCTAGTCCGGGAGTATGGATTGGGCACATTTATAGATCCGGGAGTATGGATCAGATATGGATTAAGATTAAGTTAATTGTCCCTAGTCCGGGAGTATGGATTGGGCACAGTTATAGATCCGGGAGTATGGATCAGATATGGATTAAGACTAAGTTAATTGTCCCTAGTCCGGGAGTATGGATTGGACACAGTTATAGATCCGAGAGTATGGATCAAATCAGGATTAGGGTATAGTTAATTGTCCCTATTCCGGGAGTATGGAATGGGTACAATTATTGATCGGGGAGTATGGATCAGATCAGGAGGTTAGTTTTAGATCCATGAGTATGGATCAGGTAGTTTTAGATCCGTGAGTATGGATCAGGTGAAAAGGTAGTTTTAGATCCATTAGTTTTAGATCCGTGAGTATGGATCGGGTGAAAAGGTTAGTTTTAGATCCGTGAGTAGGGATCAGGTAAAGAGGAAAATTTTAGATACGAGAGTTTAGATCGTGTTGTTGTGAGGATCGCGGGGGTGGGATAAGAGTTGCCTTTATATGGTGAAAATGTACAAGTATGAATGTTCTATATTTATAAATATATGATATAACATTGTGGGATGAAAACCCTATATGCTCACCAGGCTCCCAAGCCTGACCCACTCAGTTTTCTTTGTATCACAGGTATCGATACGAAGACATATTTCACAGAGAGATTTAAAGGAGATATAAATCATTAGTGTAATTAAATGTAAGTTTTGTTTATGCTTATATGTCTGTATCGGAACATGACATCCCGAGGTTTTATTATTAAATGAAAATACATTCTCTTTGAGAAATCTTTTGATAAGTTATTATCATATCTTGTTTTGGGAACAAATTCCGCAACCGTTTTCTTTAAAAGATTACTCTGATTTTAAAAACAAAGCATAAACAAATCAGTCTTTTCTGGCCGTGAAATTGGGGATGTCACACAAAACGCTAACAGATCCAACAATCCTCGAACTCCAAAAGAAAACAGATCCAAGAAACTTGAATCTATGTCTTGCCACGTCGTGGCAATCCCATGACCATGTCATGGGAACTAGGTTTATGTGATTCAAGGGTTTTGAGAAGGTTTCAGATTTTGGTGATTGAAAGGTATTTTTCTCTTATATCAAAACCGGATTTGGAGCCCCATTTATATAGGGTGATGATTTGAAACCCTAAAGATAATTATCAAATATAATAATAATAATTTATAGAAGTAAAACCCTCCTATAATATTCCACATTCCATTATTTTCTAATTAATTAATTAACAAAACAAGTCCCTCATATAAATATCTTTTTAGTTCTGCTTTATTTTGTTCTTCTATGTAACGCAAAAGGACATTGTTATATATAGTAATATTATAGGGCTTGTTATGGCTATGAGCACTAATCTTCATCAGAAACATCATTTATATTGATGGATTTAAGTTCCGGTAGATGTAAACCATGAACCCTATTTATGGAGCTTTAAGAATTGGATATAACAAATGATTAATTACTTGATTCCTATGAGTTTATGGTGGTGTTGATGCAATTACCAAAAAATAGGAGATCAAACTCATCATATGTTAAGATATAGGGTTTAAGGAATCAAACATTCCAAAGTTTGTAATTATGGATTATGGTTTCAACAATATTCATAAGTAAGATTATACTCAATGAGTCTATTTTTATTCATTTGAAAATGATCATAATCATTTAACAAGGAAAACTCCATGAATCCAAGGTGATTCATTAGATTATGGTTAGATTTGTGTATTATAGGAACCATTGAATGGAAATAGATAATTACATAGTTGTGATGAGGGACTTACACCCACTTGGAATGGATTACAAGCATGAATTATGTATTATAACTAGTTTGTATAACATTAGACGGAATTAGTATTACTACTTTAGTCATCATGGACATTTGAGCAAAAAGAGTCCATAACCCCCTTTAGATGGAGTTTAGGCACCATATGGCCTTTAATATTGTTTTAATGGACTTAGTGAGTTAAGTTAGAGGAATGATGAAGTCCTTAATAAATGCTAGACATTTTATTAGTTTGTAATAGTTGGTTCAAGTGGATATACAAAAAACCTACAACAACTATGCAAAGTGAAATAGATTAAAGGAGAAGTTGCACATTTGAGTTGTGTGTAGGGAGCACGCAGGTCATGTGTTTATCTATCCCCTTCATGTCACCTCTTTGTAACTTTTATGTTTGAGGTCATATTCGCTTCTCATCACCTTCATTAGTCCTTATATGATGAATATAAGTTAGAAAATGGGTTATTTGACCTAGAATATGGTGTGACATTGTGAGGGTATTTTGGTATTTTAGTAACCCATGTTTAAAATCAATAGGTTGTGATTGAAGAACATCAAGCTTAGAAGAAGTTGTTGCATTACTAACCTTTTGAGGTGAGTTTATCGGGAACACAAGCCCCTAATACTTACTTTCATGATTGACTCTTGTATGCATTTATAAAACTCTTTTATGATATATATTGTTTTGAGAAAATCTATTACATAGATTTCGAAAAGGTTTTTGGATCATTGTTATGCACATACATTTAGGATAGGAGTTTGTGGGTTTCTCTCATTATATCTTTGTGAGATTTGACAATTAGGTGTCTACGTAGCTTTGTGTGAATAGTTTTCTACATAATGCTCGCGTTGCACAAATATGGTTAGCTACCCATTGCGTGGCCTAGTGTGATTGTTCATTGGTTCCTAGTTTGTAAAATAAGTAAAATATGATTGTATACACATGAGCTCGATTGTTTAACAATCTATTTTGGCGGGTTTGGACTTTATGAGATTGACAAGGGTTGGGAATAGATGCATGCATTGCACATTATTTCGTACTTTATGTCTTATTTACTCTTTTCAGAGTTTCGATATGATTTGTCAATCATTGATAACTAATGTTTAACATTTGATTATATTTGGAGCTATGGGTTATAAAAACTCTTTTATTTTTTAGTCGGATCATTAAAACTTAGTGTTGGAAAAACCAGTTTAAGTGGCCCATTAATTGCTTAGCGGTCATCATCTGCCTATAAATAATGTTAATTGGTCTTATTAAGCAGGATATGTCAAAATCGGGATAGGCAGTCATTTGTGGGCCTATGTGGCCGATTAATTGGTCTAGGCGATCAAAATTAGCCAAAACGCCAAATGGTCAAAATTATCAAAATAAGTCAAAAAAATCTTTAAAAAATCAAAATTAAAGAATGAAAATACACAAATGGTAAGTAAATGTTAATTTCAGCTTTTCACATCTCTTTTTCTCTCATCATGTCGACACCTACATTTCTCTATCTCTCATCAGTTGATACCGACTTTCATGTTGACCCCGGTTTCTGTGTGTTTGATCATTAATCATACTTTTCTATTTGTTTTAACTTTTACTTATCCATATAATCTTTGATGTATATATGAATATAAGATGAATCAAACTTTTCTAGTGATATTTATTTATTTTTAATTAAATTCTTTAATAATTTAGGGTTTCTGATTAATCCCTATCTAAACTGATTGATTCATTAACCCCAATCGACCGACCAGATATTGTGTAACGTTTTTTACAACCTTGTTAAAACCTTAATATGATTTGAGATGATTTTCCTTTGATTTTGGAGGTTTGATCTAAGTAACATTGATATCTTTTATTCTAAATGAATCAACATCAGGTATTTTCATTAGGCATTTCATTGCCTAATTTGTTTTGACTTGTGCTTAGATCGAAGATCTTAGATATAAGAATAAAAGATCACATGAATATTTTGAATGCCACGATTTGTGCGATTATCTTGAACTATGTTATGATATTGTATTGTTACATTCTCGTTAGTTTTGAACTTCTAAATTTGTTTTGAACTATAAGACTGTTTTTCCGTAATTAAAACTTTGAACTTGTTTAATTAAAAAATTAAATGATTTTAAATTGTATTTTAAATTACCATGATGATAATGTTTTCATATATATATATATATATATATATATATATATATATATATATATATATATATATATATACAGAGAGAGAGAGAGAGAGAGAGAGTTAGGTTCAAATGTTTTCACTATCTATTGTGTGCATGTATTATTGATTCTGGACCAATCATTTTAGTTATTTTAAGAAACTAATTAATGCATATTAAATGCTGAAGATGTAATTAATACTCATTATATCTTCAACATGTAATATGCATTAATTACTTTCTTAAAATAACTAAAATGATTGGTCCAGAATCAATCATACAGGCACACAATAGATAGTGAAAACAAAATAACCTAACCCTATATATATATATATATATATATATATATATATATATATATATATATATATATATATATATATATATATATATACACACACACACTTAGAATTTTACATATATAATGGGTCTGTTCGGCACCGAACGTTTGAGAGCTTCTAACGTTTGACAAAATACTTCACTTTGAACAGAAAGTCTTGTTTGGCATTACAAGTTTTTAGCGTTTAGTTTAAAAAAAATCACTACAAATCCAAATGCTACTTCATGTAACGTTTAACAAAATGCTACTAACTACAAGTTACCCGCTACTTTTGCCGAACATGACCAATAGCAACTTACTAACAAATCTATACACATAAACTAGTATTAGAATAATTAAACTATGGAGCATTTCCTCCATATAACACAACCTTTTGAAGCTTGTATGGCCTACCGGCTTTCACATCTACATATATAATATAAAAATTGAACGTCAAACCTAAACACATAACATAGCAATCAATGGATTATCATCTCGTCTATAAGTTGAACTTATCATTTACACATCCCACCTTAATTGTCATCTTTTATTGAACACTCAATTAAGGTAATCTACATTCATTGCACCACATATTTATTTTCCTCATACTTATACAAAACGTTGTACTATTGCTCATCATAGATTCCATATTTTCCGTTCATATTCAAGACCACAAGCATAATCAAAAACTTAGGTTCTATATTAATGACATTTTATGAACAAAACAAATAGTTCTTTAGCTAATTTTTTTTTTTCTGATTTTGTCTGTATATAAGCTCCTAGTTGGATGTTGTATAGCTACTTGCTAGGTGAGATTTTATGTTTTTATATAAATGTTTTGCCAGTTCCAAAAAAAAATTATGATACTTTTTAGAACCATGATATTTTATTAAAAAAAAAGCAGATAGTCATGTTGCCTGTTTATGATATTAATCCTAAAAAAAAGACACACGCCTTTAAAGAAATATCCAACTCATGTCTTCTACAGAAAACAATTAAAATCATAAAAATATAAAGTGAACAAGGGGAAAGGGGAATGTGGTGAAATGACATTCACGCTCCTCATGGGGTTGGTAGATGCTGTGTAACAACAAATACAAATGAATGGATAGTTTAGTAATAGTAACAAACAACCTTTGACGTTTTTTTTTCTTTTTTATAAGTAGGCAACCTTTTTTTGTTACACTTTGAAGATAATCTTGTATATTTATTTATTTATCCATTTGTTTATTTCCTCACCCTTTATCGTTCAAACTTCAAACTGATTATCATCTTCACCAATCTAATCACAATTAGGAAACAACATTTAAAACTTCTATAAATATATAACCATAACCAAACTACCTTTTCCATAAAAATAAATTCCAAATAACCTACTATTTTTGTCTTTCACATATCAAATATAAACATTTCAAAGGGACCCACATATACATGGAGTGAAATAGGAGTTTAAAGAAAAGCTACTTTTATGTTGACCCAACAAACTAGACTCTCCATAATTGAATTTGAAAGGGTCCTTCACTTTCGTCGTATTCAATGATTCCATATATTTTGTTTCATGGAATTTGTTATCCAGTGTACAAGTACAACATCACATAGTACAAGTGAAACTCATATCACACAAATTCTGTCAAATTATAATGTACAAAATATATATATATATATATATATATATATATATATATATATATATATATATATATATATATATATATATATATTTCTGTCAAATTATACAAATATAAAAAAAGAAAACAAATTAGGGTTAGAAAAGATGATCAGAGCTTAATAGTCTCAAACTTCTCACCCATGGCCCCACCTTTCTGTTTCTGGAACTGTATGTACCTTAAGGTACAAGTAAAGAAAGCATCAGAGTTTTGATCAGGTGTTGCTGTGTCACTTTGCATTTCGGTTTTGATAAGCTCTATTAGCCCTTGGATCGCAGCACTTGTTATCTGTGGATTCCCTTTCTCAAAATAATACAAATACCTGTATAACATTTATATAAAATATTAGGTAAAAATTTTATAATATAAAGAAATGAAAGCAGGTTGCTATTAAAAGTGAGATTAATTACTTGTTGAGTATTTCAACAAAGAGAGTCACGGGCCCACTGCTACCACGTGCAACACTTGCCATTTGTTGTGCAGCATTTGCAATCCTTAACGCACGTTTAAGGCAAAGAAGAACCCTGGAATTGGAATTGGAAGGGAATAATCAAGATTGTGTCAATTCCGAAAAAAGAAGAACGGAACGGAATGGAATGGAATACCTTTCTCCATCCTTGATTCCATCCTGGTCATCCACCCAAAACAGATGCGAACATGCATAGACAGCTCTGCACTGATCCGGCTTTTTCAAAAGTTTAGCGGAATACTATACATGTAAAAATATATATATATATATATATATATATATATATATATATATATATATATATATTTAGTTAGTGAAAATGGGATAAATATGATTGTTGTTTGAATTGTGTTTGTTATTTGTTGTTACCCCTGTGGCTTTATGTGTCAAGGTGTCCCTGTTTTCCACACCAAAGACATGTGTCCTTTGAAGGGTTCCAATTATGAGATGAATTGCAGTTACTTGAGCTTTGGAATCCTGTCAACATGCAAATAAATAATGAGTCATGTGTTTGTAAATAATAAAAAAAACTCTATTAAAATCACTTTGTTTATAAGAGATTGAGCAAGTACTGCAATTTCTTCCTCATATAAAACAAATGCTTGGGTGAAAAACTCATATGCAACTGGTTCCAAATCACAGTCATTAGCAGCCTGAATAGAAAAAAAAAATTAAATAAAATATTTTATGTAAGTGATGTCAAGGTTGAGGGTAGATTTGTCAAATGATCTCAACAGGTAAGAAGTTTACCTCTGCACACTGTAAGTACAATCTCAATGCCAGTTCAGGTGCTGGAACATATGAAAGTGCTTCAATTGTCTGAAAATGTACAAGGCTTAATGCTATGAACCCCAAGGGTAAATTCGTAAATGTCCTATCTATTCTTTCCATATAAAATTTTCTGAAAATCACCTGATTTAGGAGCTGGAAAATTTTCTTAGGTGTTGCTGGATCCTCTTCTCCAGCTACATCTCCATCTTGATTGTGTAATCGATGAACCAACTGCAAATTAAAAAATAAAAATAAAAATAATTAATACGATTAATTAAAAATATTTAGATTATTTACAAGAAAAATAAAAACTCTGCATACCCTTAAAGCTGAAAAAACAAGAGGAGGAATTGTGAAAGGAAGACGCTTTGGACCTCCAGCCATGATATGCTTTCTCACAGTTAAAATAATCTAAAGCACAAGGGTATAATAGTAAATTAGTCAACAAAAAAAGACTTGACCAAAAGTCAAAACAAAACATTGGTACCTTCAACATCTCCTCTGGATCATCATTATACAACACATGTATAACTCGAGAAACAGAATTTTGTTCCTCATTAAAATCCTCTTCATCAAGCTAAAAATAACAATAAAAACAAAAGAATTATACAAAGTAATGAAAAAAAAACTCAAATAAGTCAAAAACAGTTTATAATATCCACCTCATCTTCTGGATCACCCTCCAAATCTTTAATAAGGCCTTTGATTAATTCAAAAAGAACATCAACCTGCAACAAAACAAATACAACAAACATTCACAAATTATGAAGGAAAAACAATATTGGGAAATAAGTAAAATATTAACCTTGTCAGCAGAAGACACGTAAGCATGGTTTGTCATTATACTTTGGATAATAACCATAGCCATGATTTTATTAGTTTCATTATCAAGGTGATCCATAACTCGAGGATAATTAGATAATGTTAAAGAAGTAACAATATCACTGTATTTTTCCAATGGTGCACTCAAAAGTGCAACAACTTGTTTTGTAGCTCTACTATCTTCAAGCTTTGGTTTGTTGGAAAGTTTCTTCACACATGATCCCTATTCAACAAACACCAACATAATTGATTAATTCTACTTTCAAAAATCCACAGAAGAAATGTAAATAAAATAATATATATTGAACAAGAATTAACATAACATACCAGTACTTGATCCACATAATCAAGTCGATCAGGATGAACACGAAGAGTGAATGTGAGAAGAGAAACATATAAAGTAATGGCTCCAACAATTGGCATATCACCCTGAGTTTCAATAACCTGTGAAATATGTTTATACTTCAGCATATTTATATATAGATAAATAAACAAAAGTTACAATTTTTTGACACCCATTTATCTAAAATGTGTCATAAGTGGCAAGATTCACAAGTACCTTTCCAATAGCACTGCTTAATTTTGAAAAAGCTTCTACTTGGAGAAACTCTGGTAACACCTGAAAAAGTAATCACTTTCACAAAATGCAAAAACATGACAAAATGAAAAAATTTCCTATGAAAAGTTAACTCACTTCTGGACTAGAAGCAGCATAACTTGATAATCTTTCCATAAGTTGGGATAACACTGTCTTGATGTCAACTGTAGGCTGAAATTTCAACACATTATTTTATTACATAGTTAAAACTTTAAAAAAATTCAAAAGATTTTTTTTATAATTGAAGAATTCTTAACCAACATTACACACCTGAAGTTGAGGGCAAGCTCCTAAAAGGGTTTCAAGAGTCTGTAAGTGATACTCATCTGGAAAGACCTGAATCAAGCAGTCCATAAGATAATATTGTGCCAGCTCATCCTTACAGTTCACAACCTATCATACAAAAAAAAATAGATAAGTGTACCCTAATTCTATAATCTATATACTTATAAAGTTATAAAAAAAATGGAAATATTGGAATAAACCTGCTCCAAGACTCTAGGAAGAACAGTTTCTTTGTACAAATCAAGGTCAATACCTTCTATCTGACTAAGGACATGAAGATTTTTCCCAACCTGAAATTTCAATTTTCAAAAATGTGTTTAAATAACAATCAATCAACATGAAACTATTTACTCTTTAACCATATGAATGAATGTGTTCCATGGTGTTTGTTGATATTACAAGATCACGCAGCTCATTCCTCTCCTTTTCCATTTTGTCTCTCACCCTTGTGGGTCCCTGCAGACCAGAAATCCCAAATGAAGGCCTCAACTCAGGATCACCAAAATCAATGTAGTAGTAGTAGTAGTAGTAGTACAAGCACTATTAATCCTGCATTGTGAAAAATCATGCTCTCATGAGTCATGATTCATTACAATATTTGTGTCATGCAAGTATGACATGCATAATGCATGTCACATGTCACAATTCACAACATAAAAGTAAAACAATAAAGATACAGACCCACAAACCTGAACTTCCATCCGAACCCAAAGCTTGTTCATTTCTGAAAAGTTTTGTAGCACAAATTCAACAGCATCCATCACAGTATCACCATCTCTACAAAACAAGAAACAATATCAAAATTGTTGAATAAAACAAATTACTTCAACTAGTATCAGTATTATTATTACCCTTCATATTCAGAGCCAATGTCTGGGAGCTTATCTCTACTGATTTGTGCAAGGTAACTTCTAAGGAAGAGTCCACGTATAGGATGCTGGACCCCACGACACATTTCAACAAGGTCTTTAAGAACATCTTTAGCAGGAGCTTCTTTTGATTTTATGTAGACTGATCCTACTGTACATAGGAGATACCTGTAAATCAGAGAGATGAATTAGTGTAAGCAATAAGAATGTAGGATTTATATAACTTATAGTTGTATTGTCACTTACAGTCTAGGTAAAATGTTTCCAGCATGTTGGACAAGTTCATACAGGTCCACTACTGAACAGCCATGTCTCTCTTCTTCCTTAAAGAACACTTCCAACTTTCTCAACTCATCGAATGCTCTCATATCTGAATATGTTAAGTGTTAACCAAACAAGATACTGAAGTTCTTTAAACAAGCAAACATAGTGATTAAAAGATTTGGAAATGGTTATTGGACTCCAATTTGATACAGACTCCTTCTCAACAGGGAGATATAGTTCTAATAGATAGTGTGTACAATTAGGTGTAACTTGTTTCTTTTATATTTGATATGGATATGGATTTTCTTACAAAACTAACACCACAATTATGTTATAGAGTTTGATATGGCAATGTGATACTTCTCCATGATCGATGCAATTCATATCAATCATCAAGTTTAGAGTTAGTCTAACGATCCCAAAAGTCAAACTATACCTCCAATTCTTGGAACAGGAGCATAACTCATCATAAAAAGGTTGTTTTGCTACAAAATTAAATAAGACTCAATGAAAGATGAATAGAAGATTACAGAGCTCGTAGTATTTATGAGGAGATAATCGCGAAGTCCGAAGCTCGGACAACAACTGTGCCGAGTATTTTAGGGCTTCTCTGAGATTGTTAGAATCCTGATGTGAATTTTATCAAGAAACAACACATATTAGAGAGAAATCGCAACTGCCGAATTGATTGCTATCGAAATCCAAAATCAAATCAAATAGGAAGTAAAGAAAGTTGAAATTAATCATATATATTACCAAGGCGCGATGCATGTAGTAAGCGTTGTGTTGAATTCCAGCGACCCCTTCTGCTAGCCATTTGTCTTCGTCTTCCATAGCGTCTGATAGCATCATGTTTTCTTCTCCTCTGTAAGACACTAATTCTCTCCCAAGACAGGGGTATATGACAGTTCATCACCATAAATCATTCATTCGCAGTAATTATATATTTGGGTTTCTCCCCTTTTTCTTTACTACCTACCGTTGAGATTGAGATGACGTCATATTTGTTATTAGGGAGGTGTTGTTTGTGTTTATTGGGTGCTAATATGCTATGTTCATGTAAAATGATTGTTATATAAAATATTAAAATACAGGAATAAACACAAAAATATCACAAATAGTGGTTTTGTTAGTTTATCTAACAAATTGATTAAGGCCCTCTTTGATATACTGACCGAGTCAGGTCATACGTTTTTTTGTTGACTCAGTAAGTTAATGTTGTTTGTTACGGATTTTGGATGTCCGACTCGGTAAGCTAGGTCTGAGTGGAAAAGATGAGGACGATCCGCTAACTGAGAAAGGAAGAGGGCGTTTCCAAAAGTGCCCTTGCCTTACCGTTCCTGTTTCAGCGCCCCTATCCCAGTTTTCTGTCCCCCACCGATCGACGCCCTCCTCTTCCTTCCGCCGATTACCAAAATTAGTGGTGTCTAGATCCCCCCCCCAATCAACTTCCAAGTAAAACTTCTCTTCTCCTTCTCCTTCTCTTTTTCCCCGTCTGATTCGAAATCAACCATCTGAAGTACTACAATTGTTTTTTTATAAATCATTTTTTTTTTCAAAATTTGATTATCTTCTTTTCAATTTACTTGTTATAAAATCTAATTTGAGTGTTGCTACATGATTGTTTGTTGTTAGTTTGATCTTTTGCTAAAAATCATATTATGCTCTGATATGTTGGTGTTTGTTTAATCTTATGTTAAATATCAAATTACCATTGTTGTTAATGAGTTAAGAAGTCATAAATCAAAATTTAAAACTTTGGTAATGAGTTAAAAAATCATAAATCATAATTGCTTTCTTGCTTTCTTTTGTTGATATGTGTTATGAAATCATATGTACACTTGCTGAAAATCGACTTTATTTGCTGAAATTAGATGTTAATACGTGTTGAAAATCAAATTTCTTTGTTAAAAATGCATATACTTGCTGAAACATGAAAAATATTGTTCAATTTGCTGAAATTGCTTGTTATTGTTGCTAGAAATCACATTTTCAACTGAAATTAGATCTATATAGAGTAAAAGGATAAAATGGTTATTTTTATTAGTCAGCACATTCAGCTAGATGTACAATCAAACAACATGGTTTCTTACTTAGGAAGAATTTATTACCCATACAGACCTTTTTCCAATCAACAACTATCAGACGGGGCCTAATTCTTTTTTAGCGTTGGAAGAAAATAATTGGTTAAACTTTGGAATTTACGTCGAGTGATGAAATATATAGTTGGGTTGCTATGTGAGGTGTAGTTACTTCTTTTTACCCCACGAGTGTATTTACATACCATTCTTCATTGAATGTTTTGAAGCTTTTGGTACAGTTGTTATTAAGACTCGGATTTGGGGTAGGAGTTTTGTCGAGTATAGCTCCAAATATTAATTAGACGCCTTTCTGTTAGGATAATCCGTCACAAAAATCTTGGAGAATTTGATGTTATAATATGTCGTGATCCCAAAAATCTTGGGGAAGTTGATGCTATAATATGTCGTGCGGAGATAAACGAGTACATAATTTAATGAATCACCCAACAGCTGTGAATAGCCTCTCACTCTCTCTTTTCTTTATTGATCCTAATAATCTCTTTCCAGAGACTTGAAGCTTACGGTTTATGGAAAGTACTTGTCTAGATACATCTGAGCTAACACGATCTAAGCGATTATTGACCCCCACAGTAGGTAATATAACCACTCTTTCATTGAATCGTGCAATGCAGGGAAATGTCCTCGGCTTGATTTGATCTTCAGTTATGTTGTGTGGTTTCATTATGGGGGCAAACGACATGTAATTATTTGCATAATTTATGTGGATCCTTATTCTCTTACCCTCAAAAAGTGGTAATAAGTGAATCAATCCAAATTTTAGTTCGAATATTTCTATGGTTAGGTATTTTATGCAAATGAGTATTTAGGTGACATTTTGGGTTGCCTATCGTTGAAGGCTTCTTTCTATGGCCATGGTAATTGAGGTGGTAGAAGATCCGATAATCTATTTTAGGTTGATAGGATCAGGTTGTAACACCCCAATTTCTGGTATGATATTTAAATATTTATTTTTCAAGTTTTCAAGAGGAACTCGACGAGTCAGTAGCCAGACTCGTCGAGTGGAGTCGGGATTTTGAGCACGTTTAAGTTGGCTACTCGGCGAGTCCATATCTTGGACTCGACGAGTCCGCCAGTCTGGATGAAACCCTAATTTCAAGGGTTTACACCCTATTTAAACAACTTTTTGGACCTCAAGTCAGCCCCATCACCCCTCAGAGCATCCTTCTCGAAACCCTAGAACTCTCTTAGCTTTTTGTGTGTTTTGGTGTGATTCTTTGAAGATCTTGTGAGAAGAAGGAAGGTAGATCAAGAGGAGAAGAAGGAGATCCAAGATCTTTGTGGTATTTCAGAGTATAGTGAGGTATAACTCGCCCCTTTTCTGTTTCTATGCATTAATCCCCCTTTGGAATCCATTAAAGTTATTCTTGAGCCATTTCTTGGCTTGGTATTAGCATAGGGGACTCTTTGAGATGAATAGCCTTCGGATCTAACTAGGGTTGAGTTCTAGAAGCTTAGATCTAGTACCTTTATGGAGCCATTTTGCATGAAAGCTCTAACTATACTCTTATAGTATGTTTTGAGCCTTAAAACCTTCATTTGATGTTATTTACATGTAAAGTTGGAAACTTTACGTGTTACTCAAGCCTCAAGAACCCAGATCTATGAATGGAATGGAATAAAGTGGTTTCAATGCCCTGACTCGACGAGTCCAAGGCAATCTTCATGCCTCAAGAACAGACTCGGCGAGTTAATCATACAACTCGGCGAGTCACAGATACAGTGTTCATCTGATAAAGGAGAACTCGACGAGTTGTTCATACAACTCGGTGAGTCGGATGCAGATTGTCTGAGTGTTAGTATCAAAGAGGCACTCGTCGAGTTTATGCCAAAACTCGACGAGTAGTAGTGAGTGGAAGCAAGAAAGTGAGAGTAAGGACTCGACGAGTTGGTGACCCAACTCGACGAGTCAGGTCAACTGAATGTTGACTTTGACCGATAGGTTGACTTTGACCAGGGGTAAGATAGTCATTTTACCCTCAGTATTAATATCAGTGTTTGATTGATGGTACTTATGAAAATTGTAGCCGGGGTGAAACCGGAGCCGCAGCAGACAGATTCCGGAGCAATTCTTTCAGCAGCTAGGCTACAAGGTGAGTTTTCCTTCCAGTAGGAACGGGTCTAAGGCCACAATGTCAGCCCGTTTAGCTAGCAGTAGTTTCTGGATTTCGGTCTAGTATAGTAGTTAGTATGTTTGGTGCCTTCGTGGCTCAGACAGTATCTATGTGTTATGTGTTCCGGGCTACGGCCCGATGCAGTATACAGTTATGGGTTCATGCTAGTCGATATGTTTATGCTATGCTATGTTATGCTCAGTTAGCTTCCGGACTTCGGTCCGATGCAGAGGGCAAGACCCTGGTTAGTTTCGGACTTTGGTCCGATGCAGGGGACAAGGTCCCAGTTAGTTCCGGACTTTGGTCCGATCCAGTTTCCGGACTTCGGTACGATGCAAAGGGCAAGGCCCTGGGTAGTTCCGAACTTCGGTCCGACGCAGTTTCCGGACTTCGGTCCGATGCAGTGAGCAAGGCCCAGTATGTGTTATATGTTATTGTATGGTATGTGGTAGATTGGGGGAGCTCACTAAGCTTTGTGCTTACAGTTTCAGTTTTGGTTTCAGGTACTTCCGCAAAGTAAAGGGAAGAGCTCGGGATGATGGCATTGCACACACCACAGCTTCAGTCTTATTCCCGGGAGTTTGTTTTGATTCATAGTTTGATTTAGCACAATTGTTCATGACATTTTGTTATGGGATGTGATATTTGACATATGGTTTTATGATGTGACGATCAATATATGATTTTTATTATTATTAAAACAAAAAAAGTTTGGGTCGTATTTTTGGACGTTACAAGTTGGTATCAGAGCCTTGGTTTGAGGGATTCAGGCACACTCTCGGGTGTGACTGGACTCAAACTAAGGAAATGGTAAAAAGATTTTCAAAAGTATTTTTAAAAAGATTTTGAAAAGAAAGACCTAAAAAAAATAGTTTTGAGAAAAGGGAAAGGGTGTGGTGCATGCGATCAGCCGAGCTCAAGTAAGTACTCCCAAATTACCCATCCAAGTTTATGTTATGAGTTATTAGTTTCAGTTTCAGTAGAACAACATGCTAGAATAAGACTAAGGATCTAGGAGGATGCCTTATGTGCCTGCTATATGTGTTTCAGCCTTATGAGAATTGCATGCTAGTTGAGTAGACAGCTTTAGGATAGCCTGTTTAGGTTATGCTTGATATTATGAGCTTAGCAGGGTATGCTAGTACAATTCCTTGTTATGAGGATAGAATTGCTTGAGTAGTTTTCCTGTGTCTGAATGCTGCTTGCTTTGTGCTTTGTGGGGCTCTGAGTGATGGGAGTTAGCCATTAGGTGAATACGTCACGTCACATGTGAACAGGGTTGAATAATCTCAGAGTGCTAGATTTGGCCCTATGGCGCAGCTCTGGTATGAGTCTGACCATAGTAGGGACGGACTTTTACTCGAAGGATTACCTGAGCCTCGCCACATGTGATGGTATTCAGGTGATGACTAATTGGCATTACAAGGAGACCTTCGGTAGCTGAGGACTGGATTGGGTAAAGTCAGAGATTTCCCTAGGGCAAGCTTAGGATGGGGGTAGTAGAGATTAGTAGCAGTAGTAGTGACTTGGTGGAGTCAAGGTGATACTTGAGGAAAGTACAGATAGATGTGGAAGGTAGTATGGGCCCATACTACTGAAAGCAGAGGATCCATACTCGAATCAAGGAAAGCTGAGATGAGACCAGGAAACTTGTGGTAGTAGTGATCCCTCGAGATATATCTATGTTTCTGAAGTTTATTATGATGTGTTTTCAGAATGGTGGTACTACGCCCTCGACGAGCAGTCGGCAGTTCAGGTGCCGAAGGGGGATCAGGATCATGCCTGGAGGTCGGGCAGATGGATGAGCAGATTAGGGAGTTTCTCTCTTCAGAGATTACTCGCACCATACTTGAGCAGACTCCTATGATCTTCGGTTCGATCAAGGAGGGCATCTTAGAGTTGATGGACGAGGGATTGAGCACTTTCCGTGCTAATGTAGCGGCCATGATGGGGTCGCGCACACTTACTTTCAAGGAGTTCTGGGCATGTGGAGCTCCAGATTACCATGGGGTGCGAGACCCCATAACGTACCAGATGGTTGGCAGATGTGGCCAACGCATTCCGCACGAGTAGGTGTCCCGAGGAGGACAAGGTCAGATTGGCGTCCTGTCTTCTGAAGGATAGGGCACGAGATTGGTGGGAGGAGGTTGGTCATGCCATCGGGGATGACACAGCTTTGGATGCCATGACCTGGGCAGACTTTTCTACCAGGTTCAGAGCTGAGTTCGCACCGGTTATTGAGGTGCAGCAGTTAGCATGTGAGTTTCAGGACCTCACCCAGACGACAAAGACAGTGGCGGAGATCACCACCAAGTTCAGGGAAAGAGCACTTCTCGTTCCTCAGTACGCAGCTGATGAGGAAATGAAGAAGGCTCGGTATCATGAGATGTTGCGGAGTGATATCCGCCAGTTTGTGAGCCGGTCCAACTGTAAGACGCTGGATGACATGATTGCTAGGGCTCGAGAGAGAGATTGACCTTGAGATGGAGAGGAAGAGGAAGTCGGAGATGGCTCCAGGTTTCAGGGAGTTCGGGCAAAAAGCCCAAGGGTTCAGATCACAAAGATAAGAGTCAGCAGAGCCACGATCGGTGTGGCAAGTGTGGGAGATTGCACGATGGGGCGTGCAAGGCAGGGAGTGCCGGTTGCTACAAGTGCGGCCGGACTGGGCATATGAGCAGAGATTGTACAACCACTACTACCACCGTTGCGGCGTCAGATCTGATTTGCTTCCAGTGCAATCAGAGGGGACATAAAAAGTCCCAGTGTCCGAGTTTAGCTACTGCAGGGAAGGTGTCAGCACCTGCTCCTGCTACTTTGAGGATTTCAGATGGCCGTCAGGGCCGAGTCGAGACGCCGGTAGCAAAGAGTAGGGATTTTCAGCTGACAGCAGAGGAGGCGCGAGCGACTCCTGATGTGGTGGCGGGTATGTATTTTTCCCTTATCTCTGCATTAATTATTGCTTGTTTCTTATGGTTATATGTTTTGTATAGGGTCGTTCTCGGTGAACGGCATTTCAGCTACAGTATTGTTTGATTCGAGGGCTACCCGATCATTCGTCTCTCTTGCACTGAGCAAGAGGTTTAGCAGAGCTCCAGGGGAGCTAGATTGTCCACTTGAGGTTGAGATAGCAGCTGATAGGATCGTTAGGGTCGCAAGGGTACACAGAGGGTGTTCCCTACATATATTCGATGAGCAGTTTCTGGTGGACTTGGTCCCTATTCCTCTGCGAGGAATAAGGTTATAGTAGGCATGGATTGGTTGAGCCTTAATGGGGCGGTTATAGATTGTGAGCTTCAGTTGGTGAGGGTTCGCACTCCTAATGGGGGAGAGTTAGTGATTCAGGGAGAGAAGCCACAACGCGGACCAGTTCTGTGTTCAGCAGCGAGAGCGAGGCGCTACTTCCAGCAGGGTTGCGCCGGTTATATTGCCTATGTTTTAGATGCCCGGGAGAAGGGCAAGACGACAGTTGATAATGTTCCGGGGGTGCGAGACTACCCGGATGTATTTCCAGAGGATTTTCCGGGAATACCTCCTGAGAGGCAGGTCGAGTTCGGGATTGATCTAATCCCGGGTGCGGCTCTGATAGCCAAGGCACCGTATCGATTGGCTCCCCCAGAGATGCAGGGGTTGTCTACGCAGCTGCAAGAGCTGCTAGACAAGGGATTTATCAGGCCGAGCAGTTCGTCCTAGGGTGCACCGATTTTGTTCGTGAAGAAAAAGGACGGGTCGCACCGTATACATATAGATTATTGGGAGCTGAATAAGGTAACGGTGAAGAACCGTTACCCACTTCCGAGGATAGATGATTTGTTTGATCAGCTTCAGAAAGCGTCTTGGTTCTCCAAGATCGATTTACGCTTCGAGTATCATCAGATGCGGGTCAGAGGCGAGGATGTGCAGAAGACTGCCTTTAGGACCAGGTATGGTCATTATGAGTTTGTGGTGATGCCGTTTGGGCTCACCAACGCTCCAGCCGCGTTCATGGACCTCATGAACCACGTATGCAGGCCGATGCTGGATCGGTCTGTGATAGTATTCATAGACGATATCTTGGTGTATTCCAAGACTCGGAGCAGCATGAGGAGAACCTGAGAGAGGTGATAGAGGTTTTGAAGAGGGAGAGACTTTTCGCAAAGTTCTCCAAGTGCGAGTTCTGGCTGCGCGAGGTGTAGTTTCTTGGTCACCTCGTCAACCAGAAGGGTATTTTGGTAGATCCGGCCAAGATTGAGGTTGTGATGTAGTGGGAGGTCCCGAAGTCTCCATTCGAGATTCGGAGTTTCCTAAGTCTGGCGGGGTATTACAGGAGATTCATCCAGGATTTCTCCAAGATAGCAGTACCACTCACCCGACTGACCAAGAAGTCGGTAGCGTTTCGTTGGGGGCCTGAGCAGCAGATGGCGTTTGAGACCCTCAGACAGAGATTGTGCGAGCCACCAATTCTTACTCTGCCAGAGGGAGTAGAGGATTTCGTAGTCTACTGTGATGCCTCGATCACGGGTATGGGAGCAGTGCTGATGCAACGAGGTCGTGTGATAGCTTACGCCTCGAGACAGTTGAAGCCTCACGAGGCTAATTATCCTACTCATGATTTAGAGTTGGGGGCAGTGGTGTTTGCCTTCAATATTTGGAGACATTACCTTTATGGGGTCCGTTGTACCATTTACACGGATCACAAGAGCTTGAGGTGTCTCATGGATCAGCCGAATCTGAACATGAGATAGAGGCGATGGTTAGATGTGTTGAAGGATTATGACTGTGTTATCCTTTATCACCCGGGGAAGGCCAACGTAGTGGCCGACGCCCTGAGCCGCAAGGCAGTAGCGGCCCCGATCAGAGACATTTGTTTGAGGATGAAGGTGATTACTCCATTATTGGAGCAAATCAAGGAGGCGCAGGTAGAGGGCCTCAAGGAGGAGAGGCAGAAGTGTGAGAGGATCGTGGGTCGGGTAGCTTCTTTTGACTATGATAGTAGAGGATTGTTGACCCTTCATGGGAGAGTTTGGGTAACATACTGGGGTGGAGTACGACAAGTGTTGATGGATGAGGCTCATAAGTCTCGATTTTCCATTCATCCAGAGGCGGCGAAGATGTATAGAGATCTTCGACCCTATTATTGGTGGCCCTGCATGAAGCGGGATGTCACCTGGTATGTGGAGAGGTGCCTGACCTACAGGAAGGTCAAGGCAGAGCACCAAAGACCTCACGACAAGATGCAACCGTTAGATATTCCATTGTGGAAGTGGGAAGACATCACCATGGATTTCATCACGAAGCTTCCCAGGACCGCGCGTGGAGTGTATTCTATATGGGTTATTATTGATCGGTTGACGAAGAGTGCTCATTTCATACCAATCCAGGAGAGTATATCGGTAAAAAAGCTAGCTGATATTTATGTGAGAGAGGTGGTGGCACGACATGGAGTGCCTGTTTCAGTGGTGTCAGACCGAGACGTCCGTTTTACTTCCAGATTCTGGAAGCAGTTTCATGACGAGATGGGTACTCGTCTCCATTTTAGCACCGCTTTCCATCCTCAGACGTACGGTCAGAGCGAGAGAACAATTCAGACTCTCGAGGACATGTTGCGGGCATGTGTTCTAGACTTCGGTGGCGGTTGGGATACGTATCTTCCGTTAGCGGAATTTTCGTATAACAACAGTTACCACGCGAGTATTGATCGACCTCCTTTTCGAGATGCTCTATGGGAGGAAGTGCAGGACCCCGATTTGTTGGGGCGAGGTCGGTCAGCGAGTCATTGGGAGCACCGAAGTGGTGCTCAAGACGACAGAGTTGATCCAGCGGGTTCGTGGCAGACTGCAGACTGCGCAGAGTAGGCAGAAGAGTTGCACCGATAGGAGGCGTTCAGACTTGGAGTTTCAGGTGGGCGATATGGTTCTCCTGAAGGTATCACCCTAGAAGGGTGTTATCAGGTTTCGAAAGAGGGGCAAGCTGGGCCCCAGGTTCATAGGTCCTTTTAGGGTTTTGGCCCGCGTGGGTCGGGTTGCTTATCGATTGGATCTTCCGTCAGAGATTAGCCAAATCCACAACACTTTCCATGTTTCTCAGTTGAGGAAGTGTTTGGTGTACGAGTCGACGTTAGTACCCATGGAGGATATTCAGGTTGATAGCAGCTTGAATTATGTCGAGATACCAGTTGCGATCTTAGATCGGAAGGTAAAAACCCTGAGGAACAAGGTAATTCAGTTAGTGAAGGTGCAGTGGCAACACCGGAAGGGTTCAGAGTGGACATGGGAGTCCGAGGAGGAGATGCAGGAGCATTACCCAGAGTTGTTTCCAGATTCAGCAGCAGCAGACTTCGAGGACGAAGTCTGAGTCAAGTGGGGGAGAGTTGTAACACCCCAATTTCTGGTATGATATTTAAATATTTATTTTTCAAGTTTTCAAGAGGAACTCGACGAGTCAGTAGCTAGACTCGTCGAGTGGAGTCGGGATTTTGAGCACGTTTAAGTTGGCTACTCGGCGAGTCCGCCAGTCTGGATGAAACCCTAATTTCAAGGGTTTACACCCTATTTAAACAACTTTTTGGACCTCAAGTCAGCCCCATCACCCCTCAGAGCATCCTTCTCGAAACCCTAGAACTCTCTTAGCTTTTTGTGTGTTTTGGTGTGATTCTTTGAAGATCTTGTGAGAAGAAGGAAGGTAGATCAAGAGGAGAAGAAGGAGATCCAAGATCTTTGTGGTATTTCAGAGTATAGTGAGGTATAACTTGCCCCTTTTCTATTTCTATGCATTAATCCCCCTTTAGAAGCCATTAAAGTTATTCTTGAGCCATTTATTGGCTTGGTAGTAGCATAGGGGACTCTTTGAGATGAATAGCCTTCGGATCTAACTAGGGTTGAGTTCCAGAAGCTTAGATCTAGCACCTTTATGGAGCCATTTTGCATGAAAGCTCTAAATCTACTCTTATAGTATGCTTTGAGACTTAAAACCTTCATTTGATGTTATTTACACGTAAAGTTGGAAACTTTACGTGTTAATCAAGCCCCAAGAAGCCAGATCTATGAATGGAATGAATTAGTTTCAAGCAGAATCGGGTATATAGTGATTGCATGTATACAACTCAGCAAGTCGAGTCGCGAGTCCCCTGTTTTCCCCTTTTCGAGTTATGCCGAGTGGAACCAGTGAGTGAGAGATGGAATCAATGAGCTAGAGGTTAGACTCATTCGTGGAAGAACTCGGCGAGTCAATGCCCTGAATCGGCGAGTCCAAGGCAATCTTCATGCCTCAAGAACAGACTCGGCGAGTTGTTCATACAACTCGGCGAGTCACAGCTAGAGTGTTCATCTGATGAAGGATAAATCAACGAGTTGTTCATACAACTCGGCGAGTCGGATGGAGATTGTCTGAGTGTTAGTATCAAAGAGGCACTTGCCGAGTTTATGCCAAAACTCGACGAGTAGTAGCGAGTGGAAGCAAGAAAGTGAGAGTAAGGACTCGACGAGTTGGTGACCCATCGCGACGAGTCAGGTCAACTGAATGTTGACTTTGATCGATAGGTTGACTTTGACCTGGGGTAAGATAGTCATTTTACCCTCAGTATTAATATCAGTGTTTGATTGATGGTACTTATGAAAATTGTAGCCGGGGTGAAACCGGAGCCGCAGCTGACAGATTCTGGAGCAGTTCTTTCAGCAGCTAGGCTACAAGGTGAGTTTTCCTTCCAGTAGGAACAGGTCTAAGGCCACAATGCCGACCCATTTAGCTAGCAGTGGTTTCCAGATTTCGGTCTAGTACAGTAGTTAGTATGTTTGGTGCCTTCGTGGCTCAGACAGTATCTATGTGTTATGTGTTCCGGGCTACGGCCCGATGCAGTATGCAGTTATGGGTTCATGCTAGTTGATATGTTTATGCTATGCTATGTTATGCTGAGTCAGCTTCCGGACTTCGGTCCGATGCAGAGGGAAAGGCCCTGGTTAGTTCCAGACTTTGGTCCGATGCAGGGGACAAGGTCCCAGTTAGTTCCGGACTTCGGTCCGATGCAGTGGGCAAGGCCCAGTATGTGTTATATGTTATTGTATGGTATGTGGTAGACTGGGGGAGCTCACTAAGCTTTGTGCTTACAGTTTTAGTTTTGGTTTCAGGTATATCTGCAAGTAAAGGGAAGAGCTCGGGATGATGGCATTGCACACACCACAATTTCAGTCTTATTCCTGGGAGTTTGTTTTGATTCATAGTTTGATTTAGCACAATTGTTCATGACATTTTGTTATGGGATGTGATATTTGACATATGGTTTTATGATGTGACGATGAGTATATGATTTTTATTATTATTAAAACCAAAAAATTTTGGGTTGTATTTCTGGACGTTACACAGGTGATGTAACACCTTGTTTTGAGTCGTTTCATAGTCCAGGTCTGTGACCTGAAGATCAAGTATCATAAGGCTTTGGGCTTTGGGAAACAGAGGTTTAGATCCATTTGGATGTGAGTAATGTAGATTATGTGATCCAAGAGTTCGGGTTGTGCTTTGGAGTCAAAGGGTAAAATAGGAAAGTAGTGTTTTGTAATATCCCGATGTTAAAGTACTTCTAAATTCATCCCTTTAATTTGATTATATGACATTTTGATCCCTAAGTCCAAGAGAATCTGCCTTGAAGCCCTAGTGGCATTCTCGTAATTTTGGCCAGAGAAGTACGCCATTCGTACATGTGTGTATGTTGAGCATACTAGGGCGTGCCCTAGTACGTTGGGTGTACACTTATGTACGTGGGGCGTACTAGCTAAAGATAGAAACCCAAATTTTTAGGGTTTGGGTGGTATTTAAGCATCTTTATGGCCTCATTTCTCTTCACCTAACCAACCTCTACCCTCTATTCGTGATTGAAACCCTAAAATCATCTTCTAAGGCCATTTCAAACATTAAAGAGTGTGTTTGTGTGATTAGAAGAAAAAAGAAGGAGGTCAAGCTCAACTTGGAGAAGTGAAGTATCTTGGATCTGGAAGTTTTGCACCATTCTCCATCATTTCAAGGTATAAAGCTCATACCTTGATGACTTGTTTGCTAGATCTCATTTTGGGTGTTTTATGTTAACTTTTTGGTCCCAAAAGTCTCATATTGTGCATGGTTTGTTCTGGACATTTTTGGTTATCCTTTCAGACCTTATGAGGGGTCCTAAGTAATAAAAATGAGGCCCCTTTTGTTAGAATTGCTTCATGCATCTTGTAGAAGGTCTTAATGGATTAAGACATTGTCTTAAGCACTTTTTGGACTTGTAAAGTCATAAAGTTGGAAGCTTTATGACTCTAGAGTGTATTTGGACCTTACATCTGAAAGATAGGCTTAAGTGCTTAAGCCATTAAGCACTAAATAGAGTTTAGAGGCTGTGAGGGTACGCCCCGCGTACATGGGAGTATGCCCCGCATACTCGGTCAACCACCCCGATGGTGGTCAGCTGCGAGGCTTCACGTACGCTAAGCATACCTCCGGAGTACACCCCGCATATTCGCACTCGGTCAGCCTTGTTGAGTTGACTCGGATGGGTTGAATCAATTGACTTACTGTGTTTTGACTAGTTGACTTTGACCAAGTTTGACCTAAAGGGTATTTTGGGTATTTTGGAAATTCTAATTGGTTTGGTCACTTGGATGGGATATGAGGCAGTGGGAGCTGAGATTCGAAGTCAGAACCTTATCAGCTTCTATTGAGTTTGTGAGGTGAGTTTTACTCACTGTATTACAGGTCGAAGGCACCAAGGCCGACCCATTGGTTTGATAACCTAATATTCGTTAATATGTTGAGTATGGAATAGATATGCATGCTAGTTTTGATATGCTAGTATGGTAGATCAGTAGAACTACATGTGATACTATATTGATTATTATATGTATATGTTATTATCTATTATAGGTTGACATATTTTGTGGGTTGGGTTGAGGTTTTACTGCTCTGTGCGGTAGCCAACAAACCCTGGAGCAATCCAGATATGAGTTGAGGGTCGGTTAGGGCATGCTAGACTCGTACTGATGGATCATGAGCATTCCAGATACGAGCTGAGGGCTGGGTAGGGCATGTCAGACTTGTACTGAGGGCTTGGTGGTATTCAGTCCAAGGACTGATCTGGTCGGGGAGCAAGCCAGGCATAAATTGTGGGCCCCAAGGGCAAGCCAGACTTATGTTGTGGGCTTAGGGATAGTCCATTCTTTCAGTTGTGGACCCATTGCATGCTGTTATTATCTATGTGTTATTCGTTTATGTGTTGGTACTTTGGGGGAACTTTGTAACGTCTGGTTCCTAGTACACATTAAATTATAATTTATTCATTTTTGTAGAGCAACTCGACGAGTTGGGAGCCCCAAACTCGTCGAGTAAAGATCAGATGGGACGCGGGTTTTAAGTAACCTACTCGGCGAGTTAAGAGCCTCAACTTGACGAGTAGGTTGGCAGGGGTGAAACCCTAATTTCGGGGTTTTGCACCCTATGTAAGTATCATAATCCCCTCATGCTAGCCTCATTTCCAGCCTCCAAATCCCAAACCCTAAATCACGAAACCCTAATGCTTTGTGTGAGATGGTGAGATATTTTTGAGTGAATCTTGTGTGTTTGAAGCTTGTGAAGGAAGGAGAAGCTTAGGGATTCAAGAAGAAGCTAGTAGATCCAGGGACACCATTGCATGCTCATCATTTTCTGGTAAGCAAGTACCAAACATGCTTAGTAACTTCTTAGATCGTCTTATTATCATTTTATTGGGTTTTTGGTGCAAGAAGCTTGACCTTTGGGAAATGGACGTCCCAAGTGAGAATACCATCAGATCTGGAATCATGGAGGGCTTTCACGGCATAAAGGTTCAAACTTTATGGCCATTGAAGCCCCATGCAAGCTATAGGATGTCATTTTAGCCTTTTAAGCTCCAAAAGGACATGCATGGAGAGAAAGGTGGAAGCTTTATGTGTTCATATAGTGTCTAGGGTCCAGATCTCAGTTTGTGTGCTTTAGCTTGGAGTTTTAATGGCTTGTGAACCAAGATATAGGTCCTAAAGAGTTAGGGTTTGAGCTAAATCCATTAAGCAAGAGTATTAACAGGTAAAGTTGGAAACTTTAACCTTAAAAGAACATTTTCAGTGTATATGAGAAGTATGAAGCTCAGATCTAAAGAGTATGGGCTTAATCCATTAAGATGTAGCAACAGATTGAAGAATTCGGCGAGTCCATAGAGGAACTCAACGAGTTGAGTCGATTTGTCCTAATTATGTAAATGCTAGAACTCGACAAGTGTGAGAAGGGACTCGATGAGTTGACTCGCTTTATCATGACTACAAGTAGCAAGGGAACTCGACGAGTCAGGGGGATGACTCCACGAGTTGAGTCAACTCGAAAGGTTGACTTTGACTGAGTATTGACTTTGACTTTGACTGGACGTTGACTTTGATCTTGACCTTGATTTTGAGCAAGGTTGAACCGTGAAGGGGTCTTGAGTCTAGAATGGTATCTAAGGGGTTGTTTCTGTATAGGGCGTGAGTAGAGCTGGTTGCAAGAGCAGAGACGTTCAAATATTTCATCCGACATTTGAGGTAAGTTTTTGTGACAACCCCAATTTCACGGCCAGAAAAGACCGATTTGTTTATGCTTTGTTTTATAAAATTAGAGTAATTCTTTGATTAAAAGAGTTGCAGAATTTATTCTCAAAACAAAATATGGTAAGAATTTATCAAAATCATTTATTAAAGAAAATGTATTTTCATTAAATAATAAAACCTCGGGATGTCATGTTCCGATACAGACCAAAAGCACAAACAATATAAAATAGACCTTACAACAGTTATTTATAACTACTGATCTATAATCCAAAATCTCTCGTCAAGTCCACCAACTTATACCCTTGTGCCATTACTTGTAATACAAAGAAAACTGAGTGGGTCAGGCTTGGGAGCCTGGTGAGCATATAGGGTTTTCAACCCACAATAATACATTTATTATATTCAATTATCAAACAATCAACCCAAATACTCATCCCCATATCTCCTTTATTTTCTCAAGGGTTTACCCTTAGAACCAACTATCCTTCATTCATTCATTCCTAAGGATTTACCTAAGGAAATGGCACAAATTCCATTTGCTACCACGGATTATACAAAAGGCACTACGTCACATAGTCACCAAGGTTCATACAATAGGCACTACGTCTCATAGTCACCAAGGTTTACACAATAGGCACTACGTCTCATAGTCACCAGGGTTTACACAACAGGCACGAAGTCACATCGTCACCAAGGTTTATCAAATAGGCACGAAGTCGCATCATCACCAAGGCTTACTCAATAGGCACGAAGTCGCATAGTCACCAACTATTCCATATACCCATGTTCTACCCAACATTTTTGTAGATATAAATACAAACGCAGTTTAAATCATTTAACGCCCGTATAAAAACATCAATTCCAAGCCCATCTCAAATAGACAAATAATATATAACACATAGCACGTATTTCATAGCTAATACTTTATATTTATGTTGTAGAAGAAAGTGACTATACACTCACTTGATCAGAAGATGATCGGACAACACTACGGCTTGTAAAAGTAGTATTCTTCGCTAGATCTGGAAGATCTTCACAAGAACCGGCTTCTCGTGGGCAGAGCTTCGGCTCGGGAATTTCACTTCTCGGGATCTTCGGGGCTTGCTTCGGGTCTCGGGAATGATACTGGGGCTTCGGGGTATTTCTTCCACGCAAAACGAGGTAAAAACGCGAGAGAAATGGAAGAAATGAGCAATAGAACTCGACTGCACTCGACATCTATTTATAGGGGTTGAAACCCCGAATTACGTTGGGCGTAATCTTTAGTTACGCTAAGCGTAACCTGGATAAGGTCGCTGACTCCCCCCCCCCCTTTGGATAATATCGAAATTTATAATTAAATTTAATATTTTAATTAGTTAATAAACTTCAAAAATTCATATCTTCCTCATACGAACTCCGTTTTCGACGTTCTTTATATCTACACGTAGGTGAGACTATGCTCTACAACTTTCGTTTAGACTCCGTCGGATAATTTTGACTTTATTTTTATTATTTATTTTTAGTAGGCCGGGACAAGAAAACTCCGTTATAAATTCATAACTTCTTCATCCGACGTCCGTTTTCGTCTGTCTTTTTACCGTTGCACTACTATCAACAAGATATTCGATTCTCGTTTAGATTATTTTGGCTAAAAACTGCTCAACCTCAAATCGAGTATTCGGGCTGCATACTGCTAAGTCGAAACTTAGAAAAATCATAACTTCCTCATACGAAGTCAGATTTGGACGTTCTTTTTATGCACGCTCACGGTTTAATGAACTCTACGACTTTCGTTTAGATCACTAAAGCTAAATATCACTCTAGCATAAATTCACTTTTTACGTCATTCAGCGTTGTGCCGGTTCTGTCGCGAAACTTCGACATGTCATAACTTCTTCGTTATAACTCGGATTTCGGCGTTTTTTATATGTACGACATCCTTGTAACATATACTATAACTTAGTTAAGAGTATTCATTCTAAATAATCTTTCATCAAAAATTTATTTTTGACGCTTATCGTCTCTAAATTGACTAGCCCTTATTTACGGGCGTTACAATTTTCTCCTGTAGGAATGGGTCGAAGGCACCAATGTCGGCCCGTTTATGTATGCTGGTATGTTCCCGACTAAGTTCTGATGCCAGGCGGGGCCTGATGTAGGTTTATATGCTTTTCGGGTTTCGATCCGATGTCGGGGCGGTACCCGATGAATGTTTGTATGCTTGATGTCTTTGTGATTCTTGCATGTGTTTATATATGTATGTTTCTGAACTACGATTTGATGTCAGGGCGGTTACCAAGGAATGTTTGTATGCTTTCTGGATCCCGGTCTGATGTCGAGCGGGGCTCGAGGAATGTTTATATGTCTATGAATGGGTGATTATACTTATGTTTATGTGTATTAGTAGATATGCTCATACGTATGCGAAGCCTTGCTCGATGTCGGGCGGGGCCCGATGTAGCGGGGTGGGGCTCATGATATGTTGTTATGTGATTATGTGATATACGTATGGTATGTGGTAGTTTGGGGAGCTCACTAAGCTTCGTGCTTACGATTTTCAGTTTTGGTTTCACGTACTTCCGGTAGTAAGGGGAAGAGCTCGGGATGACTGGATGGCACACACCGTTTATATTTAGCCTGGGATGTTTTACTCTGATTTATTTGACATGTGATTGATATGGATACACTATTTTGATACTTGAGATATTATGGTTCATGTTTTGATAAATGATTTTTAGTAATTCTTGTTTAAATAAATGAAATTTTTGGACCGTATTTTTTGGATGTTTCAAGTTGGTATCAGAGCCTTGGTTTGAGGGATTCGGGCATACTCTCGGGTGTGTCTGAACTCAAACTGAGGACTCGGTATAAATTTTTTAAAAGAAAAACCATTTTTACAAAAAGGATTTTGAAAAGAGAAAAAGGGTGTGGTGCATGCAATCAGCCGAGCTCAACTAAGTACTCCCAAATTACGCATACAAGTTTATCTTATGATATATGCTTATGAGAACTGCATGCTAGATTAGGGATAAGGATCTAGGAAGGATGGCTTATGTGCCTGTTATATGTGTATGAGCTTTATGAACTGCATGTTAGTACTGATTAGTCAGTGATATGATGACCTGATTAGGATATGTTTGATTATGTTTACTCAATGCTCGAATGTTGCTTGATTTGTGCTTTTAGGAGTTCTAGACATCTCTAACTAACTAGTAAACAAATATGTTAAGTTACATGTTGCGAGGACTAAATAATTTCAGAAGCTTAGGTTTAGCTCTATTTCACAACTCTTGTTTAAGTCCAACCGTTGTAGGGTAGGACCTCTCATTTGAAGAATTATCTAGTCTTAATGATATGTAATGGTATTCGCGAGCTAGTTAGGGGGAGATAACAGGGACTTCTTATGCAGTTGATTGTGGAGAGTAGGTTGGTGATTACCCTAGGGAAAGCCTAGGATGAGATTAGCGTGAGAAAAACAGTAGCAGTAGAAGGGACTTGGTGGAGTCAAGGCAGTTCTTGAGGAAAGTATAGATAGGTGTGGAAGGTAGTATAGGCCCGTACTACTGAAAGTAGAGGATCAGTACTCGAATCAAGGAAGGTTGAGATGAACCCGAGAAACTTGTAGTATGTGAGATCGCTCAAGATATTATATGTATACTGATGTTTGTTATGGTGTATTTTCAGTATGGTGACGCTACGCACTAGACCAGTTTGCACTTCAGGCGCTGGTGAGGGATCAGGCTCAGGCTCTGGCTCCGGGCAGCTAGATGAGCAGATGAGGGAGTTCATTTCATCTGAGGTCACATGCAGTATCATTGACCAGACTCCTTTGATCTTCAGTACGATCAAGGAGGGTATCTTGGAGCTTTTGGATGAGAGACTGAGTGCATTCCGCACTGAGGTGGCGGCCATGATGGGGTTGAACACGATGACATTCAGGGAGTTCCGAGCTTGTGGAGCTCCAGACTATTATGGGGACTCGGGACCCCATTGCTAGAAACAGGTGGTTGGTTGATGTCGCCAACACCTTCCGTACGAGTCGATGTCCCGAGGAGGACAAGGTCCGACTTGCTTCCTGTCTTCTGAAGGACAGGGTGTGTGACTGGTAGGAGGAGGTCAGACATGCCATTGGAGACGATGCAACTCTTGATGCGATGACTTAGAGTGACTTTTCGGCCAGGTTCATGGCCGAGTTTGCAGTTGTGATTAAGGTGCAGCAGCTTGCTAGGGAGTTCCAAGATCTCCGACAGACGACTGAAACGGTGACGAAGATCACCGATATGTTCAGGGAGAGGGCCCTTCTCGTTCCGAAGTACGTGGCGGACGAGGAGATGAAAAAATCCCGATATCATGAGATTTTGGGGAATGATATCCGATAGTTCGTGAGCTGATCTAGCTGCAAGACACTGGATGATATGATTGACATGGCTAGAGAGAGAGATTGATTTAGAGATGGAGAGGAAGAGGAAACCAGATATGGCATCTGGTATAGAGGGTTTGGGCAAGAAGCCCACGGTAGATTCCCGAGGGAAGGGCCAGCAGGGCCAAGGCCGTTGTGGAAAGTGTGGGAGGTCACACAAGGGGACGTGCAAGTTTGGTAGTTCGGGCTCCTTTAAGTGCGGATGAATGGTCATGTTAGCAGGGATCATACTGCTACCACCACCACCACAACAGTTTCAGGTCTGATTTGCTTTCAATGCAATTAGAGGGGCCACAAGAGGTCCTAGTGCCCGAGTTTTGCAGCAACAGGACAGGTGGCGGTGCCCGCTACCACTATGTTGAGGATTACAGATGGCCGTCAGGGCCGGGCTGAGGCATCTACGTCGAGGAGCAGGGCTTTCCAGCTTACTGTGGAGGAGTCACGTGCAGCTACTGATACCGTGACAGGTATGTATGCTCTCTTTATCTCTTTATTTGTACTGATTGTTGGTTATGTTTACGTGTTTTATTATAGGATCGTTCCTAGTGAACGATATATCAACTTTGGTATTGTTCAATTCGGGGGCTACACGATCTTTTGTGTCGCTCGCACTTAGCAGGCGATTTGTTAGAGCTCCAGAGGAGCTAGAATGTCCACTGGATGTAGAGATAGCAGATGATAGGACCGTTTGGGTTGTGAGGGTTCATCGGGGATGTACACTACAGTTGTTCGACGAGTAGTTTTCTAGTGGATTTGGTCCTCATTCCCCTATGAGGGAATATGGTTATTGTGGGTATGTGTCACACCCCTAAACCAGACGGCAGAAACGTCCGAGGGCTCGCATGACTTAAATTGAATATTATCACAATGAATATACATGAATCATAACAAAAACATCACCATGCATCAATATATTACAAATGACATTGTTCACATCAAGTACATTGTTTTAACATTACAAATCCATAACATAAAGTGTTTGATAGTTTTCAAAAGCACAACACCCTAACATACTTGGTACTACTCCTCAGCTTAAATGTTACTTGAGAATACAAGTTATTTTGAAAATGGTCAACATATGGAATGTTGGTGAGTTTATAAGCAGGTTTGATATGAAAAATGTTTTGTGTAGTTTGAAAGAAAACAACCCAAAAAATCCGATATTTTCTGAAAAGACCATTGTTTATATAAAAGTGTGAAGATCCGTAAATATATGCATGATGATTTCCAGACGTGTATAGTTGAAAAGCTTCATATTAAAAGTACCAGTGAAAAATGTTGAACTTCCTTGGAAAACCCGATGTTTTCTGACAATAATAAAAAAAAATCATATAACTGTTCGAATTTTTATTCCAACACTTGAATGAATTTTGATTTTCCTTGATTACTTGATTATTATTGGATTTATTTATGTGAGTCGTTATAACCATGCATGATAATGACTAATTCGTCTGTCTTGGCACTCTGGTGAACGCTGGAATTGATCTTAAGATTTTGTCACCCTAGACTGGCCGAGTCTAACTATAGCGAACAACTGAGGTGTGGGGGAGTCAACCCCGTATAGATTTATACACAAACTCTCGCTCTCCCTCCAGGAGACTTTGATTATAACTACAGACTACGACCGACACACGTTGGTGCCACCCGTTATTACTCACTAAATCCCAATTGACTTTGATTACTATTGATTATCGACCCGTATTTGTTTACTTGGATTGACGATAGGCCTAATAAACGAGGAGAAGAGGATTACAAAGTCCTACTAATCCCACGTATTATTTATGGCTATTGGATATACGAAGGACACGTTGACCCATTTCGCATTTGATTCACTTGGACCTTACTAGCAATGTTAATGGGTCACTAAGGCCCAATAGCACTTAAAAGCCATTGAGGGTCCCTTAAATATGAAATTGGGTCATAGAAGGCCCAATAACATTTATTATTATCCCTTGGGGCCAAAATCATGTTAATGGGTCACAAAGGCCCAACAAGCATGATTGGAACTTTCAAGCCCAAAGAATTGAATGTTTACTTGTTTTAGGTATAGTTTAATTGTTGGAAAGTTTGATTGGGTGATTGTTAATTTCGCACCGGAACAAGGCCGGTCAGTTATTTTTAACGATGTTGGAATTATACGTATTTTCATCTTTCCATTTTCATGAATTGTAGTTTGGTATTTTTATTTTAACTCAAATATCTTAAAATAAAATAATTGACTAAAAAATTTTGGTTTGAACCCCTTTCAGCCCTTCTTTGGTAAAACTGACAATTTTAGTCCTTTTATATATAAAAAGACATTTTAAGCCCTTAAACCATTTTCTTGACACTTTTGACCCAAAGACTTGTTCAAGTGATATTTTTAGCTCAAAACTTATTCTTTGGCAGTTTCAGCCCTTCCAGAAAAGTATTTTTTCGGTTAAAGCCCAAACTTTTTGCAACTTTTACAATTTTGACCCAAAATCCAAAAAGTTTACAATTTTGATCCTTGTTTGGAAATTACATCATTTTAACCCCTGAATTTGTTTTATTCACCCTTTTACCCCCTGTTTTGAGAAGTTTACCATTTCAACCCCTTGAAAGTTGTAATGTTCGCAAGTTTTGGCTTAATTAGCCGAAAAGCCCAAGGTTTAGCCCATTAAGCCTTAAATTTTATTTCTAACCTTCAAAAGAGTATGATATTCATAAAAACACTTATTTTTACTATTTTGACCCTTTTAGTCCTTAAGAAAACTGTAAATAATAATTTTTTCCACTTAACTTTGGTTTGTTTGACAATTATAGCCTAAAAATGAGTTTTATGTTGCCATATGTTTGTTTTAATCTTATAGGGTAATTTTCTTAACTTTTTTAGTGTAAGATGTTCTAGATCATGTTTATCTTCCTCTTAGATCCATAGATCTCGAGATTTACATTCTTTTTGTTACATATTTATCACATAAATACATGAAATCACACATAACATACACATACACATAAATCTAGACATTTTACTTGTATTCTCCCCCATAAAACATATGAGAACCGAAAATAGGGGGGGTATGAACTCACTTTGAGTTTGTGGGTTCGGTTTTTGAAGAAGAAATGAAAGAAGATTTTGGTCCTAGCAACTCCCTTGAGTAGATCTCGAATTTAAGAAGATTCTAGGAGTATGAACACCAAAAACTTTGCTTAAAAGAGTGATCTAACAAGAAAATGGAGTTATAAAACTTGAATGTGTAAGGACTTACCAAGAAGTGATGATAATCTTTTGAAATCCTCTTGATGCACAAGTAAAATTTCGAGACTTTTGGAGTGGGAAGGAGGTGAATTTTGAGAGAGTTTAGAAGAGTTTTGGTGTTGTATGTGTGTGTGGTTTGGCTCTCGGCCGATCTTAAGAAGAGAGGGGGGAAAAGAAGAGAGAGTGGGGGAAAGGATGGAGTGCATGGATGTATATGATGGTGCATGGAAATCCATAACGTAATAAGGAGGTGGCTAACCCTCCTTATTTCACTAGTTTCTCTTTTTTTTGTATTCTTCTTGGGCCGAGAAAAGGGAAGAAAGAAAAAGAATTTTGGGCCTTTGGTGCTTAATTCCATATTATGGGCCCATTTTTGATGATTTTTGGCCCATTGGGATCCTATGATGGATTACGGCCCAATTTGTCAAAAATAATGGGTTTCATAGCCCATTAAAGCTAATTAGGTTAGTTATGGCCCAATAAGGTCCATTAGGGTATTTTATTTCATTCTAGGCCCATTATGGCCTAAAATGCTAAAATGAATGAAAGTGGGTCCAATTAGGGCCCATTTAAGATTCCTAAGCCCAAAATAGTCAAATTGGGAGCTTATTGGCCCATTAGGCCCAATAAGGAAATCCTGGTCCAAAATGGACTTAAATCGGGTTTTCTAGGGTTTCCAATTCTTTGTTGACTATTTGAAATGCTTGTATTGAGTGTTTGATGGAAAATTTGTTGTTATTGAATAAGCATCATACATGCTTTCACATTTTTGGTTCACAAATGTTTTCATTGTTGTTGTTACATGGTATAGAATTCCTAGTTGTGACAATATGGACTGGTGAGCCCCAATGGGGAAGTGATCAACTGTGAGCAGCAGTTAGTGAGAGTTCAGACTCCTAGTGGGGGATGGTTAGTGATTCAGGGCGAGAGGCTGTAGTGTGGACCGAATTTGTGTTCGGCAGCGAGGGCGAGGCGCTACCTTCAGCAGGGTTGCACAGGTTATGTCGCCTATGTTATGGATACCCATGATAAGGGTAAGGCGATTGTGCATGATGTACCGGTCATACGGGAGTACCCGAATGTTTTCCTAGAGGATTTTCCTGGGGTGCCTCTGGAGAGGCAGGTAGATTTCAAGATTGACCTAGTTCCTGGTGCGGCTCCGACAGCCAAGGCACCTTATCGGTTGGATCCTCCCAAGACGCAAGCGTTGTCTACTCAGTTGTAGGAGTTGTTAGACAAGGGATTTATCAGACCGAATAGTTCACCATGGGGAGCCCTGATCCTGTTTGTGAAAAAGGAGGAAGGGTCACATCAGATGTGCATAGATTACCAGGAGCTGAATAAGGTAAAGGTGAGGAACCGTTACCCCCTCCCGAGAATTGATGATTTATTTGACCAACTTCAGGGTGCATTTTGGTTCTCTAAGATTTATCTGCGATCAAATTATCACCATATGCGAGTCAGGGATGATGACGTGCCGAAGACAACCTTTCAGACTCGCTATGGTCACTATGAGTTCGTGGTGATGCCGTTCGGGCTCACCAATGCTCCTGCCACGTTCATGGACCACATGAACCGCGTGTGCAGATCGATGCTGGACCGGTTTGTGATAGTCTTCATCGATGACATCTTGATTTATGCCAAGACTCAGGAGCAGCATGAGGATCACCTGAGGGAGGTGATGGAGACACTGAGGAGGGATATACTTTTCGCAAAGTTCTCTAATTGTGAGTTCTCGTTGCACGAGGTGCAGTTTTTGGGGTACCTTTTCAACTAGAAGGGTATTCTGGTCGATAGGGCCAAGATAGAGGTCGTGATGCAGTGGGAGGTTCCGAGGTCTCCATCTGAGATTTAGAGTTTTCTAGGTCTAGCATGTTACTATCAGATATTCATATAGGATTTCTCCAAGATCGTTGTTCCTCTGACCCGACTGACCAATAAGTCGATGACATTCCATTGGGGTCCTGAGCAACAGGCAAACATCGAGACTCTCAGACATCGGTTATGTGAGGCACATATTCTGACCTTGCCGGAGGGCGTTGATGACTTTGTGGTTTATTGTGAAGCCTCGATCATGGGTATAGGTACAATGTTGATGCAATGGAGTCATGTGATAGCATACTCTTCGAGGCAGTTGAAACCTCACGAGGCAAACTACCCGACACACGATTTGGAGCTAGGGGATGTAGTTTTCACCCTCAAGATTTGGTGGCATTACATCTATGGGGTCCGTTGTACCATTTACACGGATCACAAGAGTTTGAGGTACCTCATGGATCAGCAAAATCTGAACACGAGGCAACGTTGGTTGTTAGATGTGGTGAAGGATTACGACTGTGAGATCCTTTACCACCCGAGCAAGGCCAATGTGGTGGCCGATGCTCTTAGCGGCAAGGAAGTGGTAGCTCCGATTTGAGACATATGTCTGAGGATGACACTGATTACTCCGTTGTTGGAGAAGATGCGAGAGGCGTAGGTCGAGGGTGTGAAGGAGAAACGTCGGATTTGTGAGCGGATCATAGGCTTGGTGGCCTCATTTGACTATGATAGTCATGGGTTGTTGCCCTGCATGGGAGGGTTTGGGTTCCATACTGGGGCGATGTACGCCAGGTTCTGATGGATGAGGCTCACAAGTCGAGGTTTTCCATCTATCCCGGGGCGACGAAGATGTATCGAGATCTTCGCCCTGATTATTGGTGGTCCCTCATGAAGCGAGACGTTGCATGTTACATAGATTGATGCTTGTCTTGCAGGAAAGTCAAGGCTGAACACTAGAGACCACATGACAAGATGCAGCTATTAGACATTCCTGTGTGGAAATAGGAAGATATCACTATGGATTTCATCACGAAGCTTCCCAGGACCGCACATGGAGTAGATTCGATATGGGTCATCATGGATTGGTTGACCAAGAGTGCTCATTTTATCATGATCCAGGAGAGTATATCGACTGAGAATTTATCCGAGATCTATGTACGTGAGGTAGTGGTACGACATGGAGTGTCTGTTTTGGTTGTGTCAGACAAGGATGTTCGTTTCACTTCCAGATTTTGGAAGCGGTTTCACGACGAGATGGGTACTCGACTTCACTTCAGTACTGCTTTCCACCTTCAGACTGATGGGCAGAATGAGAGGACAATTTAGACTCTAGAGGACATGCTGCGTGCATGTGTATTGGATTTAGGAGGTAGTTGGGATACATATCTTCCGTTAGCAGAATTTCCGTATAATAACAGTTACCACGCCAGCATAGACCGGCCTCCCTTCGAGATGGTCTACGGGAGGAAGTGTAGGACCTCAATCTGTTGGGGCGAGGTCGGTCAGAGAGTCATGGGGAGTACTGAGGTAGTACTCAAGACTACTGAGAGGATCCAGCAGGCTCCAAACTGCTCAGAGTCGGCGGAAAAGCTATGCCGACAAGCGTCGTTCAGACTTGGAGTTTCAGGTGCGCGACATGGTTCTCCTATAGGTGTCATCCGATTCAGGAAGCGGGGCAAGCTGGGCCCCAGGTACATCGGTCCATTCAGGGTTTTAGCTCGGGTGGGCTGAGTTGCTTACCGTTTGGATCTTCCAGCAGAGCTCAGCCAGATCCACAACACTTTTCATGTCTCCCAACTATGGAAGTGCTTAGTGGATGACTCCATGATTGTGCCTTTAGAGGACATTTATGTTGATGACAACCTGAACTACATTGAGAGACCAGTAGCTATTCTCGACAATAAGACGAAGTGTAACACCGTAAATTTTTAAGCAAATTTTTCATTTTAAAATAACATAAATCTCATCAACACATGTCACAAAATAACCAAAGTATCAAATTATCAAAACACATGTTCATAGTGGTTTGAATAAAATCCAGGATCCTCAAAAACAGGACTCCATCTCGTGTGTACAATCAAGCCGACGCCTTTCCGTGATCCTGAGAAGTACCTGAAACGTATAACACATAACAAAGTAAGCACGAAGCTTAGTGAGTTTCCCAAAATACCACACACATATTATTAGCCTCTCATGGATATATCTCGAATAAGACCCTCCGATCAATGTATCTCAGTGAAACCCTCTGGTTCCACCACTCGGGTGGACCCTCTGGTCCTATCCCAACAATGCAGAGGATAATACACAACATAAATCACAAAACATAATGCATGATATCACATATCTCAATATAAGTACATAAGATCAACATATACACATATTACTATAACAACATAAGTCACAAAGATAGTACACACGATAACACCTATCACATTATAAACAGATACAACCCTCCGATCAATAATGTACTGAGACCCTCCGGTCCATAATGTACTAAGACCCTCCGGTAAATAGTGTAAATACGACCCTCCGGTCACACATAAATTAACATACGGATAAGTACAGTAAGAAGACTCACCTCGACTTGTATGCGAGAAACCCTACACTGTCACTGCTGCAGCTCACTGAATCCTGAACTAAGCCAAAACAACCCAACACTATAATAAGAAGCTATACGAGGTTATATCTTAACACTATGCTCTATAGATGGCCCATCAAACCAGGCCCTCTACTGACCCAACTCATTGAGCCCACCAAGGCCCAAGACCAAAAAGGTCCACTAATGGCCCACTATGGCCCAATATCTCATAATCATCAAGGCCCAAATTATGGCCCATATATGGCCTAATTTTCCAAATTGGGCCTAACCCCTCATATGGGCCTTACCCTAAAGCCTATCTAGATATTCTAGTCCATATGGTTATTCTTGGATGGCCCAACAATAGCTTAATCGCCAAATTCCAACAAGAAGGCCCAACTCAAGGCTCATTTTAAAATTAGGGTTTCATTAGGCAGGCACCACCCACTACTACCTCGGGTAGTGGCGGTCAACGGCGACTTACGGAGACGGCCACCACCTCACGGTGGTGGTTATGATTCTAGCCCCACTGCGTCCAAGCATCCAAAAACAAGCTAACCACAAGCATAATCACGCCGCCACCCAACACGGCGGCAGGAGGCGGCAGCCACCACCTCACGGTGGTGGTTAAGAGTTTCTTTGATTAAGCTAGTCACTAATTACAATTACATCATGCAATGAATCGAATTAACCCACACAAAAAAGGATAATCATACCCACACAGTCACCCTTATGGTGCTCGACAGTGGTAGAGGGCGGCAGCCACCACCTCACGGTGGTGGTGGTGGCGTTCCTAGCTGAATAAACCCTCAAACATTGCTTCACTTGCAATAAACACACACACACACACATGTTCTAGTTTGCTCAAAGGACCCAGCCACCCACCTGGTGGCGTATGGTGGCGACGATGGCACGAGATGGCGGGCAGCAGCGGCTAATAGCGGTGTTGACGATGACAACCACCATGGTCGGCTACCATGGTGGTTCTTCATGACTCCAAATCAACTGAACGCTCACTCGCAAGCGCATCCATGACGCAACCCCGTAACCGTGCCACCATCCTCCGGTGATAACAGAAACGTCACTAGCTCATAAACCTACGAGGCGGCAAGGAGGGGAATGAGTAGTAGAAGAAGAATAATGGCGATTAGAACAGCAACAACAGCCGTGGAATCTATCGTGTTTGTTGTCGGAGTCGTAGTGATCCCCGGTGGTTGGTGTGTGACCTCTACAATGTTGGTGGCGGCAAGAACACTCAATGATACAGCCGCATGGCAGCGACGAGACCCGACTTAGCACCCTTTATCGGTCCTCCCCGATAACAACATCGCCTCAGTGGTTCTCCCTGACAATACCCGACGTCAGGCGACGGCTGGAGTTATAACTGGCGGCTGGTGCACTTTAGGGTTATGGTTAGTATGGTGAGGGCGGCGGGTTATAAACCCCAACCATTTCAACATCTATTGCACAATTACAAGACCAGTCCCTCCCCATGGAACCTTTTCAAACGAATCCCATAATTTAACCTTTATACCCCTATTCTTATAATTCTCTTCATAATAAACCCAAATAATTACCAATCGGCCCCTTCTTTATAAATTATTTTCAACTGCAGTCCATATATTACCAACCAGCCCTTTAGCCTCCAAAATCTTTTCAAATTATGTCCCAATAATTACTATGCAGCCCTTGTCTTCATAAATATTTACAAAACCAATCCAGGACTTACACTTTTAACCCCCAAACTTCTAAAATTATGGCGGTTAACTCCTCGAAATCAACACCTTGCTAAATCATTAATGATTTTAGGGCTTCTATTCATATCAACCCCCATTTACTTATTAATTTAATAAACAGGATGTTACAGGAAGGAACTAAGGAACAAGAGGGTGGAGCTGGTGAAGATGCAGTGGCAGCATTGCAAGAGCTCAGAGTGGACTTGGGAGCCCGAGGAGGAGATGAGGGAGTACTACCCGGAGTTGTTTCCTGACGCAGCAGACTTTGAGGACGAAGTCTAAGACAAGTGGGGGAGAATTGTAACGTCTGGTTCCTGGTACACATTTAAATTATAATTTATTAATTTTTGTAAATCAACTCGATGAGTTGGGAGCCCCAAAATCATCGAGTAGATATCAGAATGGAAGTGGGTTTTAAGTAACCTACTCGACGAGTTGAGGTCCTCATTGCGACGAGTAGGCTGGCAGGGGTGAAACCCTAATTTCGGAGTTTTGCACCCTATTTAAGCATCATAATCTGCTCATGCTAGCCTCATTTCCAGCCTCCAAGTCTCAAACCCTAAATTACTATACCCTATTGTTTTGTGTGAACTTGTGAGAATGAATGAATCTTGTGAAGGAAGGACAAGCTTGGGATTCAAGAAGAAGCTAGTTGATCCAGAGACACCATTGCATTCTCATAATTTTCTAGTAAGCAAGTCCCAAACTTGCTTAGTAACTTCTTAGAACTTCTTATTATCATTTTATTGGGTTTTTGGTCCAAGAAGCATAACCTTTGGGAAATGGAAGTCCTAAGTGAGAATAGCATCAGATCTGGAATCATGGAGGGCTTTCATGGCATAAAGGTGCAAACTTTATGGCCATTGAAGCCCCGTGCAAGCTATATGATGTCATTTTGGCCTTTTAAGCTCCAAAATGACAAGCATGGAGAGAAAGGTGGAAGCTTTATGTGTTCATATAGTGTCTAGGGTCCATATCTCAGTTTGTGTGCTTTAGCTTGGAGTATTGATGACTTGTAAACCAGGATCTAGGTCCTAAAGAGTTAGGGTTTGAGCTAAATCCATTAAGTAAGGGTATTAACGGGTAAAGTTGGAAACTTTTCCCTTAAAAGGACATTTTCAGTGTATATGAGAAGTATGAAGCTTAGATCTGAAGAGTAGGGGCTTAATCCATTAAGATGTAGCAACAGACTGAAGAACTCGGCGAGTCCATAGAGTAACTCGACGAGTTAAGTCGATTTGTCCCGATTATGTAAAGGGTAGAACTCAATGATTCCGAGGAGGGAGTCGATGAGTTGACTCGCTTTATCATGACTATGAGTAGCAAGGGAACTCAGTGAGTTAGTGTCACACCCTGAAACCGATGGCGGAAACATTCCGGGGCAGAGGACGTCATGTAAAGTATCACAACCAATGTACATAGTAAGCATAGTAAACACAAAACATTACATTACATAGAATCATTACATTTGTTTGAAAGTAAGATAATATAGGCTTTATAGATACATTAGTTTAAACAAAAGTAAAGACGTGACTTCCATAGGCTCCATCTTCTACAAAAGAACGTGGAATACCTGTCTAATGTTGACCTGAGAATACAAGCAGTTTTGAAATATCAGCATAAAGCTGGTGAGTTCATAAGCAGTTTGTTTTCTGAAAATGAATAAGTTTCCTTTAGTTTTCTAAAACAGTTGTTATCCAAGAAAATCCTATATTTTCTTATAAGTAAGGTTTGATTTATCCTTTTGTTACACAATCTGGTTAAGAACAGTTTGTTATCCCAGGAAAAACCCTTATTTTCCTTAAAAGTTTGTGGTTGGTTATCGAATATGAATGAAGTGTACATGAATCTACCATACTTGTAATGTTTGTGTGAAGTTTCCTGAAAGCCTGGTTATCCTTGAAAAGTATGCTAGTTTTAACACGTATATAAAACTATTAATTAAATAGTAAACTAATTTCTAAGGTTATTAATTTACTAAGTTCCTTGTTACTTAAAAGTAAATCTCCGTTATCTAAGTTTGCGAGTTCTATAACCATACGATAAACTAGATATGGAAACGGAAGGCTAGTATCATTTATGACTTTTGTCACCAGTAGACCTGTCGGTCCCACTGTAGCTAGCAGCAAGGTGCGGGGTAGTCAGCCCTGTATAGATCTATACACTCAAGTCACGCTCTCCTATTAAGAGATTCTGGTTACAGGGGCGGTCCTCCACTCGCGTATCTCTGTGGAGTGTTACAGAGGACGTGTCTCCAACCCTAAGAATAATGAATTTACAAGTAATAATGTGGAAAATCCTGTTTTAAGTTCTAGTTACAAAGATGGTCATCCAATCGTGTATCTCTGTGGAGTTGTTGAGTATTTGAGATATTGAAACTGATATGACATATTTGGTTATTTAGGGAAGCCTTTTTAGGGTTAATCATTTTATGATTCCCTGCAGTGCCTTTACAGTAGAAGTTCTTAATCGGGCTCTGCTAAGGCATTGGTTTTATATTAGGCATTTATTTTCTATTTATGGTAGATATTTATTGTTCCCTATAAATAATCATTAGGTTTACTTTTGGTGTAAGCTTTTTACCAGATTAGGGTTTTTCTCTGTACGTTCATGAGATAATCAATATACAAAAACCCTTTATCAGATTACTTGCATATTATGGTGATTGATTCTTGATTGTTCATGATATTCTGCATTCGTCTTCTCAGATTTATTCCTATCAAGTGGTATCAGAGCGGGTTCTTGTAGATCTCAGTGATTATTGCAAGAATCGATCTTGTTTTTGGCGAAATTTTATCTTGAATCTCACCCTGTTCTTCAAGTTTTGTAAGTTTTCTGAAAAGAAAAAGTCTAATATCTCGTTTTATTGCAAAATCTTGTTCAGATCTGTTATCTTCTACCCATTCTATCATATGATTTGTTCTTGAATCGTGTTCTGGAAGAGAGTTAGAAGAAAATTTTGTGTTTGTTTGAATTTTCGTGTCCAGATCTACTTTATCTCTCTAAAATCCATCTCAGATCTGTTTTCTCTCACTAAAAACCCTTTCAGATCCGTTTTTCTCTCTCTAGAATTCTCATCAGATCTACTTTCTTTCTCTTCAAGTTTTCTTTCTTGTTGAAGATTAAATGGCGGATTATAAGGTGTTAAAAGAAATTAAGAGACTAGGATTAAAAGTTACAGATCCAAAGTTTCGTCTTAAAGAAGGATATTTGTTTTGGGATGTTCCTGAACAATCTATGTTGAAGAATGCCATTGAGATGTATAATCTCTATGTTGATGAGAAGATTGGTGATTTTACACAGATCTCTAGTGGTGGATTTAAAAGTAATTGTGTAGAGCAAGATAAGGATTTGTTAAAACAATTTATCATTATCAAAGAATACTTACTTTTGAAGCATATAGAACAGAAGTCAGAGAAAGAAAGAAAAGAAAAACAAGATGTTCTTGATGTTCTTGAAGAAGTTCTTGATGTTCTTCAAGTTTCTGAAGAAAAAGCGACTCCAGATGTTCTTTTTGAGCGGGAGTCAAGTGTTTCAAGTTTTTCAGAAGCTTCACAATCCGAATCTAGTTGTTCTGAAGAAGAATCTCAAAGTATATCTCCGGAAATCGTGAAAGTGAAGGAGTTTTGTTCTATTGGAACAACTACAGATGATCAGATTCAGAAAGATGAAAAGGTTGTTCAGATCAGAAATTTGTTTCTGAAGCCTAGAAATAAGAAAAGAAAGAACAAGAGTAAAATGAAGAAAGTTTGGATGCCCAAGGTACAAGTGCCCATTGCTTGTGAAAGAATTGAGAAAGTTGAAGTCAAGCATGTTCAAAGAATCTCTGATTCTCATCTTTCTTCAGTTAAAAATGTTAGAAGTTGGAAGGAAAAGAAAAGAGAATTTTGTTGGTTTAATGAAATTTATGAAAATTTTTGTTTTCCAACTAAGAAGCGGGTATTATTTTCAGAGGATGATAGACTTTCTTCAAATAAGTGGGTGTGCAAGAAACCAACTTCAAAGTTGAACATTAAATGGGTTCCAAAAGTCCCATAAAAGTTTTGTCCTTTATTACAATTAAAAAAAGAACAAAAAAAAAGAACGATCAGATCATTATTCAGAAGTTTATTATTATCGTTCTTGTAACCCTAAATCCTCTACAACGGAAGTTCTTAGTCGAGCTCTGCTGAGGATTGTTTGATCTAATCATTCGACATATTTTGATCCACTCTTGTCTTATTTATTGTTTTGTGTTCATTGCAATACCTGTTTCAAAGATCTAATCGATCTTCACGTTTGTTATTATATCCTATCAATTGGTATCAGAGCCAGGTTTACAAACTTTACAATTTCCACCCTCCTGAAAGATCGTTATTTGTTTTAGCGTTAAATTGGAGAATATGGGATATATTTTCATCTTCAGCCCCCTGACTTTCAGGACTTCACCGATTTAACCACATTTCCCAAATTCTTTCCAAAGTTTTCGGATTTTACCACTTTTACCCCTTCTTTCCAAAAGATTTTCACTTCTTATCCTTTTTCTTTGGTCTTATTCTGTTCAAACCCTTCTAAATAAATTGCTTCTTATTCTATTCTTTTGTCTAAATTTAAAAATCGAAAACTACAAAATTTATTTTTGTTGTTTTTCCGGTTTTAATTTTTGAAGCTTGCGTTTAATCTAAAGAGATTTATTTCATCAAATCTAACGAGTTTTGAAGATTGTTGGGTGATTCTTCTTAATTTTCCGGATTCTCTCCATGGTTTTTGTTGAAGATTCAAAGGGGAGTGATGATTATTCAAGGGGGAGTTCGTTTTTGGAAGATTATTCTTATTTCTCTCGCTTCGAAGACCCCATGTACTGATGATTCTCACAATTTAGGGGGAGAAATGCCAAGAAGATCGGAAATCGTGATCTTCATCAGTTTCAACATCTAGGGGGAGATTGTTGAGTATTTGAGATATTGAAACCGATATGACATATTTGGTTATTTAGGGAAGCCTTTTTAGGGTTAATCATTTTATGATTCCCTGCAGTGCCTTTACAGTAGAAGTTCTTAATCGAGCTCTGCTAAGGCATTGGTTTTATATTAGGCATTTATTTTCTGTTGTTGGTAGATATTTATTGTTCCCTATAAATAATCATTAGGTTTACTTTTGGTGTAAGCTTTTTACCAGATTAGGGTTTTTCTCTGTACGTTCATGAGATAATCAATATACAAAAACCCTTTATCAGATTACTTGCATATTATGGTGATTGATTCTTGATTGTTCATGATATTCCGCATTCGTCTTCTTGGATTTATTCCTATCAGGAGTGTTACAGAGGACGTCTAAAGTTCTAAGATTAATGATTTTTAACAACAATGAAGTGGAAAATCATTTGTGAAATGTACAATATAACACTATATAATAAGATTTACAATCGGTTTGTAAACTAACTTTTGCAAGTCAAACGGTTGGTTAATATGGTTTCGACTGTTAAAAGTATACGGAATATGAAACATTTTAAATGAAATAATAAGTTTGAGTACAAGATTTCCTTGTACTTTTTCTTGTATCCCCCCTGAAAACATTGAAAAACACGGAAAAAGGTGTAGGGGTATGAACTCACCAGACGATAAATGTGTCGGCTAGGATGCTAAGCGTCAGTTTGGGGCTTGAATACACGCGAGGTTCCTATGTAATATGAAGAGATACATAATTGTATCTAATTAGACTTTGAACTACTAATTAAATTAGAATATACAATCCGAGGTGCGAAAACACTTCATTTCAAGTGTTAGGAGTGATCCAGGTTGCATCTAAGGGGTGTAAGGCCTAGATAAGGAGTTTACTCTTCAAGAGTAAGCCCTTAGGGGTGTTTACGGTCCAATGACCATATCCCCATGAGTTTACGGCCGTAAACTCATGGATGGAGTGTTCTTGGATGCTTAATGGTCTTATAACACTTGTGGGATGATGCTAGGTTTAGTTCTAAGGCAAGGGAAATGATTTGATCAACATATGGACCCTTTTAAGGAGTTTACGGCCATAAACTCTCATATACCCTTTCTATTTGTGTTTTGGTGATCCTAGGTTAAGTATAAGTGGTTCTAGTCCAAAGTATAAGCCATGGAAGGAAGTTAGGGCACTATTTGACCACTATAGAGGAGTTTACGGCCTAGGAACCATTCATTGGGGGGTTTACAGTCGTAATCTCCTAAGGGGGTGGTTTCTTTCATGTTTATGGTCCCTAACACAATGGTGTTTTTTTTTCTAGACATTATTCCAAGGCTTAGGAGGTGTTTAAGGGGCATTATAACACCTTAAATGGTGTTCACAGACCATGAATGAGGGTTTAAGGTCCAAGCATGTTCTTGGGCCGTAAACTCATGTTTACTCCCCAAATGTTATGATTTTGGTGTTCTAAGTCCATTCATACAAGCCCTTTGGTCATAACTAAGCTCTAGAAGTGGTTTGCAAGGGTTTTGGGGATTCAAAACCCCATTTATGTGTGTTTGCAGTTTGGGGCTGTTCCTGGGCTGTAAACACATGTCTTTGGTCCTTTTGGATGATTTAGACACGAATTTGAATGTTAAACAAGCTATAATATGATCTAGGATGGATTACATACCGATTTGGAGCTTGAAATGGTGATTTTGGATCAAAGATTTGGATTGAAGAGAGAGAATAGTGAGAGAGAGTGAAAAAGCTTCAAATGAAGTTCTTTCACCTTTATATAAGGTTAGATTTTGAGGCTCAGTGGAAATCTACCCGATACTGACGTTAAAGGAGGCTTATGGTCGTACCCGATTTAGTTGTCATAACCCGACGTGGTCGAAACTAAAAATTTTCCAAGTGAATATTAGGAATGTTTTCACTTGTTTCTAATGGGTTTGGACACTCATGAGATTATAATAAAGGTCTCAATTTAATTAACTTCATAAAAATGTTAACGGAAAACTTGAATACAAACGAATTTTACTGACGGAAACGGTTTACCGTGACGGAAAATTTTTCGGATTGTCATAGTCAGGGGGATGACTCGACGAGTTGAGTCAACTCGGAAGGTTGAATTTGACTTTGAACGAGTATTGACTTTCACTTTGACTGGAAGTTGACTTTGATCTTGACCTTGATTTTGACCAAGGTTGACTTGTGAAGGGGTCTTGAGTCTAAAATGGTATGTAAGGGGTTGTTTATGTATAGGACATGAGTAGAGCCGATTGTAGGAGCAGAGACATTCAACTATTTCACCAGACATTTGAAGTGAGTTTTCTCCTGTAGGAACGAGTCGAAAGGCACTAATGTCAGCCCATTTATGTATGTTAGTATGTTCTGTACTAAGGTCCGATCTCGGGCGGGGCCCGATGTTGGTTTATATGCTTTCTGGGTTTTGATTCAATGTCGGGGCGGTACTCGATGAATGATTATATGCTTGATGTCTTTGTGATTCTTGCATGTGTTTGTATCTGTATGTTTCCAGACTACGGTCCGATGCCGGGGCGGTTCCCCTAGGAATGTTTGTATGTTTCCCGGATCTCGTCCCGATGTCAGGTCGGGCCCGAGGAATGTTTATATGTGTATAATTAGGTGATTATGCTTATGTTGATGTGTATTAGTAGATATGCTCATACGCATGCTGAGCCTTGCTCGATGTCGGGCGGGGCCCATGATATGTTGTTATGTGATTATGTGATATGTATGATATGTGTTAGTTTGGGGAGCTCACTAAGCTTCGTGCTTACGGTTTTTAGTTTTGGTTTCGGGTACTTCCGGTAGCAAGGGGAAGAGTTCGGGATGACTACATGACACACACCATTTATGTTTAGCATGAAATGTTTTACTCTGATTTATTTGACATGTGATTGATATGAATACACTATTTTGATACTTGAGATATTATGGTTCATGTTTTGATAAATTATTTTTAGTAATTCTTGTTTAAATAAATGAAATTTTTGGAGCATATTTTTGGGATGTTTCAAACTCACTAAACTTTGGGCTTACAATTTTGGGTTATGTTTTAGGTACTTCAAACGATCGCGGGAAGGCGAAGGCGTGACTGTACACATCCTTGTGTTTTGACTTATGATTTTGGGAAACTCTGATAAGGAATATGTTTTGAAAACTATGTTGTAAACAATTTATGATTTTGGGTTGGTTTTAAAAGTTTAAATTGTAATGACCGAAAAATTCCAACCAATTTAAACTTTTCAAAAACAACCCGATTTCATTGAATTATTACAAAAGGGTTTTCAATACAATTAATTCGGAGTATTCCCAGAATCACATCACAACATAAACATGAGGAGCGGTACGATCACGCCTTCGCCTTGCCACAGTCTCCTGAAGGACCTGAAAAACATTAAACCACAACTGTAAGCCCGAAAGCTTAGTGAGATATCCCCAAAATACCAACCACATATACCATACATGCATAAAATGCCATATCATATCCGATCACAGAACATCCATGCACTTCGGGTCTACTGTGTGACTGGTCCGCCGCACCGGCCAACAGTCCACCTGGTCCACCCTCCGAGTCTAGCCATATACATCGATTCTACAGTGTGATTGGTCCGCCCGCACCGGGCCTTCAATCCACCTGGTCCACTATCTGAGTCTACAGTATGACTGATCCGCCCGCATCGGGCCTTCAGTCGGCCCGGTCCACTCTCCGAGCCTCGGCACGTCTGGTCCGCCCTCATTGGGCCTACAACCTATCCCGACCGCTCACTGGGTCTTCGGGACAACCGGTCCACCCTGGGTATCTTGGCCTACAACACAAAGCAGGACCCGCCTCAACCCAACTCCAGTCCAAACAACCATGTGCACATAAACATGCAATCATATAACAATTCACAGTCAACAAGCCAATCAAACAGATCACATAACATATCATCATCCTAACCAGGATACCGACCTAACCGGTCACTAGCATAGCATCACCCTACATATCAGGATACCGACCTCAACCAGGTCTCTAACATATTCCATCCTAGCTACCAGGATGCAACATATCAAAGCAATAACATAACAACAAACACCCGGATCTCAATCCGATAAAGGGCCGACCTTGGTGCCTTAGACCCTGTTGATATAGTGAGGATAACTCACCTCGCACTGCCGAAACTCTGAACTAAAGAAGCAGATTCTCGAATCACCGACTCACCAAAAATCCCGAACTAGCCAACATAGCACAAATAATCATTAGGCTAAGCACAATACCCTTCCAAGGGTAAATTGACCATTTTACCCTTAACTCAATCCGGCCTAACACTAGGTAAGCTCCCAAGCCCACCAATGGCCCAAAGTCTAGAAGTCCAAAACAAAGCCCACTATTGGCCCAATTTACTAAATTGGGCCCACCCTACCAAATGGGCCTAAACTCATGATCCATAACAACCAATGGGCCCACAATACTCTATCCATAATGTCCAGTCATGGCCCAAAATCCAGCAGCCCAATAACAACCCAAACTATAAGGCCCAAATTGAAAATGCCGCAGATGGGGTACGCTAGGCGTACAACAATGCTCGCAATAAGGGATCGGGACACTGGCCCGCTACGCTGGGCGTACTCATAGGTTACGCGGGGCGTAACCTCACAGCTCAACAACAACACATAACGTCTTAATGGTTTAAGTTCTTAAGCCCAAACTTCAGATCCTTAGGCCAAATATGCCTAAGATTCATAAAGTCTAAAACTTTATCACTTGGGACGTCCATAAAGCTCTTAATCCAAGGTCTTAATCCATTAAGACCTACTTATCTCACACATAGAACAACCTCAGCCCTTGGGACCTCATTTTTCTCACTCAAGACCTCTCCTAAGGTTTGAAAGGACAGATAATCTTGACCAACTCAAAACATGCAACAAGATGAGGACTTTTGGGACAAGAATGGTGTCAAAGCTTCACAACACATAGATCTACACAATATGAATGTCAAGCAAGAAGCTTTATACCTCAAATAGGCTCCAAAGGATGATGTCTTCCCAGATCTATAAGCTCCAGCCGTTCCTCTCCTTCTTTGACAACTTCTCCTTTCTTCCTTTATGTTCTCCTTTGCTAATCCAAGCTTTTCAAGACCAAACACACCCAATCAAGGAGGTGGGATAGCTATCTTAGGGTTTCTGAGGTTAGGAGAGTGATTATGGAGGCTAAGGAGGAAGCCTTTATGTTCTTTATATAGTGGTTGCCTTAAAATTAGGGTTTTGGGGATTCTGAGAGTACGCTGGGCGTACCTCTAGTACGCTGGGCGTACTCACCCAAACACCCGCGTTTCTTTCCTTCACTACGCTGGGCGTACGTCCAGCTTACGCTGAGCGTACCCAGCATGACCTCTTTTCCATGCATGGTCTTCCCTTTCCACTTTTCCTATAAAAGGACCATCATTACCCTTTCTCTTAAATCTCAGGGACTCATTCATAAATACTTTAAGAACGGGGCGTTACATAAATTTTTCATGATTTTTATGGGTGCTACATGTTTAGACTTCTTTTATGAATCATGGATTTTAGTTTGATGAGTTTGAAGTCAAAAGTAATTAGATAGGGTTGTAGATCTCCTCAATACCTTTCAGTGGATATAAAGATTGTCGAAATCGGAGTTGAAATGAAGAAGTTATGACCGTTTGATGTTAGAACGATTTTTGGGTTAGCCGCGTATGGGGTGTACGCTGGGCGTACTAGGGTATCCCTAGTACGTTGGGCATACTAGGGCTTCCCTAGTACGTTGGGCGTACCAGGAGTAAGTTAGGCGTATGCGATCAGTGCCTAAACCCTATTTTCGTGGTTTGAGCCCTATTTAAGCTCCTTAACTTCCCCAAACACATTCCATTCTCAGCCTCCACCTCTCCAACACCCTCTTTTGAAACCCTAACCCTAGTTTGAGCATTGTGAGCAAAAAGAAGGAGTTTTTAAGTGCTTTGGAGTGTTCTTTGTGCACCTTGGAGAAGAAAGAACTTGTAACATCCCAAAATTACGGTCCAAAAATTTCACTTTAATTCATTAATAAAAACTATAAGTATCATTCATCATATAAAATTCATAAATCATGTATCTCAAAAATATCATAACATCTGTCAATATAACAAAATCATATGTCAAAACATCAAAGTGAATCCTCCCAGGCTAAAAGCTGTGGTTTGTGCCATGCAGTCATCTCGAGTTCTTCCCCTTACTAGCGGAAGTACCTGAAACCAAAACTGAAAACTGTAAGTATGAAGCTTAGTGTGTCTCCCCAAACTACCACATACCATACACATAATCACATAATAGCATACATTGGGCCTTGCCCACTACATCAGGCCCCGCCCGGCATCGGACCGAAGTCCGGCATCGAGCCCCGCCCGACATCGGACCAAAGTCCGGTATACATATAATATATCAAAATGCATATAACATAAAAACATAACATAAACATATAAACATTCCTCGGGCTTGCCGCGACATCAGAACAAAGCCCGGAACATATAAACATAACATATAAGCTAGACATTCCTCGGGCCGAAGCCTGGAACATATAAACAAACACATGCAAGAATCACGAAGACATCAAGCATACAAACATTCATCGGGCTTTTCCTGACATCGGACCAAAGTCCGCATCGGCAAATAATGATATTACTATGATGTTTAAATAATATATTCACTTTTATCGGTTTTGGAACAACTCGGTTGTATGATTTACTGTTTTAAAAATGAAAATTTTACATTGGATTTTCGGGACGTTATAGGTGAGTTTTGGGTGGGTAAGACTAGTGAAGTTAGTGTTTTAGGTGCACTTTACAAGGGTGTTTCTTGTCAAGTACTGTCAACTAGAGATATAAATGAAGAGGTTTCGAAATCATGTAGCCTTTTTTCAAAGCTTAGTTTGCCCTATTAGCCTTTTTTGATTTTCTTTATCTCAATTCCAACCTCTAATAGTGTGCTTATACATGAATATTTTAACTTAAAACAATTAGAATTGTTGTGTCCCTTGACTACGGCGCCAATATGTTGGGTTGTCAAACCAATAAATGAAAATAGGTATAATAAGAAAGTCAAAACACAACTATGTATATTAAAAGATAGTACAAAAAAAGTAAGGGTTAAATCCATATTGACACACATCAACTGTTTAATACCCTTTTGCACAAGGCATGTAAATGGTTGTTTGATATGCCTCGTACTGAGTCTGGTAAGAGGTTTGGTATGACTCGGTTAGATTCAGACTGTTTGATATCACACTTAGAAGCCTCTGACTCGATCTTGACTCTTCTGGTATGTCTCTTACTCGGTCAGATTCATGGTTGTTTCTGACTCAATCAAAACTTTACTCATTTAGATCTGATTCGCCCATTAACTATCAAACAACTCCTAAGTCTTGACAATGGTAAACAAACAATAATAAATAAGAGTGGATGCATTCAAATGATTAAGAATAAAGAAACATAAGATAAAATAAGTTTTAAAAATCAATTTGAGAAATAATTATAGTTTCATGTTCTATCCATCTATAATGTAGGTTAATTTCGAATGAATATATGGATCATCAGATCTAAGTTGGCAGTGTCACTGTAGTATTAGTATATGAATTAATTCATAATTAATTCATAATGTAGGTTAATTATGAATTAATATATGGTTCATCTATAATATAGGTTAATTATGAGTTAATATATTGATCATCAAATCTAAGTTGTAGTGTCATTTTACTTGTCAAATTGTTTAGTTAAAATAAATTCTTTCACTAAACATATCTTACTAACTTAACATAAACAATCTCTTAAATTAAATCAAAAAGTTACATAAAGTTCTTTACAAATATTCTCAAACATTGTTCATTCATCACATAAGTTTTGGAAGTTTAAAAAAATGTGATATCAAGTTTACCATGAGATTAAATTCAAACATAGAATCAACTCATTCATAAATCAAACAAAATGCGAATCACTAGACGACATAAACCAAGTAAAAATTCAATAATATAAATCAAACAAAATGTGAATCACTAGATTAGAAAACGAATCAAAACATCCATACAATAGAATTAACCACACCTATAAGAAAGTCGAACTAGAAACCGAAAAGTAAGGTTGAATGATCAAAATTATAACTAACAAAAGTATGCAAATAACATGATTCCATCAAACCTCATAAAACGTCTCGAAATGACAATGAGTGAAGCATAACATGTAAATGGAATGCAAATATATGAAATAATCATGATAACTGATGCATAAAATGCATATAATATATGAATGATAGATATGATATTTTAAATTTAGATTTATAAGAAGGGTATAATAGTTAATTGATAAAAATAAAGATTTAAAATGATTATAAAATGTTTAAGATGTTACCAAGAAAAAACAAAAAATTAGGCACATATTATATTTTAAAATTGTATGAAAAATAAATATGATATTTAAAAATTAGGCTCGACACATATAATATTTTGATATTTTAAAATAATATATACAAAATTGTCTCATTAATATAGGTGTCTATTTGTTCGGTGATTAACTTGATTTGTTTGGTGGCATTCGATGGAGAAGGATGCTAAACATTTTTTAGAGGGTGAGTTTTTGTGTCATGTGGTGGAATGTTTAGAGATACCATAATTACTTTCTTTTTGAAAAGGTGAGATCTAAGAAAGCATATTTGGTTGACAGCATTGTTACTCGATCATTCTCTTGGAGTAATCATAGACATGTGATTTTCATTAATCGGATGGGTTGGCTTCAAAACCCAATTGTCGCCGTTTTGTAATTCTTTTTTATGATTTGTACTTTGTTAATCTAGCTTCTTGCTTAGCGTTTTGCTTTAGGTTTTAGGAAGTAGTGCATGTCATGTTATGCTCACACATTAGTCTTTTGGCATCCAGCTCACTACATGTCATTTTTGCCACACGATATGTATGATATGCCATTTTTAGGGGTGAGTCAAATTGGTAAGATGTGAAAAGAAAACAAAACAAAAAAATTAGAAATAGTTGATACTCTCTCTCTCTCTCTCTCTCGACATTCAAATGCCGTTTGAAGCCAAAAAGCTCGATATACCACCGTCGGGGCACGGTGTATGCCATGAGTTTACCGAGCTAAATGTCGTCACCACGCCCTTGAGCCTTATAATATTTTTGTGGTTTTAAAAAAATCATTCTATCTCTTTGTGTAAGGGAAAGAGCATTAAATAGGACTCGTGCACATGGTTTATCTTCTCCGGATCCATAGAATATCTTTGTTTCTTGGAACCTACATGCACAAAAATTCATTCATAGAATATCTTTGTTTCTCCGGATCCATAGAATATCTTTGTTTCTTGGAACCTACATAGTGGTATGCATCTATATAATGAGCTTTTATATTAACATTGTTTTAGGTTTTATGTAGATGTTACTTTTATATGAATTTTGAGAACCGATATGATCTCTTCGCAAGAATGCTATAAGCATAGATTGATATTGGATCTTTCTTTTCATATAGGAATGTTAGACCTTAGGTGATAACAAGTTATGGATTAAGATGGTAACATAATTATAAATTATGACGGAAAATATATAATATAGTATATAGTATTAAAGATAAAGATCTAAGAATGAGAGTTATATATTAAAGTGATTTAAAACTTAAAAGTAACATACTAACTATGTTTTCAAACTTTTTATAATCTAATTATAACTTAATTCGTAAAAATAGCTTTGTGAATTAGCGATATAGTTTTTAAAGAGAAAAAAAACATATATAAGCAAAAAAAAGCTAAGTGTTTTACAAAAAATTAGCAAAATTAAGGTATTTCCTCAAATAACCACTAATTCTCCCGAGAATGTCTTCAAAATTACTATAGAGGCCTCTGAAATTACCTTTAATTTAAAGCCAAAAAATTTCGGAATCTCATTAATCCATTATTCATATCACGGATACACCTACAAAATTCTTTAAGTGCAAAGTCCAATTTTATAGATGTAGCCTACGAAAATGGTGAAACAGGTCTATGTGGCAGGTATATCATGCAAAATTGGAGTACTACATGCTGATTAATGACATTCGTACTCTGAAATATGATATCCGTAAAATGAAAAATGACATCTGTATTGTGAAATATGATATTCGTAAAATGAAAAATGACATTTGTACTACGAAATATAGCATCCATATAGCAAAAACTATATACCTTTTTCAAAACATTATAAATTCTAATATGATTTTGTTTTCCTGAGAAAACAGATAAGTTTTTTTTTTCTTTCACAAAAGTTGAGTTTTCTACATAACATGTTATTATTCGTTGCTTGTATCGTAGGGATGTTGTGGACAATAAACAATGAAACTCAATATGTTATTATTTGTATGAGGTCCGGTGTATTATTTACATGGATCACAAGAGTTTGTGATATATTATGGATCAGTCGAATCTAAACATGAGACAACGTAGGTGGCTTGACGTGATCAAGGATTATGAATGCGAGATTCTGTACCACCCAAAAAAGCGAATGTGGTCGCTGATGCTTTGAGCCGCAAGTTTTGAGGATTTCAATTGATTCACCATTGTTGGATTTGATCGTAGAGGCACAGGCTGAGAGAGTCAAGAAAGAGAATTGGAAACATGAGCGAATCAGGGGCGAGATCGCTAGGTTTTCTACCGAAATCCGTGGATTGTTGACATGGTGCGATCGGGTTTGGGTACCAGATTTCAGCGGGATTAGGCAGTCTGTGATGGAGGAGGTACACAAGTTCAGGTTTTCAATACACCCTGGAGACACCAAGATGTATCGGGATTTGCGACTTATTTATTGGTGTCCGTGCATGAAGAGGGAGATAACTTGGTATGTTGAGAGGTGCTTGACCTACCGGATGGTCAAGGCCGAGCACCAGAGACCGTATGACAAGCTGCAGCCATTGGAGGTTCCCATGAGAAAATGAGAACATATTACTATGGATTTCATCACCAAATTACCTCAGATGGCTAAAGGGTTTGATGCAATTTGGGTGATAGTGGACCATTTGACCAAGAGTTCCCACTTTCTAGCTATTCAAGAGAGCTCATCAACTGAGAAATTGGCGGATTTATATGTGCGCAAGATTGTTGCTCGGCAAGGTATTCTAGTCTCCATTGTATCTGATCGAGTTGTTCGGTTAACTTCTCATTTTTGGAAGACGTTCCACGAGGATCTGGGTGCAAGGTTGCATCTTAGCACTGCTTATCATCCGCAGATTGACGGTCAGAGTGACCAGACCATTCAGTCACTTGAGGACATGTAGAGAGCTTTTATCATAGATTTCGGTGGGAGTTGGGACTCCTACCTTCCCTTAGTTAAGTTCTCATACAACAACAACTATCACTCCGGTATCTGTGCATCACCATTCGAGCTTATCTATGAGAGAAAGTGTCATTCCATAGTTTGTTGGGGAGAGGTTGGTCATAGGGTCATGGGAAAGAACGAGGTGGTTCTTCCGACGACAAAGCTTATTCAACATATCAGACAGAGATTACAGACAACTTAGAGTCGGCAGAAGAGTTATGCCGACATGCATCGATCTAAGTTGGAGTTCTAGGTCGGCGACATGGTTTTGCTGAAGGTATCACCCTGGAAGTGTGTAATACACTTAAGGAAGTGGGGAAAGTTGTGGCCCCGGTATATTGGGCCATTTTGAGTGATTTCCGGGGTTGGCAGGGTAGTTTATCGGTTGGATTTGCCTAAGGAGGCCAGACAGATTCACAACACCTTTCATGTTTCTCAACTTCAGAAGTGTATGAATGATGATTCATCGGTTGTTCCTTTGGATGATATCAGGTTGATGATTGTCTGAATTATGTGGAGAGACCAGTGGCGATTTTGTATAGGAAGATGAAGGCCTTGCACAACAAGGTGGTGTCTTTGGTCAAGGTTCAGTGACAACATCGGAAGGGTTCTGAATAAACTTGGGAACTCGAGGCGGAGATGCGGGAGCACTACCATGAGTTGTTCACAGTAGTGGACTTTGAGGATGAAGTCTAGTTCAAGTGAGGGATAATTGTAACATCTTGATTTCCAGGTATTCCATTTATGCCCTTGATATGAGAATTGTTTGCATTTTCGTCCCAAATGGCATTTTTGTAATTTTTGGGAGTGGCTTGCATACGTTGGGCGTACGTGGCCTGGACCAAAACCCTAATATTTAGGGTTTTCACTCTATTTAAACCTCATTATAGCCTTACAATCCTTTCATTCATCAACATCCATCCTCCAACTCGAGCCTAGCTAACCCTAATCTCTTGAGTGAAGCAATCTTGACCTTGAGTGTGCATTTTGGTGTTCTTGAAGGAGGAAGAAGGAAGAGGAAACCATATTAGAAGAGTGGAGCACTTTGGATCCAAAATCACATCATCATTTGACACCATTTGGAGGTAAAAAGCTTTGATCTTGATGAAGTTTTACCTAGATCTTGTTTAGCCATGGATTTGTGTTCTTTTGGTCCCTTAAGATTGGTCTTATGAGTACGGGTTACTCTAATTCATATGAGTCATCCTTTTATACGTTTTGGAGTGTTTAGAAGCATAAAAATGTGTTATTGGCTCTTAATTTCTTTCTATGCATATGCTAGAATGTCTTAATGGGTTAATTAGTTAAGGTTTTGTAGTTGGGCACCTTCTAGACATATTAAGTCATAAAGCTAGAAACTTTATGACTAGGATGTCATTTATGGACTAGATATGGATTTTTGGATGGAAGAGCTTAATATAATAAGTACTTATTAGAAAAGGTGGTTGGCAGATGCGTACGCTGGGCGTACCAAATGGTAAATGCCCCATATACGAGCTAAGTGCACCCAATATACTTAGCTGAGTTGACTCGGCTGATTTTCTTGACTTTTGACTTTGACCAGATGTTGAACAAGTTTGACCTATGGGTATTTTGGGTATTTTGAATGGTAGCTGAGTTTGGTCATTTTTCATGAATATGTGACCAGTTGAGCTGATATTCAGAGCAGTGTACTGTTTAGCTATCTTTTCAGACTGAGAGGTGAATTTTCCTCATTGTACTTATGGGTTGCAGGAACCAACACCGACCCACTAGATTCTGTATCCTGGTATATAGGATGTTGCTATGTTGTAGTGATCTGTTAGATCTGTATCCTGGTATATAGGATGTTACTATGTTGTAGTGATCAGTTAGATCTATATCATAGTATATATGATGTTGTTATGTGGTAGTGGGCTGTAGATATGTATGACTACCTGTACTTGTTGATTATTGATTGTTATGCTATATGTTGATGTAATATGGTCTGTTGGGTTGAGGTTGTCCTGATTTGTGTTGAAGGCCAAGATACCCAGGGCGGTCCGGATAGACTGAAGACTTGCGAGACAGTCGAGTCAGGCTGAAGGCCCGAAGAGTGGTCCAGAAAGGCTGAAGGCCCGGTGCAGCGGTCCAGTCATGCTGAAGGCTCTATGAGCAGCCCAGATAGTCTATAGGCCCGACGCGGCTGACCAGTCAAGCTAAAGGCTCATGTATACATGCTGTTATTTGTATGGTTGTGTGTGGTACTTTGGGGGAACTCACTAAGTTTTGGCTTACAATTTCAACTTTATGTTTCAGGTACTTCAAATGATTGTGGGAAAGCAAAGACAAGATCGTGAACATCCTCTTGGTTTTGATGAAACTGATTTGGGACACTTTGATATATATGATTTCTACTTTTGAGAATAATATTTTGTAAATGTTTGGTTTTGATTTGGGGTTTGACTAAAAACAATGATTTCTCTTGATTTGAAAATGAAATTTTTTTCCTAGATTTTTGTAAGTTACATGATCTGCCCCCTTTATCCTTTAGCATAAAGTTGGTCCGTTCCTGAAGTTCAGCATAAATTTAGCCCCCCCGAGTATCTTGACCTTCAACACAACGTTGGACAATCATCAACAAGCCACACTATATGTCGACATATATAATAACAGACAAATAAGCAACAATCTAGCAACACATGTAACTGTCTAAACAAGTCTACCTATTTCACAGCTCGCTACAACATAAAGTCATCCTAACTCACAAGGATACATACAATAATGTAAAGTATAGTGAGAAAACTCACCTCACAAATAGACCAGATAACCACCACCACACGCGAATACTAACAGACCGGTCTCACACACCACCTAAACATTCAATCAGCAGTCAATCCTCAGCTATGACCTAAAACCCTAAAGTTTAACTCAAGGTCAAACTTATTCAAAAAGTCAACATGTCAAATTCTGGTCAACAGACACACCACGCTTTCTTCTGGGTGCCCCGCGCTCACAAAAGGACAAAACAATCGAGATCTTAAGCTCAAACAAGCGTGTTCCAGAAAACGATCAAAGTGTGTCACGTCGGAGAAAAGCACGCAACGTCTAGGCCTTTTTAACAAAGTGAAAAGAGTTAATACATTAAGTCTAAACCCTAAAATTCCAGATCTGGTCCTTAACAATATGTTAATGAATAAATTTTCATCTTTACTCATTAAGTCACTCCCATAAAGCAATATCTAAACTCTTGTACTCTAAATGACCTAAATATCCCATATAGCTTGCATGGCTTGGTGGACATGCACAAAACACCAACTTTCCAAGTCAAATAGGTCCATTAGACCATTCTAAGTGCTCAAAAGAAGCTCAAGTCATCACAACTCTAAGCTTACCACCCGAAAGGGACAAAAAGTGCATTTTATGACAATAAGCAAGGTCTAACAAACTAGAAGTAGGCATAGAAATTTCACCTGACCCGATAGGGCACACAGTTGACCCACCCTAATTGGGGACGAGTATTCCTTGTAAAAATGGATACCGGGTATGGGGTCGGCGATCCCCATTATGCTGATACCGAGGATAAAGTTGAGGTCAAGTATACCAATCCCCAACCCACCCCACCCCCACTTTGATGACATTATGTATATATATATATATATATATATATATATATATATATATATATATATATATATATATATTATAAATTATTAAATATGAATTAAGTCCACTAACAATGAATTTATTTGTATTAGACCATCAGAGACATAGTTCGTATACCAAATTATGTTCCTAATTTCAAGAGTTCTTAAATCCTCACTTTGTTTGACTTCCCGTATACCAAATTGTCACTTCTCGTTATAAGGCTTCTTAGACTTTATGATTGATGTAAACACAATCTGATTATTGCCTCTGTTTTTTTTATCACTTATAAAACCTGGAATTTATTATTATTATTATTATTATTGTTATTGTTATTATTATTATTATTATTATTTGCGTAAGTTGAGTTTATTATCTTGATAGACCGGGGATAGTTCGGGGATGGTTCGGTGATGGGTCAGGGAAAAGCCCAAAATTTAAAGGGGAGGGGATTCGATTCCCGCATCCGGCGGGGATGGGGATGGGGATGAGGACGAAGTTAGGCACTCAGGGATGAAAACATATATGGTTAACTCCGCCCTATTTTCATCCCTGACTAGAAGGAGAGTTTGAAGCTTTATACTCACAAATGTTCAGAATTAAAACAACCTTGTTGAATCTACACTTGAGCCTTTCTTCTATGCACCAAAATGAACTTTTGATCTGTAAGCTTTAACCACAAAATGGAGAAATAAGCTTCCCAAAATGATTTCAATGCTCAAAACAAGTTAGAGATGGGTAGAGTTTTGTGGGATCTCTCTAAGGGGCGATGGAGGCTAAGAATGAGCTAACCATAGGGGTTAATGTGCTTAAATAGCCTCCAAAACCCTAATAAGTCGTTCCGCCCATGAGTCTGAGTGTACCATGCTTCTTGCGATTAATTCCAAATTTTCATATTTTTCAACAAATGCAATAAATGGCTTCCTGTTTCGCCCCACCTTCTACTTCTTTATGGACCATAAAACTCTCAATTAAAGAGTGGAAAAACATTATCAGAACTAAGATGTTAAAGTAAGAGTACTTGTAATTTCATGATTTTTACAATAAAAATCTTCAATTATTTTGACACCTTTTTTATGGAAAATCACAAAAGACTTTAGTTAATTAAATCAACATTTTCAAAACAAATCACAACATTACGTTCTTTATTCAAAAACCAACAACCGACAATCCCTCTCACGACGAATTATCGTAGGTAGAGTTTCCACCATAGTGACGAATTTTCCAACAACAATCCCTCTCACGACAAGTCGACGACATGCCTTACCGTGCCATTAATTAGTTTGTATCGCATGAGTTGGATTAAGTTGGAACTTTACAGTTGATATCTCATTTTTCAGTCTTTTGTTGCGGAGTTCTTTCTGTAAAAAGAAAACTCATATACAATTTTGTGATTAAGTTATGTCCAAATTAAATAAAAATAAAACTAACACCTATATCTAAATGTAAACACAGTATTATCAAATATCGTCTAAAATAAAATTATAATGTGATTTTGGTGTCCCAGAATTAAAGTATATCTAGAAAGCATGGAAAAATGCAAAAGCCTCATAAATTCACAATGAATAACCTGCAACCACATCCATGTTGCATGATATAACAGTAAGACGTAAGGACTTTAATACTTTGCAGATGTAGTATATGGATAGACTAAAAAAATATACATATAGTATTTTAGTAAAGTTAAGTATTAAACTCATAATTCTATTCTTGATTTAATTATAGACTTGATTATATATCAAATGTAACTGAGCTTGTTTCATTTATTTGTTGTGTAGTAACTTGTAACTTGTATTCCATGAAACCTTTTTAAATAACTTTTATAAACTGAATGATAGATTTACTTTTTTTTCGATTATATTATATCGTCTTTAGTGTAATGTATTTCAGAAAATAGACAAGAATATTAAAATATACTAGTATATATTTCAAGATATTTAGAACAAACACATTAACTTTTTAGAGTTAAAACTATAGAAAATTCATTTCTTTCCGTTCATGATGATTTTTGTAGTTATCTACGTTGAAAATTGAAATCCACAACAAGAAATTATGCTATTAGTTTACTTAAAATGAAAAAAAATGATTGTTGATCATAAGAATAAGAAGAAATAATATTAAAAAAAAAATCACAAACATATGACAGGGTTATATAGTTAGTTGGATATGTGTGTATTTAATGCTCTTAAATATAAGTTTGAAAAGAGCATTTCTTAAGAACTTACCGAAAATAGCAATGCAAGTCTTCCTCCTCCTCCATAGACAACTTTCTCTTCTTCTTCTTCTTCCGCTTCTACTTTTGCTGCAGTTGCAGTGTAGTGGCATGAGCAATGATTCAAATCAGTCACCATGTGATTTAGGAAAACGTTGTCGTTTGAATGAGGGTACTCATGTAGTGCCAGCAGTGATAGTGTTTGGAGATTCAGTAGTAGATACAGGAAACAACAATAATTTAGCGACAGTTTTCAAGGTGAATTACCCTCCTTATGGAAAAGACTTTTATGGAGGTCAACCCACCGGCAGGTTTTCTAATGGCAAAGTTCCTCCCGATCTCATTGGTATATACATACATACATACATACATATGCTTGTATATTGATATCTTTCTTTTTATTAATTTTATATGATCTAATTATTAACCTCTAAATAGTAGTCGCTTAAAAACTATATATGTATATGTAAATTATACTTAAAGTAATGTCGTTGATGAGGGCAGTTTTGGAAGAGAATTAAGATATGCATATTGTGTAAATGATGACAATATTTAGCATGTTCTGAATTCTCTTATTTATAGTTTATTGATGTAATTACTCCCATAATTTACAGTTGAAGAACTAGGAATCAAAGAAGTATTGCCACCTTATCTTGGCCCAAGACTACCGATCGAAGATCTAAGAACCGGAGTGAACTTTGCATCGGGAGGTGGTGGATATGATCCTCTTACGTCTCAGCTTGCTGTACGCATATACGGATATGATAATTAATTACTTAACTAATATTTAATATTTAGTATCGTTCATAACTTCATATATTAAAGACTAAATATATTAGATTAGATATGTGTGAATTTATGATTGTGTGAATTTACTTATTTGCCCATGAATGCATGTGTACGTACAGTCGGTGATATCACTTCCGGGACAAATAGAGTTGTTCAAAGAATACTTGGAGAAGGTGAAGTCGATGGCAGGTGAGGAAGCAATAAATGATATATTAAGCAAAGGATTGTTCGTTGTGGCAACAGGGAGTAATGACGTCACCAATACGTATTTTAATAACCCTCTACGAAGATACCACTTTGACTTTGAATCCTACTCTCGTCTTCTGGTGGACTCTGCTTCCTCATTCTTACAGGTAACTACTATATATGGTTTAATTACTGTGATACATATATATAACATGACACGATTTAGTACATCAATTAGCCAAACAAAATGGATAAATTCTAGATGGATCCATCGGGTCGGGTTGGTTTTCCATAGTTTTTTCATTTTACTAATAATATGTTTAAAATGGACCCAATATCATAGTTCTTCAACCTTCTTACTTGGGGATTGTTGTTCATTTGTTCTTGACTATTTAGATAAAATCTTTAATTAGACAATATGGATTAAACTACTAGTATGGATTGGTTTTGATAAAATTTGAATTATTATTTTGGATTTATGATTAGTTTTGGTTAATGATACAAAAACGAAATAGACCAAACACTGAATAACAATTATTTATTTATATTTTTTACTTATAATATATATATATATATATATATATATATATATATATATATATATATATATATATATATATTTAATGATTTGTTAACTTATTAGAATTGTTTTTAGATTTAATTAGAAAGCATGTACCATATAAAAAAGTCTTAATTAATAGTATAAATTTTGATTAACAAATCATTAGTTTTTTTTAGTTCACTAAATGGGCATATAATATATACTTTTTGGATTTTAAATTTGATTAATCAAGCTTATTAATGTTAAAAGTCAATTTTTTTTATGTTTTTTATTTTTTATTTTTATAAACATTTTTACTCTTGAAAACCGAATTGTAAAATCCAATCCAACCTAATTATGTTTGGTTGGTTTAAATCAGATCTTAATCTGGTTTGGCCTATTTAGATCTATGTTTTGAAAACTAAAATCAATTTGAATTCACTTAATCGGATCAGATCGAATCGATCCATTCAAATGAACACCATCTATTCATACCTATTACATTAAAGGACACTAACTTCATGGTTGAAAAATCAACAGGATTTATACAATTTAGGTGTTCGAAGAATCGGAGTTTTCAGTTTACCACCAATAGGATGTCTACCTTCACAAAGAACATTAGTAGGAGGAATACAAAGAGAATGTGTTAAGAACTACAATGAGTTGGCAGAATTATTCAACACCATGCTATCAATGGAGATTAATTCTTTAAGCCAGCGTCTCCCTTTTGCAAAGATGGTTTACGTTGATGCTTACTATCTTCCACTTGATATGATCCAAAACCCTGCAAAATATGGTATGTTTTCTCATTCCTTCATTACAAAATAAATAAAAACATCATTATACTTTCATGCATTTTCTCCCAATTATATATTTGGGTAAAAAGGTATACAACTATGTACTTATACTCTCATAATAGTTACCAATTTAAGTTAAATTACTAAGCATAAAACATCAATGAGGGTTATAAGTTTGTAACATTAACACTTTGTATGTTAAACATTCTTCCGATTGTCATTTTGTCCCACACTGATGGTACGTTAATGTAAGTTAATTTGATAAGAATTGGATAACAAGGATATGATAGTGAGAGTATATATAAAGAAGTGGATGATAAATCATTTTATTTATGTATTTATTTGAAACAAAAAAAGTGGAAGTATAGTGATGCTTTTTTTTTTTCCTGTTATATATTCCTATTTAATCGTATTCGTGCAGATTAAATTAGAAATAGTTAAATGAAGTTCCGTTTTGGGCATTTTAGTAAAATAATAATGCACTTTTTTTTCTATTAGTACTATTTAGTATTTTAGTTGTATTTTGCATTATAATTTAGTGATAAACCTGAATGGCACTTTGCTTTAGCAAAACGGACAGGAATTTGATTAGACAAAAAATAAAATATGTTTGTACTAAACATACAAATAGTTTATAGTTACGTTCTTTTAAAAGTTGTGGTAAACCACTTTTATTGTATGTAGGTAAGTCATTATATATATATATATATATATATATATATATATATATATATATATATATATATATATATATATATATATATATATATATATATATATATATATATATATATATATATATATATATATATATATATATATATATATATATATAGGGAAATGATCAAATGAGAACACCTAAAACGTTGAGAACGCGAGAACAAATATATTCATTCGTGATTCCATGTATTCATTTGTGGATAAATGATAATTTTTAAGCACAAACAACAAGAATATGTTTTTTCTCTTCAATTGAAATTAAATACGTAAAAATTTATCATTTCTCCACAAATGAATACATGGAATCGCAAATGAATATACTTTGTTCTCGCGTTCTCAACCTTTTTAATGTTCTCATTTGATCCTACTCCTATATATATATATATATATATATATATATATATATATATATATATATATATATATATATATATATATATATATATATATATATATATATTAAAGTTATGAAGAAAAGGAATAGTAAACTTGCAATTTTTTTGGCAAAATTGATCCTTGTACTATTTTACCCATTTTCATGCTTTTGGTCATTGCAATCAATATTTTTACACTTTTTAGGAACATTTTAATATTTAAAGTTTGACCATAAAATTTTAACGGTTTGACAACTTTGATCCCTTTTTCTAAAAAGTTGCTAATTTCTACCCCTTTAGTTCTTTAGCCATTTTGACACTTCTGGTCCTTGCAGTCCAAACTTTTACATTTTTCACTTTTGTTCCTTGCAATCAATATTTTTACACTTTTTAGGAACCTTTTAATATTTAAAGTTTGGCCACAAAACTTTAACGGTTTGACAACTTTGATCCCTTTTCTAAAAAGTTGCTAATTCCAACCCCTTTAATTCTTTAGCCATTTTGACACTTCTGGTCCTTGCAATCAAAACTTTTACATTTTTTCATGAAAATGAAAAAAACGGTCTAGGGCAAAGCCCGGGCTTTTCATTCTTGCACTTTCTATATCTGTCATTTTATCGATTCGGAAACAACATTGAAATCTTCTGGCCCCCGCGTAGCGGGGGTAACCTTTCTAGTTAAAATGAATAAAATGGGTGGTATCGTATATGAAATGACCACTTTCTGATATTTATTATTTAATAGTTATCTATTTTTTAAAATAAACTTTTGAGTAAAATACAATTTTAGCCCTCATGGTTTGCACAAATCATCATTTGGTCCTGATATTGTGATTTCATCACAAGAAGTAGGGGTGATCATTTTGACCGAACCGGCTCTTGGACCGGACTGGTTTCATATAAATTGGTGTACTTTAGACCGATCAATGACGGTCCAGGTCCAGTCCAGTCCAGGTCCGAGTTTTTCGATTCTTGTATCTGTTGGAGCGATACAACTTTAGGTGCATATGATACAACTCGCTAAAGTTTACTGAAAGTTAGTTTATATATTATGGTTTTAGGGGTAAGTATTTTGAGTAAATCAAACCAAACTGGTTTTGCAGAAATTGGTGGACTTGGACCGGACCTGAAGCGGATCCAGTTCCGATCAGGTCTGGTCTAGAGGTCAAAATGCTCACAACCACCATCTCCAAACACCACCATCATCACTGATCACTACTAATACCACAATCCCCACTCTCTAAACACATCCCTTGAAGAATAAAAAAATGAAAGAATTGAATCGTTTACATCCTGGTTTTGGTTTTTCACATCATCAAGGAAGCTCAAAGGTTTATTTATTTAGCGGTTCTGCTAAACATTCATAGAAATGTTATTGATCTCCAGTGTAGATAAACGAATATATTACGAGAGAAAGAGATAAAATATTCTCATTAGAATTAAATGAATTACAGCTCTACCATGTATATACATACTTCCAACTACTATATCTAACTGAAGGGTAAATTATAGAATTAACCCTCAACTATTATATATGTACATAATATGACCAAATATACAATTCTATATCTAATATGCCCCCTTCAAGATGGAAGAGGAGAATAAACGTTCTACAAAGACATCTTGCACATAAGAGGAAGTAACTTGGTAGATGGTAGCAGTTTTGTGAACAAATCTGCTAACTAAAATTGAGACTTAATGGGAACTAATCGAATAGTCTGATTATGAACTCTTTATCGAAAAAAATGTAGATCTATTTCTAAGTGTTTGGTGCGTTCATGGAAAATCGGATTGGTAGCAATCTTGATGGCTGAATCATTGTCACAAAATAATAATGTTGCTTCTTTATTATTAATATCAAAGTCTCATAACAACTGTCTCAACCATATGATCTCACAAGTAGTAGAAGTAATATAGTCTGCTTCAACTGAAGAAAAAGATCTAGTAGCTTGTTTCCACGAGACTAAAGAATCACCAAGAAATATACAAAATCCAGTAATAGATCTTCTTGAATATAAACACTTACCCCAATCTGCATCACAAAAGGCCCTTAATTTGAAGTTGGGTTTAGTAGATAAGAAAATTCCTTGATCAGGGTTGTGTTTCAAATATTTCACCAAATGAAAAGCAGCTTGATAATGAGGAACTCTTGGAGAAGACATAAACTGAGACAATTTCTGAACTGAAAAAGAAATGTTTGGTCTTGTTATGTTTAAGTATAATAATCGACCAACTAATCTTCTGTATCGTGCAGGATCATCAAAAAATCACCTTTATCACTTTGCAAATTATTTCACCAAATGAAAAGCAGCTTGATAATGAGGAACTCTTGGAGAAGACATAAACTGAGACAATTTATGAACTGAAAAAGAAATGTTTGGTCTTGTTATGTTTAAGTATAATAATCGACTAACTAATCTTCTGTATCGTGCAGGATCATCAAAAAATCACCTTTATCACTTTGCAAATTATTTCTAGGATCCATAGGAGTAGAAACAGGTTTAGCTACTAAGAAACCCAAATCCTCAATCAGTTGGAGTGTATAATTTCTTTGTGAAACTAAGATTCCTTCTTTGGATTTAGCCACCTCTAATCCTAATAAATAGCCTAGAGAACCCAAATCTTTGAGCTTGAATTTTTCACTTAGTTGCTGCTTAAGAAACTTTATTTCTGTAGTTGATGATCCAGTAATCAAAATATAATCTACATATACTAAAAGAGCAACATAATTGGATCCTGATCCTTTGAAAAACAAAGAGTAATCTGACTTTGATTGAGTAAATCCTAGAAATAACATGAATGAAGAAAATTTCTCAAACCATTGTCTTGAAGCTTGTCTAAGACCATATATGGATTTGTTGAGTTTACATGCCAAAGAAACATTGCTAGGATATTTGTCCTTCTGGATTTTGAAACAAGGTGGTATTTCCATGAAAACTTCCTCTTTTAATTCTCTATTGAGGAAGGCATTATTGACATCTAATTGGACTAAATTCCATGATTTGGCAGCAACAATAGCAAGCAACATCTTGATAGTGACTAATTTAGCAACATGGGTATATGTGTCAAAAAAATTCTACTCCTTCTTGTTGGCTAAAACCTTTGGCAACCAATCGGGATTTATGTCTTTCAACTTGACCATTGCTTCCATATTTCAATTTATAAACCCACCTGCATTTAACTGTATGTTTATCAGAAGGCAAGGGCATAATGGTCCAAGTATTGTTTGCTTCCATTGAGGCTCAAAATTTGCTGAAATATTTGATGGGTTTTGGTCCTAAGAACATCCTATGTGCTCATACAAACCCTAATGCTTGGATCTAGGTTTCTCTATTGTACATGCAAGTTATCCAAGACTATAAACCCTAATTCTAGCATTCAAGTAATCATATTAACATGAGAATAGGTTTAAGATGTTACCTTGATTGTTATGTAGCAATAACAATCCCAAATCTCCTTGTATTGACTTTAGAAAGCTTAGAGTCACAATTGTCACTCCTCTAATGGTTCACAAACACCATAAGCAAGAGGATGAAGAGGAGAGAGGATGGAGGCTGCCCTAAAACGTCTACAAACCCTAGAAGGAGTCATCACCACGTTTTTGAGCCTTAAGGGTTCTATATATAGTGAGGCTATTAGGGTTATCTAATAAGGAAACCCTAATTTGGATGCTTAAGCCCTAAGTAACCCATAGAGCCCTTTCCATAAGGCCTTGGACGATTTCATATGGGCTTCCCCCATAGAATTCGTCCACCTTATGATATAAGGCAATCTATGGCCCAAATTGCAATTATCTTATAATTACAATTCCAGTCCCTTAAGTTTAATTAATCTCTTTTAGTCACAAAACTAATTACCAATTAATTCTTGACTAATATTAATTAAACAATATGATTTCTCCTTTAATATATTATTCCCATAATATATTAATAAATCATATTTAATCCTTTCTCTCCATAATTCATCCTATCAATTTGCTTTGGTGAAGGCAACCCAAAAGGACCATGCACCATCGGGTCAAGTACATACCAAAATAGTTATGGACTTAGACACTAATCCAACAATATTCATGACCAAGGCTTTGTGATTTAGAGAAATCTGTCATAGCTAAGAACATCTTCCAAAGGATAAGGTGTATTGGAAGATAATTTTTGATGTATTAGAGAATTACAATTAAAATCACTTAAGTATGATGGTGGTTGTCTGTTTCTAGCAGGCTTACTAGTAGCAATACTAGGATTATGAAAAGAATTGGAATTTTGTGAATGAGAAGAATTTCCAGAAGAAAAAGAAGAATTGGAATCATGTGAATGATCAGAATGAGAATGATCATTGTTTTCAACTAGAAAAGGAACATCTTCATTTGTAGAAATGGGAAGCATAAATTCATCAAAAAAGAAGATGTCTGAACTTGAGTATTTTATTGATTCGTGAAATACAACATCTCTGGAAATGAAAAACTCATTTTTGGAAAGATCATAGAGTTTGTAAGCCTTCATGATAGGAGGATAACCAACAAAAACACAAGATTTTGCCCTAGGATAGAATTTTGATCTGTTTGCAGCCAAAGTAGAAGCATAAGCCAAACATCCAAAACTTCTTAATTGAGAATAAGATGAATGTTTGCCAAATGATCTCTGATAAGGAGTATTGTTGCTCAAAACTTGAGAAGGCAAACGATTAATGAGATAAGTTACAGTTAAAATACATTCACTCCATAGATTCAAAGGAAATTTTGATTGAAAACATAATGCTCTAGCCATATTAAGCAAATGTTGATGTTTTCTTTCCACCATAGAAGTTTGCTGAGGTTTAGCAACACATGACCTTTGATGAATAATCCCTTTTTGATGAAAAAAATCTATAAAATCCAACTCTTTAGCATTGTAAGACCTAAAGATTTTAATTTTCTTATCAAATTGAGTAAGAACCATTTGATAGAATGCTGGAATGATGGTAATAACATCTGACTTGTTTTTCAACATATAAATCCAAGTATATCTACTATGATCATCAATGATTGTAGAAAAATATCTAAATCCTTAAATAGATGAAGTAGAAAATGGACCCAAAATATCACAGTGCACAAGGGCTAAACATTCATTTTCCATATTGTTTACAGAAACAAAAGGCAGTTGTTTTTATTTGGCTAAAGGACAAATAGAACAATGAGAGAGATCTGTATTCGCAACTTTTACAGATAACAACTCTTTTATCGGTGATATACACTTATTAGATGGATGCCCTAATCTAGTGTGCCAAACATCTAAAGAAACAGAACAAATCTTGATGTCTTTCTTGTGGCTTTTCTCATCCAACATATAAAGTTCTTGACACAAATCAGCTTTTCCAATCATCTTCATTTCTTTCATATCCTGGATCAAATCATGATGACAAGTAAATTGTATCATCAATCTTTGATTCTTAGTAAGAGATGTAACACCCATAAAAATCATGCCAAATTTAAACTTTTAAAAACATTTCAAATCTATTATCCATTACAAAAATTGTTCTCAAAATTTATCATATCAGAGTATCCCAGAAACAAATTCATAAAAAGTGAGGAGCTGTATGATCACGCCTTTGCCTTGCCACGATCCCCTGATGTACCTGAAACAATAAACTGAAATTGTAAGCCCGAAAGCTTAGTGAGTTTCCCCCAAAATACCTATACCCACAATAATACACATATAATCATAAACAACATACTATGCGTCCAGTCATCCATCGGGTTGGAATACCCCAGACCCTCAACCATCTTGTTGGAATGCCAACATACTATGAGTCCAATCATCCTTGAGATGGAATACCCCAGGCCCACAACCAAAAGGTTGGAATTCCCACATACTATGAGTCCAGTCATCATCGGGATGGAATACTCACGGCCCACAACCAACAAGTTGGAATGCCCAGGTCTATTGGCTTTCACACAAAGCAGACAAGCCTCAACCGCCAAACAAACATGTGCACATATAACAGATAATCACATAACAGTTTATAGACAACAACTGATCTAACTGATTATACCACATAGCACATAATATTATCCTACCCTCTAGGATACCGAACTAACAGGTCATACCACATATCACATAATATCATCCTACCCTCTAGGATACCGTTCTAACAGATCATACTACATATCACGTAACCAGATAACAATCCAAAGGGTCGGCATTGGTGCCATAGACCCTTGAGTATAGTGAGGTTAACTCACCTCCCACTGTCGACTCGAAGATAACTCAAGCTCTCGGATTGCCAATACAAACTCCACCACCTAAATGTACCATAGAACCATGCTTGTAAATTCCCAATTTCCCAAAATGTCCCAGAAGTCCAAAAGTCAACCCTTGGTCAAAGTCAAAGTCAACTATCAAGGTCAACGGTCCATGTTGACCTTAACTCCTCGAGTACCCTCAGCTACTCACCGAGTTCCTGGCATAACTCGCCGAGTCACTTGAGTGACTCGTCGAGTTCCTAGTGTCAGTGGTCGTAAACTCCTTGGCCAACTCGTCAAGTTTTCCCCTTACAAATCGTTGCGTTCATACCTGTCCAATGGTTGAGAAAACCCTAGCCGACTCGCCGAGCCACTCACCTAACTCCCCGAGCCCACGACAATCTTCATCGGACTCGCCGAATCGACTATGCGACTCGCCGATTCCCTTTAGTCCTTCATCCATACAGAGGCTTTTTAAGCCATGCTAAGGCTCCAAATTGTAGATCCAGCTTCCCAAGGCATGTTTATCACGTAAAGTTGCAAACTTTACGTGCATACAAGGCCTTAAGGTCTTAAAATGACAAAACTAAGCTTGTAAGGGAGTCTCATACTTGAGGGAAGGCTCATACTTGTCAAAGCTGATAAGTTTATGGATCTAGAAGCTAAAGAGAGCCCAGATCTGAAGTTGCAACTTCAGATCTTGGCTCAAACACAAGAAAACCTTCCTAAAACCCACCCAAAAGAGATTTAAGATGAAATGAGCCAAGGTAACAACCTAATACCTTCAAGAGAGTGTTAACTGAAGTAGATCTATGATCCCCACGAATTCCTTGCTTCAATCCACTTGTTTTCCCCATGTTCTTCCTCACAAAGATTCTTTTTCCAAGCTTAAACACACCAAACAAGCACACCCACACGAGTTAGGGTTTAAAGTGTCAAGGGGATGTAATGGGGAGGCTGGGGGAGGCCAATAATCCTTTAAATAGGGTGCAAAACCCCGAAATTTAGGGTTTTCCGCTGCCAGCTCCTACTTGTCGAGTCCCTTCTTGGACTTGGCGAGTAGGTCACTAAAACATGTGGACCAACCCGCTACTACTCGACGAGTAGGGCAACCAACTCGTCAAGTAGACCTTGAAGTTAAGAAAAATCTTTTATAAAAATCAATACCTAAGAATCGGGGTGTTACAATTCTCCCTCACTTGAACTAAAATTCGTCCTCGAAGTCTGTCGTGGTGAATAGCTCCGGATAGTGCTCCCTCTTCTCTACCTCCGGCTCCCACGTCCACTCGGACCCCCTCTAATGCTCCCATTGTACCTTCACTAAAGGTATCTCCTTGTTCCGAATAATTTTCATCTTCGTCTCCAATATGGCTACAGGCCTCTTTGCTCATCGACTTAAATATCATCCAACGACAACACTACCTCCTGATCCATAATGCACTTTCGCAACTGCGAAACATGGAAAGTGTTGTGGATCTGACTAAGCTCCTCCGGTAGCTCTAGCCAATATTCCACCTTGCCAACCCTGACAATGATCCTGAACGGTCCAATGTAACGGGGACCCAATTTCCCCCTCTTCTTGAAGCAAATCACACCCTTCCAGGGTGAGACCTTCAGGAGTACCATATCACCCGCCTGAAATTCTAACTCAAATCGATGTCTGTCGGCGTAACTCTTCTGCCGACTCTGAGCAGTCTGTAGTCACTGCCTAATCTGCTGAATCTTCTGGGTAGTGTGCAGGACTATCGTTGTCCCTCCCATCACCCTGCGTCCGACCTCACCCCAACAAACTGGGGTGCGATATCTCTACCCATACAACAGCTCAAAAGCGGAGCGCCAATGCTGGAATGATAGTTGTTGTTGTAGGCGAACTCTTCAAGCGGTAGGTGGGAATCCCAGCTCCCACCGAAGTCAATGGCACACACCCTCAACATATCCTCGAGGGCCTGAATGGTCTGCTCGCTATGACCGTCTGTCTGCAGATGGAATGTTGTGCTGAAGTGAAACCGCGTGCCCAATTCCTCGTGGAACTTCTGCCAGAAACGGGAGGTAAATCTAACATCTCGGTCGGAGAAAATGGAGACCGGAACCCCATGGCGAGCAACGATCTCACGGACATATATGTCGGCCAACTTCTCGGCCAACGAACTCTCCCGTATTGCCAAGAAATAGGCCCTCTTGGTCAATCGATCCACGATGACCCATATAGCATCAAATCCTTTTTCCGTCCTTGGCAGCTTGGTAACGAAGTCCATCGTGATCTGTTCCCATTTCCACATGGGAATCTCTAGAGGCTGCAGCATACCATGCGGCTGTTGGTGCTCGGCCTTGACCATCCTGCAGGTCAAGCACCTCTCGACATACCAAGCGATTGGTCACTTCATACATGGCCACCAGTAACTCAAACTCAGGTCTCTGTACATCTTGGTGGCCCCCGGGTGAAAAGAGAAGTGAGACTTATGAGCCTCCTCCATGACTATCTGTCTGAATCCACCAAACATCGGAACCCATACCCGACCGCATCGGGTCAATAATCCCCGACTATCCTGCAAAAACCGGGTGTTCTCACCCTTGATCCTTTCCAACTTCTAGTTCTCCGGTCGCATGCCCTCAACCTGGGCATCCCTGATCAAGCTCACAAGTGGAGAATCCATTTCTATCCTCATACACATCGCTGGGGTGGAAGACCCAGCTGACTTGCGGCTCAAGGCGTCCGCCACCACATTTGCTTTACCGGGGTGGTAAAGGATCTCGCAATCATAGTCCTTGATTACATCCAGTCATCTGTGCTGCCTTATGTTCAGGTTCGGCCGATCCATGATGTGTCTCAAGCTCTTGTGATCCGTGTATATGGTACAACGGACCCCATACAGGTAATGCTTCCATATCTTGAGAGCGAACACCACCACTCCCAGCTCCTAATCGTGTGTAGGATATCTCGTCTCATGCGGCTTCAGCTGCCACGACGCGTAGACTATCACCCATCCTCTCTGCACGAGGACCACCCCTATACCGTGATGGATGCATCACAGAACACCACAAAATCTTCCACTCCCTCCGAAAGTGTCAAGACTGGAGCCTTGCACAAACACTGACGGAGAGTCTCAAACGCCCTCTACTGCTCAAGGCCCCACCGGAAATCCACCCCCTTCCTCGTCAGACGAGTGAGGGGTACTGCTATCTTTGAGAAATCCCGAATGTATCTCCGGTAGTACCCTGCTAATCCTAAAAAAACTCCTGATATTCAAAGGAGACATCAACACTTCCCACTGCATGACTGCCTCGATTTTGGCCGGGTCGACTAAAATCCCCTCCTGGTTAACGAGGTGTCCGAGGAACTGGACCTCTCGCAACCAAAACTCACCCTTTGAGAACTTGGCATAAAGCCGTTCTCGTCTCAGAACTCCCAACAACTCCCTGAGGTGCTCCTCTTGCTGCTCTCGGGTCTTGGAATACACTAAGATATCATCTATGAACACGATGACTGAGCGATCAGGCATCGGTCTGCAGACCCGATTCATCAGGTCCATGAATACTGATAGCGCGTTGGTCAGCCCAAATGGCATCACCACGAACTCGTAATGACCATAACGAGTGCGAAACGCGGTCTTCTCCACGTCCTCCTCTCTGACCCGGACCTAATGATATCCCGACCACAAATCAATCTTGGAGAACCAAGATGCACCCTGTAACTGATCAAAGAGATCATCTATCCTAGGGAGTGGATAACAGTTCTTCACCGTCAACTTGTTTAGCTCCATATAATCAATGCACATTCGGTGCGAACCGTCCTTCTTCCTGACGAAGAGGATCGGTGCTCCTAATAGAGAACTGCTAGGTCGAATGAACTGCTTGCCCAGCAGTTCCTACAGCTGTGATGATAGCTCCTGCATCCCGTGTGGCGCCAACCAGTACGACGCCTTGGCGATAGGAGCCGCACCCGACACAAGGTCGATCCGGAACTCGACCTCCCTCTCCAGAGGTACTCCTGGTAACTCCTCCGGGAACACGTCAGCAAACTCCCTGACCATTGGAACCTCTGAAACTGAAATCTGACCTCTGTCTCGCGTATCCACCACATATGCCATGTAACCCGAACACCCGTTCTGAATATACTACCGAGCCCTAGCAGCTGACCAAAACCCTAATCCCACTCTGGTGCCCTCGCCATATACAATTAGTTCTCCCCCACTTGGGTTTCGAACTACCACTCGATGACCCTCACAATATATCATGGCACCGAAACGACTAAGCCAATCTATCCCTACAATCACGCACTCCTCCCCCATGGGAATCGGTATCAAGTCTATCGGAAAGGATACTCCGAAAATCTCCAACTCACATCCTCGGTAGACCAAAGAAGTAGAAATACTGTGTTCGTTGGCGATGGAGACTCGCAACGGACACTCTAGCTCAGCTATTGGCACACTGAACTCCCTACTGAAAGTCTGAGATACAAACGACCGACTCGCCCCCGAGTCAAATAACACTAATGCTGGCAAGGAGTTCACTAAAAACGTACCTAATCACAGGTACAAAAGGTAAGCATATAACAAATATAACAAATGAGAATAAGGATAGAAACATACCAGCAACCACATCTGGTGCTGCCCTGGCCTCCTCGGCTGTAAGCCGGAAGGCACGAACCTGAGCCTTCGGAGGCTCCGCCCTAACTGGTCTCCCATCCGTGATCCTCAATGTAGCCGGCGCTGGAGCCTGCACTGGCTTGGCGGCTAGTAAGGGACACTGGGCCTTCATATGGCCCACCTGCTCATAATGATAGCAAAGCCTGACTCCGGAAGTCGGAGTCGGCTGCCTGCAATCCTTGGCCAGATGGACCTGCTTGCCACATCGGTGGCACCCAATCCCTGCTCGGCACGTCCCTGAATGAGCCTTTCCACACTTCCTACAAGTGCGACCTGGCTATCCCCCAATCCTGGTATCAGTGGTCTTGGACCGCTTCGGCGCCGGCTGCGACTGCGTCGAGGCCTGCCATTGTTCCCTCAACAGCAGCTCAATCTCTAACTCACGCCACCTGGCGGCCTCCTGCAACTCCAACAGAGTATCGCATCTATAAGTGGCAACAAAATGACGGATGTTAGTCTTGAGCATGCTCAGATAGCGTGTCATCTGAGCCTGCTCCGAGGCAAAATCCGGGCAAAACATCGCCCTCTCATTAAACATATAGGTGATCTTCGTCACCGTCTCACTATCCTGTCTCAACTCTAAAAACTCTTGAGATAACTGCTTAGGCTCGACCCTTGGAATGTAGCGAGCACGGAACATGTCTCTGAACTGCTTCAAAGTAACATCAGCTCTATAGTCATCCGTATACGACCCCATCATCAATCTCAACCAGTCCTTTGCCCCAGACCTCAGCAGGTTCAGGGCACATCTGACCTTCTGGTCAGTAGGGCATGAACATGTAAAGAAACACCCCTCTACGTCTGACAGCCACCTCATGGCTATAATGGGATCCTGAGTACCATAAAAAGTTGGGGTTTCGTGCTATCGAAGTCCCGGTACTGAAAAACTCAGCCCACTCCTCCCCTTGCCGCTGTTACGGTCATGGTAGCTGCAGCGACAGCTGTCTCGGAAAGGGCTGCGTATATGTCATCAATGTACTCCATCATATCAGGCTTGATAGTCCCAAACAACTCCGGAATCTAACTCCAGACAATCTCGACCACCTCCTTGCGGATGATCTCCCTGACACGGTCCTCTGTCAACACTAGCCCCTCCTGGCTGATAGCCTCAGGCGCTGTGGGGGGCCTTCTGATCGCCCTGTCCTGATCCTGATCCAGATCCTGTCACGAAACGCCTCGTAACCACCATACTGAAAATATAACAGGAAGATATCATACAATCCACATAAATAACTGGGAATCAACTCCTTACTAAACCCAAGGGGTTGTGACTTCCTTGCTATGCGTATGGGTCCTGTGCTTTCAGTAGTACGGGCCCATACTACCTTTCGCACCTACCCATATTTGTCTCAAGTATCACTACAACACCCTAACAATATACATACACATGGTGGTCGCTCAACCTCACTCCTAGAGGAAGGCTAACTGTCTCACAATTGACCTACCAGCCTCAAACAACCCACCCATCAACGAAACTTCCACCAACCCTGCAGCACTAGTGTATGCTAGTCATACATAACGCTTGACCCCATAGACTTTCGAATATCCAATCCTACCCTAAGCTCCCAATCAAACAAGAACAGAACATTATGCCAAATCAAACATTCTCAGGCTATAAGATCTTAGTTATGTATAACCACGATGCATACACTAAGGTGATGTTTGTTTTTTCTGAGGCAAAATGTCTGCAGTCTGCGGACCACATCTATAGACCTCTGCAGTAGAAGAGGTGGACCAAACGTCTGCAGTCTGAAAAAAGAAAACTGTTTGTTTTTTTAACATCTGCGGGCTACTAAAATAAACTTAAATCTAAATAAACTGACTTTTTTAAACTTCAAAGTGATTTTTTAAAATTTTTATGTCTTTGTTATAAATAGTTAATGAATCTAGATCAATTTTTATGTATTAATGTATAAAAAATAAAAATAAAAATGATATGAATTAACGTATATATTTGATAAAAACCAACAACTTTGGTTGCAAAGTTATAACTAAACGTTATAATTAGTGATCAAAGAATTTGATACATAAATGGATGGAAACAAACTTTGATTTGTTCAATTAAATCCATTAAAAACGCACCATACATATTTTCTCGAGAAATTGACGATACTGTATTAAATAATGTTTTACAAAATTTGGAAAAAAAATAAGAATATATATTGTGATTTTTTTTTCATATTTATATAAACAGCTTCCACGACTATTATTGTAATAAATCTTTATTTATAAATTTGTCAAAAATATCATGTTTGTATCGTCGAACGTTTTTTTTGTTTTTTGTTTTTTGTTTTTTGTTTTTTGTTTTTTTTTTAAGTTTTGTAATTTTTTTTTATCATTAATAAAGTTGGAAAAAATATAAATTAAAAAAAAACTTAAAAAAAATAAAGATATATATGTTTTTTTAGGCTAGAAGATGTCTGAAGATGTTAGAAGACTCTAGTCTACATCTGCGCCAAGAAGAGGGCGCACATACATTTTTAGGTCTGCAGTCTTCAAAAAAACAAACAGTCTGTGAAGGCTAATGTCTGCGCGGCGCAGACAGAAGAGGTCACACAGATCTGCCGACAAAAAAACATACACTACCTAAGCAACTACAGTAATGATGTCAATCTCATATAAAGGAAACCCTAGGCTAGCAGGCATCATGTAATAAGGAAATTATATCATGCACTTCCTGAAGATCCCTACCCTAGCACTAGCATGCTGTTCTAACATATCACATAATCAAATACTGTATGGTATTTTGGGGGTCTACTTACTGGCTCCGGTTGATCGTACACCCTACATCCTCCTTTTCTTATTTTGAAAACATTTAAAAATCATTTTAAAATCTTTTCCTTGATTTGATACTGGATTCACATGAATGTTCCTCTAATTCACTCAAAGCAAGGCTCTGATAACAACTTGTAACACCCATAAAAATCATGCCAAATTTAAACTTTTAAAAACATTTCTAATCTATTAAGCATTACAAAACTTGTTCTCAAAATGTATCATATCAGAGTATCCCAGAAACAAAGTCATAAAAAATGAGGAGCTGTACGATCACGCCTTTGCCTTGCCACGATCCCCTGATGTACTTGAAACAATAAACTGAAACTGTAAGCACGGAAGTTTAGTGAGTTTCCCCCAAAATACCTATACCCACAATAATACACATATAATCATAAACAACATACTATGGGTCAAGTCAACCATCGGTTTGGAATACCCTAGGCCCTTAACCATCTGGTTGGAATTCCAACATATTATGGGTCCAATCATCCTCGGGATGGACTACCCCATGCCCACAACCAACAGGTTCGAATGCCTACATACTATGAGTCCAGTCATCCTCGGGATGGAATACTCACGGCCCACAACCAACAAGTTGGAATGCCCATGTCTATTGGCTCTCGCACAAAGCAGACAAGCCTCAACCGCCAAACAAACATGTGCACATATAACAGATAATCACATAACATTTTATAGACAACAATTGATCTAACGGATCATACCACATACCACATAATATTATCCTACCCTCTAGGATACCGAACTAACAGGTCATACCACATATCACATAATATCATCCTACCCTCTAGGATACCGATCTAATAGATTATACTACATATCACATAACCAGATAACAATCCAAAGGGTCGACCTTGGTGCCTTAGACCCTTGAGTATAGTGAGGTTAACTCACCTCCCACTGTCGACTCGAAGATAACTCAAGCTCTCGGATTGCCGGTACAAACTCCACCACCTAAATGTACCATAGAACCATGCTTGTAAATTCCCAATTTCTCAAAATGTCCTAGAAGTCCAAAGTCAACCCTTGGTCAAAGTCAAAGTCAATTATCAAGGTCAACGGTCCATGTTGACCTCAAGTCGTCGAGTACCCTCAGCTACTCACCGAGTTCCTGGCATAACTCGCCAACTCGCCGAGTCACTTGAGTGACTCGTCGAGTTCCTAGTGTCAGTGGTTGTAAACTCCTTGGCCAACTCGTCGAGTTTTCCCCTTACAACTCGTCATGTTTAAACGTGTCCAAAGGTTGGGAAAACCTAGCCGACTCGCCGAGCCACTCACCTGACTCGCCGAGTCGACTATGCGACTCATCGAGTCCCTTTAGTCCTTCATCCATACAGAGGCTTTTTAAGCCATGCTAAGGCTTCAAATTGTAGATCCAGCTTCCCAAGGCATGTTTATTACATAAAGTTGCAAACTTTATGTGCATGCAAGGCCTTAAGGTCTTAAAATGACAAAACTAAGCTTGTAAGGGAGCCTCATACTTGAGGGAAGGCTCATAGTTGTAAAAGCTGATAACTTTATGGACCTAGAAGCCACAAGGAGTCCAGATCTGAAGTTGCGACTTCAGATCTTGGCTCAAACACAAGAAACCCTTCCGAAAACCCACCCAAAAGAGATTTAAGATGAAATGAGCCAAGGTAACAGCCTATTACCTTCAAGAGAGTGTTAACTGAAGTAGATCTTTGATCCCCACGAGTTCCTTGCTTCAGTCCACTTGTTTTCCCTAAGTTCTTCCTCACAAAGATTCTTCTTTCAAGCTTAAACACACCAAACAAGCACACCCACACAAGTTAGGGTTTAGAGTGTCAAGGGGCTGTAAAGGGGAGGCTGGGGGAGGCCAATGATCGTTTAAATAGGGTGTAAAACCCTGAAATTTAGGGTTTTCCTCTGCCAGCTCCTACTCGTCGAGTCCCTTCTTGGACTCGGCGAGTAGGTCACTAAAACACGTGGACCAACCCGCTACTACTCGACGAGTAGGGTAACCAACTCGTCAAGTAGACCTTGAAGTTAAGAAAAATCTTTTATAGAAATCAATACCTGAGAATCGGGGTGTTACAAGAGAACTCACAGAAATCAAATTCTGGTCAAAAGATGGAACATATAGAACATCTTTTAAAACAAAAAGATGATCAATTATTATATCACCAATGAGATTAACAAGGAGAGTAATCTTGTTAGGCAAAGTAACAATGTAATGAGAAACTCTTCTTTTGTTGTAAAACATAGAAAATTCATGACAAACATGTGAGTTGCATTTGGATCAATTATCCATTTCTGTGATTCTTGCCCTGAATTAATAAAAATGGAATAGCATTTACCAGTAGTTGTTCCCTCATTTGGATTGACTGATATCATATGATTGGAGGGAGCTGACATGATTTGTTGGCATTGTTCTTGAGAAAACCCTTTGAACATGTTAGACAAATCATTGTTGATGGATGACATTTGTACATTTGGATCATCATGAGAAGCAACTGCAGCAACCCTACTTTTGGATTTATAACCCGGAGGATATCCATGGAGTTTGTAACATTTATCAATCGTGTGACCTTGCAACTTGCAATGAGTATAAAAAAACAATCATGATTGTTATTCTTGAAGTTGTTTTGAGGTATGCCACGATTTTGAGTTGAAGCTTTAGCAACAAAAGCCATAGTACATCACTGTGAATGGATATTTGTTTCTCTTCTTGAATAATTAGAGAACAAGTTTGTTTAATAGAAGGCAAAGGATCCATAAGCAAGATCTGACCTCTGGTTTGGGAGAATGAATCATTCAATCCCATTAAGAAATTCATTATGTGTTCATTGTGGAAATACTACTTGATTTTCTCAACACCACCACAATCACATGTGTTACAGGTATAATTAGGTCTGAAATTAACCAGTTCATCATTAATTGTTTTGAGTTTAGTGAAGTAAGTAGCAATCGAATCTTTATTATGACTGAGATATGATAATTCTCTTCGAATTTGAAAAATTCTCGGTCCATTACTCTGCTGGAAACGATCTTTCAAATCATTCTAGATTTCAAACGCACTTTCAGTAAACATGATACTAGCTGAAATTTCTTTGGATACTGAGTTTAAAATCCAAGATATTACCAATTTGTTATTGCACATCCATGCATTGAAATTAGAAACTTCAGACGAGCTTGGCTTTGGAAGAGTTCCATCAATAAATCCGGTCTTGTTCTTCACATATAATGTGATCTGCATTGCTTGGCTCCATGAATTGTAATTCTCTCAAGTAAGTAATTGTGAAACGAGAACGAATCCAGGACTATCGGAATGATGAAGATAATACGGATGTGTTCTATCATCCATGGGAGAAAGAATAGATCCAGAACTAGAACCAGAATTGGTTGACATGATGAAATAGCACAATCAACGAAGAACATAAAGAAAATATGATTGAAAACAAGAATCGAGAAAACAAAATTGAATGAAGATTCAATCGGAATATGAAATTGTAATCGGAAGCTCTGATACCATATTATGAGAGAAAGAGATAGAATATTTTCATTAGAATTAAATGAATTACAGCTCTACCATCTATATACATACTTCCAACTACTATAACTAACTGAAGGGTAAATTACAGAATTAACCCTCAACTATTATATATTTACATAAAATGACCAAATATACATTTCTATATCTAATTGAATACCTCTAGTGGTCATTTCATTGAACATTTGGAGGCGTAACCCAAATTCCTAGTAGAAGAAAGCGCTGCAACTAGAAAATTATAGACTTTAGGACCAATATCAGGAATCAAGAATCTATCATTGTTAAATACCGAGAGAGAGAGTTAAGATCCCTTTTAACCGTGATATGTTATGCGATAATCGAACCGTAGATGGAAGGATTGTGTTGAATTTTAAAAGTTTTGAATCGCTTCATTTGCGTATCAACAATGGCGGATTGGGGGAGATGGAAAGATACTTTAGAATGGATTGATAGTAAATGGAAAAGTAGATGAATCCTGGTTGTTGAGAGGTCCAGTTGAAGAAGCCGAGTGCGAGTTGAAGCTAGATCCGCCGGTAATCTCCGTCGGTAATCCGGCTTCGACGATACTTTTTTGACCATCAGAGGCGACGATGGAGATGCTAGGAGGGTGCCGCCTCCATCAATCGGTTGTTGAAGCGCATCAGAATACGATGGAGATGCTAGGAGGGTGCCGCCTCCATCTCCGTCGGTATTTGTTTTAAAATTTACAGAAATGGCCCCTATGTTTATCAACAATGTCAAATAAAGCAGGAAGTTAGAAAAGGGTGTATTGGTCTTTTCATATACACTAGGTGTGAGACCCGTATATTATATGAGTTTAATAAAAATAAAAATTTAATATCAATATATAAACATTAAACATTTTATAAAGTAATTGACAAAAAGAAATCAATATATTTGTAACATTTATGTGAATTTATTTTCAATTTAATATAATGATAACTTTATATGAATATAATGAGAACATTCCATATATAACGGTAAATTCTAGGAATTTAATGTAAGAAAATCAGAAACCCCAAAAAGTGAAAAAAAAATAAGAAAAAAAAAACACAAAAAGCCATGTGGCAAAATGAATAAGAAGAAGACATATGACAAAATGATTTTCATTTATTAGGCTAGATTTAAGGGTGGAAGCACACATGGTTAATTCTCAGGACCAAACACTGAAATAAGGATCCCATAATTAAATCTCAATATTAAGACAAAAACTAATGATTTATGCAAACCAAGGGACTAGAAGTGCATTTTACTTTAATTATTATGTATACAAAAATTAGAATAAAATATCAACAAAAAAAATATGATGCTATTTTTGATCGTAAAAAACATGAAATAATGTGAAAAGTAAAAAAACATATATAAATTCTAAAACAATTATTTGTATATTACATTTGAAGTTTTATTGATCAAATTATCATCCTGATTTTCTGATTACCACATTTGATCGAAAGTCAATCCCGAGTACCGTACCGAATTATCTTTACCGGTACTAGTACTGGAAATGATACTAGCACCGATACTGACATTACTAAATCCCAAACTTCGTGATTTTGGATTACCGAGTACCATCCCCTATTTTTAAATCAGTACCGGTTTCAGTATGGTATCAGTACGGGATCGAGATTTGGTACAAAACGCTCATCCCTATTACAAAGTGGTGCACACGAAAATGGGGTGGGTGGGTGTGAGGATTGAGGTTTATTTTCTATTTTAAATGTATTAGCTTATTAATAAACTAGTTGTGACACTATGTATTACATGAGTTTATTTAAAAAAAAATAAACAAGAAGATCTAACAATTTAGAAAATTTAAATTTATAAGAAAAAAAATAAAATATTAATTATTAAATTTGAAATGTTTATTTATCTTTTAAATTTAAACTAATAAATTAAACAAATAAACAACTAAAATAATTGGATTCAATTTAAAAATCTAGAAGTTATAAGGAAAGTTGCATTAATGAATCAGATATATATTTATTATTATATTTATTACATTTATGTATTATATGAAATTTAATAAAATGGAAAAAACCATAAAATGACACATAAATATATTTTAATTTAAATTTACTACAAAATAACATGTGACTTAATACATAAGAATGATAAATGGCAAAATTATTTTCATTTATTAAGAAGGATAAAAAAATATAAAATTTAACATATAAGAATAAATGAGTTATTTTAATTTTAAGAGGGACCAATTCAACCATAAACCTAAAAGACAAAATCTATAATTTTTTAAAAATTAATCCTTAGCCACGTAAAATAATAAACCACATTCTCCATTTTTTTAATTTTGTCTCTGCAACTAACGACCGAACGATACGTATAGACTCACTCTTAAAAGTAATCATTCGATAATAAAACGAGATAATGACTTAAAAGGTAATATATTATTGGATTTGTACACATTTGGTCACTAAGTTTTTTTTGTCCACATTTACCCCTTCAACTTGTTAAACTGCACATATTCAGTCAGTATGACTGGTTACTCCAGGTTAGCCAGGAAAAATGTCTTAATAGGGTAATATATTTCTCATTTTGTACACATTTAGTCCTTAATATTTTTTGTTTCAAAATAATTCATTTTTGTTTTTGTACTCATTCAGTAATTATGAATGATTTCTTTAGTTTTTTCTCACGACATCTTACGTGAGACAATCATTAATGAAGTGTGTGAGGCTATTGATGTTTATGTGTAACGTCTCATTTTCACAACAAAAAAACTTAATTTTTAAATAAGGCAAAACTCTCTAATTATAAATCTATTATTAAGAAAAAACGTTTATTCCAAAATATATTGATCGAAAATCAGAGTAATATAGGATACGCATAATCCTCAATACTGTTGATGAGTGTGTACAGTCCTGCCTTCGCCTTTCCACGATCAACGATAGAACCTGAAAACATAAATAATTTGGTAAGCACAAAGTTTAACGAGTTTCCCTCCAAAATACCCGATACAACAAACGTATTATCATGCATTACGAGTCCACACTCATCAGATTGGAATACACTGGCCTAATTAGTCATTGAACAAGAATGCTAACATGCAACAGATCAAATCAGTCATTAGACTGGAGTACACAGGGTTTGTTGGTATGCCGCCTTAACCCAACCGCTCTTCTCAAGCCTCCGTGTCTACGGCTTACACCCGGCCCACACCAGGTATCGTGGCCTACAACATATAGCACAATCGCCTCAACCTATCCCATCACGATATGGCTATCCCACGTAAGATGTCGTGAGAAAAACATAAATAAATCATTTTGCAACAAAAACAAAAATGATTTATTTTGCAACATAAAAAATATTAAAGACTAAATGTGTATAAAATGAGAAATATATTACCCTATTAAGTCATTTTTACCGGCTAACTTGAAGTAGTCGGTCATAAAGACTAAATGTGAACAGTTTAACAAGTTGAAGGAGATAAATATGAACGAAAAAAAAACTCAATGACTAAATATGTAAAAATCAAAAAAATATATTACCCTCTTAAATTATTATCCCACGTAAAACACTTTCTTTAGTTTATCAATTATCCCATAAAACTTGTGAACCTTAAATTGGATCGTTTCTGTTTGTACGGGAGCCTATCGGCGTTGGTGAACCGGACAAATTAGATATTTAAATGATATTTTTTTTTTCATGGATAAGATTTAGTTGATTTGATTTGACTTTCAAATATCTTGTCTGGATTTTACTTTTATGTAAATAATTAAAATATTAAAATGATTCAAAAATATTATTGCTATCTAGTGAAACAGTTTAAAAATGAACATGCGTGAAAGTTAAACTTAGGATGCTTTCAACCGATTTCCTTCATAACAATTTACATTTTTATTTGATTTCAACCATTTAAGCTGTTTGTCTTATTTTCCAGGTTTAATAAGACAAATCCAAATAATACATACAAATTTTGAATGCACGGATATTCACGTCATGAAAATTTTGGACTTCTGTTCATTCTTTAAAGAAAAAGGTTATTTTCTAATATTTATATTTAGGATGTTCAATATTTCAGGTTTTGATTTTTCAAACATAGGCTGCTGTGGTACAGGCACTATAGAGGTGGCATTCTTATGCAAGTACACATGTACAAATGTGTCGGAATACGTATTCTGGGACAGCTTTCATTTTACGGAGGATGCATATAGAATCATTGTTAGAGATTTTCTGAACAAAAATTTGAAGAACTTAATTATGTGACCCTAGAATCGTCATTCCATGCAAGAAGAAGAGCTATATCTAAAGTAATATATGACCTTAAAGAACTTAAATTCCACCTTCAAATCTCAAGATCTTGTAAAGATGTTGGAAGGCTTTTCATATCGTTATCTTTCGTTTTTTCTCCATGGTCACTTGTTTCTCGACCGATTAAGATTAATATTAGCATTTTTGATAGATAATAGATAAAGAACATCTATTATTAATATTCGCATTGTTGATCCATAACCATATCTGACTTTTGGTGCTTACTTACTTACCTACCTACATGTATTCTTAGTTTCTTACATAAAGGCCTACACATACTTGATTGACAAAAGGATGTTTCTAATTATACACAAAAGCTTATTGATATTATAAAAAATAAGCTTTACTGATTACAGGTCACTCGAATTGCACTTATCATCTATTGAATGTCTGCTTTGGTGCAAGTGGAGGTGACCCTGAATATCACCCAAGGCAGTAACCACTTGACTCAAGGTTACTACAATGTCATCAAACCTAGAGAGAAAGTATTGCCTATCTTTGATGGCCTCTTCTTTCAGATTTTTAAGAGCAGCCTCAAGAGCACATAATTGTGCTTTCAGTGTTGGATCAAAGATTGTAGTGCGAGAGGATGTAGGCCTTTGAGAAGAGTCAAGAGTTGTGGCCCTGAATGCACCATTCCTCACTAACATACTTTTGAGAGTCCGACATACACTAAGTTGACCATGGGCTCGGATGCAATTGAAAGCCTAGAACCACCACCAACTGAAGTTATTTTATCAATTGATGAGGTGTCTTGGATTGAATCTGACTCCAATTCCGACTCCGACTCCAATTCCACAACCATGGGCTCGGATTCCAACTCCGACTCAGACTCCAACTCCAACTCCAACTCACTTTGTGTTTCAACAATCCCATCAGCCATTTCAACCGGAGTTGGTTTAGATAGTTTTTTCCTTTGAGTTCATCTCGTCAGCTTCTTTGAAGGAGAAGAGGAAGACATTGGATTTGACATTAACATCTTAGTTCTATTTAGAGGGGATGGTTTGTTGGATAAATAATTCTAACTCAGTCAAGTCAAGTTTGACTTGAGTCTGGTAGAAATAATGGGTAAAACCTGTTACCATTAGTTTAGGAGTTAGTGGAGTAATGTTTCTGTTTTTCTCTAAGTAGTTTTGAAGTTCAAATAGAAGTAGATGTCTCATTTATTTTCAATGTAGAAGTTCCACTTTTCAGTAAGAAAACAAAGGCTTAGAAAATTGTCCCATTTTGATCCTCTGTTCTTGTTATTTATCCCCTGCATGCATCTGTTGTGTAATTTTGTCTCTGTGCAGACCCATTTCTAACACTTGGTATCAGAGCACCATGTCCGGTTTATGCCAAAATATATCCGGTACCAAACAATGTCATCTTCCAACCAAATCGTTACAAGAGAGAATGACGGAGTGCCATTTCAATGTCCGCTGTTGAATCCCACGAACTACACCTCGTGGCAATTAAGATGGAATCTATAATAGATGCCCAGGGAATATGAGAGTCCATTAAACCAATAGCCGGAGAAGCTGTGGATGAGAAGAAGAACAAGTCGGCTCAAGCTTTTCTTTTTCAAGCATGTGACATCCCCAAAATCTCGGCCAGAAAAGACCGATTTTCATTTATGCTTTTAAATATTTTCAGAGTAAATCCTTTTGATTTGAAAGAGTTGCGGAATTTGTTCCCAAAAACAAAACATGATAAAACATTGTTTACCGAAGCATTTCATAAAAGAAATGTATTTTCATTATAATCAAAACTAGGGGTGTCATGTTCCGATACAGACCAATAAGCATAAACGAATACATTACAAGTCATATGACAAATATAAACATATGCAGACTTGTAAACAAAACAACTTGATGGTTCATCCATCTCATGCCCTTCCGCCACTACCTGTAATACAATTTAAAACTGAGTGGGTCAGGCTTGGGAGTCTGGTGAGCATATAGGGTTTTCAACCCACAATAAATATCATATTTAATTTTCACCAACCAACAATAACCCAATTACCCATTCCCGTTATTCTCACTTTAATGTCCCTAAAACAACTAACATAAGGGACCTAGTCTAAGAATATTTCATCGGGGCGACAACACATGCTTCGGGGGTACCTCAGCAATATAAGTCAAATAAGGCAACCATGAGGGGGATGGAGTACAGCGAATGAACACCCAAGTTCATTAACACCTACAGGTGGCGAACCTGCTAATGTTTCCACAAGACTATCTAGAAAAGTATGTGGTCGTCATCTAAACTCCGCTAGATGACTAAATCAAACAACAACGAGGCCTCTCATCTGTTTATTACACACCAACTATCTACCCATGTTCTACCCAACATATTAGTAGATAAAAATATACATTTGTATACATAGTTTAAAGAAAACCTGTATAGCATGCTTTAATCAACACATATATCACATAATAGATGAGGCACACACACACATAACACATATCTCATAAAGAAATAAGCAGATCTATAAGATAGAAGAGAGTGAATACACATTCACACATAACACAACCAAATATATACACATAGCACGTATTTTTATATAAAATACTTCGTATTATTGTATTAGAAAGAAAATAACTACACACTCACTTGATCAGAAGATGATCGGACAGCACTACGGCTTATAGAAGTAGTATTCCTCAGCAGATCTGGAAGATCTCCTCGAAAATCGAACTTCTCGCGGGCAGAGCTTCGACTCGGGAACCGTACTTCTCAGGATCTTCGGGGTCTCGGGACTTGCCTCGGGGCTAGAGTATGATACCGGGGCTTCGGGGTATCTTCGGGGGTAAAAACGCAGAGCTTTAGCACAAAGATGAGAAGAAATGAACAAAACTCTCGGCTGCCTTCGGATCCTTTATATAGAGGCTGGAGCCTCGGAGTACGCGGGGCGTACTGCAGTACGCAGCGCGTACTGCTTCCGAAATCGTCACTGCATGCGTCATCCGAAGTGTCGACACTATGCTGAGTACGCGGTAGCGTAACCTCGTACGCGGGGCGTACTCCGGATCACACCGGTGACTCGCCTTCGGATAATACCTCCGATTTTGATTTAAATTTAATTACTAAATGATTAATAAACTTCGGAAATTCATAACTTCTTCATACGAACTCCGTTTTCGACGTTCTTTATATCCACGGAAAGGTGAGACCACGCTCTACGACTTTCGTTTAGACTCCGTTGGCTAATTTTGACTTTATTTTTATTAATTATTTTTAATAGGCCGGGACAGAAACTTTCGTTATAAATTCATAACTTCTTCGTTTGACGTCCGTTCTCGCCTAACTTTTTATCGCTTCGATACCAACAATGAGATCTTCGATTCTCATTTAGATTGCTTCGGCTAACAACCGATCGATCTCAAATCGAGTATTTCAGGCTGTATACCGCTAAGCTGGAACTTCGATAAATCATAACTTCCTCATACGAAGTCAGATTTGGGCGTTCTATATATATTCGGAAACCTCGTTTCAACTACTACAACATTAACCAAAGATATTAAGTTTATTTTACACTTAAATTTTGACGCTTATTTTTATTCTTAATTAATCAAACCACATAATTAAGCAATTAAGCACAAAACACATAATACTCAAATAATACAATCTTATTATTTCAAAACGGGTTACAAAGGTTAACCTAGACTATTATATTGCTACAAATGGCAAGCCCGGAAACACAGGCGTTACAAAGCAGTACCCGAAGATATTATGTTGCAAGTGGCGAAGAAGAAAACAACAAAAGAGGTTTGTGAATCCTTGAAGTTAAGGTACATGGGAGCAGATAGGGTACAAAAGGCCAGATTACACACACTTAAAAGTGATTTCGAGGCATTACGAATGAAAGACGAAGAGTCTATCGATGAGTTCACAGGAAAATTGAGTGGGATGATTTCAAAGTTTAGCAGCCTCGGTGAAACCCTTGAAGACAACACAGTGGTGAGGAAGCTACTTGATTCAGTTCCGGATAAGTATCTCCAACTGGTGGCATCGATTGAGCAGTACTTAGATTTGGATAACATGCCTTTTGAAGAAGCAATTGGTAGGCTTAAGGCTTACGAGGACCGACTAAAGTCCCGTAGTAGCCAAACAAGTGGGGAAGCGGGTTTGTTACTTACTCAAATAGAAAACAAGCTCAATCAAAAGTCTTCACGGGGTGGGTTCTCAACAGGCGGTAGAGGACGGGGCCCGTCAGACCATGATAGAGGGGTTGATTTGGTGGTCATGGTAGAGGAAGTGCACATGGCAGAGGTAGTCGGGGCAGTTCGTCGGCGCCTCGTGACTCAAATAATAATTGCCAAAGAGGAAGGGATAAGAGTCATATTATGTGTTTCAATTGTGAGGAATACGGTCACTATGCATCTGAATGTAAAGCACCGAAAAAAAGGAGACGAGGCAAACTTGACTTAGACGGAAGAAGAAGGACCCGCTTTACTAGTGACTGTCCATGGTGAAGAGACAAGCAACATGGTGCTACTAAACGAGGACAAGGTGTTCCCAAGACAGAAAGGAAACGAGAAAGACGTTTGGTACTTGGATAATGACGCTAGCAACCATATAATCGGTGTGAAAATTTTCTTTGCGGAGCTTGATGAAAATATGACTGGACAGGTGCGATTTGGTGATGGCTCTAAGGTGCAAATCGTAGGAAAAGGATCCAATTTGGTGGAGTGCAAGAATGGTGAGCAACTTCTAATATCGGAGGTATATTTCATACCCGCATTGCACTGCAACATCTTGTGTTTAGGGCAGATGACAGAAGACGGGTATAAAATCGAGATGTTACATCAGTATTTGCGGGTACATGATGAAGATGGAAGGCTGATCGTGAAGGTTCAACGATCTAGTAATAGACTGTTCAAAAATTCTCTCCATACAACTCAATCTGTATGCTTAGCTACTAGTTTGGATGATGAGGCATGGTTATGGCATGCGAGGCTTGGTCACGTGAACTTAAGGATCATAGAATCCATGGTTGAAAGGGAATTGGTGTATGGAGTACCAAAGATAAAGCATCCTACACATGTATGTGAAGGTTGTTTAGTTGTTAACCAGACTTGAAAATCGTTCCTGAAAGAACCCCAGTGGCGGGTAAACAACCCATTGGAATTGGTTCATCCAGAATTGTGCAGACCAGTAACACCAACTATAATGGGAGGCAATCAATATTTTTTCTTAATTGTTGATGATTACAATAGGTATATGTGGATTTATGTTATTGAGACCAAGGATGAAGCTTTTTCAGCCTTCAAGAACTTCAACACTCGAGTTGAGAATGAAAGATCGTTCAAATTGAAGGCATTACAGACAGATCGAGAAGGTGAATTCGTCTCTAAGCATTTTACATATTTTTGTGATAAATAAGGAATAAAGAGGCAATTGGCGACGTCCTACTCCCTTTAAAAAAACGGGGTAGTAAAACGTCGTAACATAACTGTACTTGGAGCTTCGAGATCGTTGTTTAAAAGTATAAATGTGCCAGAGACTTTATGGGGTGAAGCCTTTCGTCATGGAGTATACATTCTCAACCGAGTGCCAACTAAAGGAGTGAAGAATATGACACCATACGAGGCTTGGAAGGGAAGAAAACCGACATTCCAACATATTAGGGTATTTAGGTGTGTCGCACATGTAAAAAGATCAGCAAACCAGCTCACTAAACTTAGCGATAGAAGTGTGGAAATGGTGTACTTGGGAGTGGAGCCAAGTACCAAAGCCTATCGTTTGTTTAATCCTATTAAATACAAGTTACATGTGGCCCGTGATGTTATATTTGAAGAAAATGTTAAATGGAATTGGGGGGAGGGGGTAGCGCAAGGAAGTGAGCCGACATTGAAGGCCAATTGGTTCCAGGTGCCTATCAACGTTGAAGTAGAAAGAGGGGCACAAGGCCAAAATCAAAATTCGGTGAAAAAGATGTTAGCCTTATTGCGGACGACACAAGTGACCCAGTATCATCAGCATAAACTCTAACGACCAGGTTAGGTAACTCATCAATTTCATCTTCGAGCACAAGAAGCACATCAATTGAAACATCGGGAAGTAATAAAAGCATCAACAACTCTTCCTACGATCATACACCTATTCGAGGGTTTCGATCATTATACGACATTTATGATGAAACAAAACCGGTAGAAGTGGAAGATGAACAAGAGGAATATATGTTCGTTAAAGATGAGCCTACAACTTATTCTGAAGTAGCGTGTAACCGAGAGTGTGTAGACGTGATGAAAACAAAGCTTCAGTCGACTGAAAAAATCATACATGGAGGCTGACCTATCTTCCTAATGGACACACATCCATTGGGTTAAAGTGGGTGTTCAAACTAAAAAAGGATGCTGAAGGAAAGGTACCAAAGCACAAGGCTCATTTAGTGGTGAATGGATACATGTAGAAAGGGGGTGGATTTTGATGAAGTGTTTGCACTGGTTGCTCGATTGGAAATCATTCGAGTATTGTTAGCTCTGGTAGAAAAAGATGGTTGGGTAGTTCATCACCTTGATGTGAAGTTAGCATTCTTGAACGGGCAGTTACAAGAAGAACTTTATGTCAGTCAACCAGATGGTTTCGTTGTTGCAGGAAGGGAACACATGGTTTATAGGTTGAACAAAGCGCTTTATGGGCTACGACAGGCCCCACGATCATGTAACATTCAACTTGATAAAACACTCAAAGAATTGGGTTTTCAAAGGTGTCCACAAGAGCAAGTAGTTTACAAACTTCAACATTTGGAGATGGTACTGATAGTAGGAGTTTATGTTGATGATCTAATTGTAACAAGTACAAGTAAGGATAAGATCGATGCATTTAAAAATCAGATGCGCAAGGTGTTTGATATGAGTGATTTGGGAAAGCTATCCTACTATCTTGGATTAGAAGCTAAGCAAAACAGGAACACCATCATAATTAGTCAAGCTGGGTATGTGAAAAAGATACTAAAGTCAGATGGAATGGCAGATTGCAACCCCTCAAAGCGGCCCATGGAACCAAAACTCAACTTGAAACAAGACGAGAAAGGGGTGGCAGTAAATGCAACTGAATATCGACGTCTCATTGGAAGCTTACAGTACCTGGTTCACACAAGACCATACCTTGGATACTCGGTAGGTGTAGTAAGCAAATATATGGAATCCTCAAGAGAAATTCATCTTAAAGCAGTAAAAAAAATTCTGAGATATATCAAGGGGACGGTCAATCACGGGCTCATATACCGACAAGGCGAAGATAAAAAATTGGTTGTTATAGTGACAATAGTCATGGAATGGATTGGGATGATGGGAAAGGAACAACAGGAATGGCATTTTACTTTCAGGTAATCTAGTCACATGGTGCTCACAGAAACAACATACAATAGCTTTATCTACTTTTGAGTCAGAGTTTATGGCTGCAACATCAGCTGCTTGTCAAGCATTGTGGTTAAGAAGTCTATTGCAAGACCTGACTAGTCGTGAAGTTAAAAGAGTCAAGTTATATGTTGATAACAAGTCTGCAATCGAGCTCATGAAAAACCTAGTGTTTCATGGGTGGAGTAAACACATCAACACACACACTACCATTTCATATGTGAATGTATCGAAAATGAATTAATATGTGTAGAGCATATAAGTGGGGAAGAATAGAAAGCTGATATTTTGACTAAGGCATTTGTAAGTCCCTCAATTGCTTTGATGTATCAGTCCGATCCACTTAAATCAAGTGGATGATACAAGATGTAATGGAGAAGAAGAAGAAGAACAAGATGAATCTTCAATGTATACAATGATATTCAATATGATCCAATACACAAGATTCATACACACACAAGTTCTCTCTTACTTTTTCTCTCTAGAACGCCTTGATATGAACAAATCAGCCCCTTGAACATTTTCTCCCCTCTCGCCTTTAGTTTCTAACCCCTAAACATGCCCCTAATGATTATGTATATATATGGACTGAAAAGCCAACCCCAAAACCCAAAGGCTAGACCGAAATCATATGTGATTTCGGTCCAAACTATAATTATACCCAAGATTGTTTTCGGCCCTAGACCGAAAACTACAAATGCCTAGAAAAGAAAAGCATAAACCATAAATTTAGACCCAACAATCTCCCCCTTGGTTTATAGCTTTCTTTTCTTATGAACTAACAAACTCCCCCTGGGTTTGTAGCTTACTTTTCTTGTCGATCTTTAGTTTGAGCTTGGATTCAACGTTTATCTTTGATTTCTTCACAACTTCAAGATGAACATATGATTCTTCAATATGAATGACTTCATCTTGAACAGTTGGGATTTTCTTCAAAAGAATTTGACTTTGAACGCACATTGGGTGTGGAGGCTTCTTGTAAAGATTCTTGAAAATCAACACTTTCAGCTTGAGAATCTTCAGAGAGGATAACAGAAAGACCGATTCTTATGTATCACTCCAGCAAGTTCATAGATATCAACAAATTGATTGAGGAGGGATTCAATACAATCTGTCACATAACTTCAAATACAGCTTCACCTTGCTTCAGGGGTTGAAATATTGAGTGTTGAAAAATAATCTTCACTTCTTGTTCCTTCGAATGAGAATTCTTCAATGATCATTTGTTGCGCCTTGAAAAGCAACTAATGACTAAAAAGTCCTTATGGATCTCAGAGTTATGAAAAACCCTTCTCACCACAGTTTTTTAAGGATGTAACCTTGGCTCAGAAAGTTCCGATACAGTCTCTTTGAGTCTCTTCTTCCTTTGAGTTCTCTGATTTTTTAATACACTTTTCAAGACAAAGAAAATTTTGAGATAAAAACAAAACTAAAAGAAAAACTTAGCACACAATAGAAATCACTCAAGAAGTAAAAATCAAAATTAAAATACACTCAGAAGTAAAACAAAAATATTTTTGGATTTTTGTTTTTTCTGAAAAAGAAATAAAAAACAGAAATAAACATATTTTGGATTTTTTTTTAATTTTTTGATTTTTGTTTGATTTTTAATTTTTTAATTCTCCCCTTAAATTTGTGCATAGAGGAAAACTATGAACAAAATTTAACAAAAACAAATACTTTTGGGATCAAAGTTGTCAAGCAATGAAATATCGTTTATCAGCACACACCTACATGTCTAGCTCTGGTCAATCACCGGTATTGTGATCCACTTAAACACAAATGGTTTTGACAAATTGGACATATTATAAGTGACAAGACATTGCACCTATGTTCCTAAATAGACCATTTAGCTGACGATGACCAATGATATTGTTGTCCACTTAAATTCAACAGCAAGATCTACAAACAACCAATTAAATGGTTCAATTTTAGATGCACTGTTCCCCACTTCTCGACATACCCCGACAATGAAGAACTTCCAAATAATTCCTTACTTTATGTGAGTATTCAATCATTAAGAGAGAAGTCAGATATAGAAGTACATATGTTATATCCCAGGTCAGATGTCTTCCAATCACGCAGAGGGAACAACATATGACTAACAAAGATTGAGGGTTATAGAGATAGTAAGGTGCATATGTTGTGTCCCAGGTCGGATCTTCCGATCACACAGAGGGGACAACATATGGCTAACAGATAGAAAAAATTGCATAGATAGGGAGATGCATAGAGATAGAGTTGCATATGTTGCATTCAAAGTCGGTTATGTTCCAATCACGCAGAGGAGGCAACATATGACTGACAAATAGAAAGCAAGAAAATAACTTCCTACATACCTACTTTATCAGAACCCCCCAGTCGCCCTATCAGTACCAGAATTAAGGACATGAGTCCATACATCGATGAAATGTTAAGGCATAGTTCTAGATATATAGGACTTTAGTGTATCCTGTAGGTTCTCATGTTTATCTCACTGCTCAATCTACCCGAGCGTCGTATTGTCAGTCCAAATGAAATTATCTAAGTCCATACAATTAAGTCCTTTCATTGTCAATCTATGTCTAGTCCTTTTGAATCCTTCGTGCCTTCCAACACATTGAACACAGAGTCTAGACAATTCAGTTTCAGTGCCTTACACTTGTTTAAACTGCCCGTTATCACTCAATTTTGATATCACTTCCCAAATAACACCTAAAAACGAAAAATGTAGCACCTGGTTCCTAGTATGTAAGATATATCTGAGTATTTTGTATTTTGGCCTTGGACTCGGCGAGTTGGAGGCCCGATTCGCCGAGTAGAGACGAGACTTGGGACACAGTTAAGTTGGCGACTCGGCGAGTCCATATTATGGACTCGGCGAGTCCGCGCTGTCTGATGAAACCCTAATTTCCAAGGGTTTGCACCCTATTTAAACGACCATTTGCGCCCCAACTCCGCCCCATTCACCCTCAGAGCCCCCCCCCCCCTCGTTCAAAGCTTTATTACTTGAGAGTTTGAAGCATTCCTAGTGTGTTTTGAAGTTTTGGAGAAGGGATAAGAGTGGATCAAGAAGAAGAAGAGGAGGTCAGCCATCTTTAAGCAATCTCAGAGTTTCCCTTGGGGTAAAACTCGATTTCCCCCTCTGTTTTCAAGCTTATTGTTCCTTATAACTCCATTAGAGCCCTTTTGATCCATTTCTAAGCTTATGTATGCTTGTGGACTCGTAATAAGCTGGGTAACTCCTAGATCTAGGTGAGATCGAGCTCCAGGAGCTTGGATCTACTACCTTTATGGACCCATGTTGCATGTACACCCTAGATCTACCCTTTTTGCTGCATTTTGAGCCCTAAAACCCTCTTTAGTGAGTATCTACACGTAAAGTTGGAAACTTTACGTGTTATTCATGCTCTAGGAACCCAGATCTGTGGATAGCATAAGCTGGATTCAAGCAAAATCGACCATATAGAGACTGCATGGTAACGACTCGACGAGTCGTTCATCTGACTCGGCGAGTCTGCTCGCGAGTCACCGAGTTTGTCCCCTTTTCGTTGTGTCGAGTAGAGTAGTGAGTCACAGGGTGTGACTCAGTGAGTTAGAAGCCGAACTCATCCATGAAGGAACTCGGCGAGTCATTGCCCTGACTCGGCGAGTTCAAGGCAATCTCTTTAGATCAAGATCAGACTCGGCGAGTTGTTCATACAACTCGGCGAGTCGCAGCATAAGTGTTCATCGGATGAAGATGAACTCGGCGAGTAGTTCATACAACTCGGCGAGTAGGATGAAGGACTTAAACATCAGTTTGGAAGGAGAACTCGTCGAGTCAACGCCTAACTCGACGAGTAGAGACGGGATCCAGGTCAGTCGATTGGACAGCGAACTCGGCGAGTTGGCGAGCAAACTCGGCGAGTCGGCTCAACTGAAAGTTGACTCTGACTTTGACTTAGGGAATGACCAGGGGTAAAATGGTCATTTTACCCAAAGAACAGTTAGCAGTGTTTGATTGAGTATGTTGTGGGAATTGCAGCCGGAGGATTTTCGGAGCAGGAGCAGCAGCAGTAGACCGTTAGTTCCCGATCAGATCAACAACTACTTCGAGGTGAGTTACCTTCCAGTAGCGGTGGGTCTACGGCCACAATGTCGGACCACCAGTAGGAGTCTTATGTTAGATGATTGTCTTTGTGATATCATCTAGGTTTGCTACTACCTGATATGTTATATGCTAGCATGATATGTATATGTGATAGAAGTAGAGATCGGTTGTTAGGACCGAAGGGTAGTTCAGAGACCCTAGAAATGTCTGACAGTACGTGATGATATGTTTGCATGCTGGCTTGTTATGTTATATGCGATAGAGGTAGTAGGAGGGGACTAGTCCCCGAGTTCGGTTGTTAGGACCGAAGGGTAGCCCAGACACCCCAGATATGTCTGATAATATGTTATGTTTGATATATGTGTAAGTAGCAGTAGGGGGTGAAATAGTCCCCGAGGATCGGTTGTTAGGACCGATGGGTAGTCAGCACCCCAGAATAGCTTGACACGGGTAGTCAGCACCCCAGAATGTCTTGACACGGGTAGGACGGCACCCCAGAACGGCCGCACGAGTAGTTGGCACCCCAGAATGGCCGTACCGGGTAGTCAGGCACCCCAAAATAGCCTGGCAGCATGTGTGTTATGTGTTTGTATGGTATGTGGTACGATGGGGGAACTCACTAAGCTTTGTGCTTACAGTTTACAGTTTGGTTTCAGGTACCTCTTCATCAAAGGGGAAGGAGCTGGCGCGGTAGCGGCACATCATGCATACACACTGGTTTTCGCATTTACGAGATTTCTCTGGGATTTATACTCTGATATTTTGATTGGTTGTATGTTTTGGCTTTTAGACATGGGTTACGTTGTGATGTGGTTTGGTCAAACAATGTTTTTAATTATTAATTTTTCTAAAGTAATGTTTTAAAAACAAAATTTTTGGACGTGAAAAATTGGGTCGTTACAAGTTGGTATCAGAGCCCTGGTTTGAGGGATTCGGACACACCTTCGGGGGTGTCTGAACTCAAATCGAGGGGTCAAAAGATTTTGAAAAAGAAAACGTTTTCTAAAAGGTCAAGTAAAGTATTTTAAGAATAAACAAAGTGTGTGATGTGCGCAACCGGCCGAGCTCAAGTAAGTATTCCCTAAAGTACCCATACAAGCTTATGTTGTGTTTATCAGTTTCAGTAGAACAGCATGCTAGAATAGGACTAAGGATCTAGTAGTGATGCCTTATGTGCCTGCTTTATGTGCTTCAGTGTATGAAAATTGCATGCTAGAATCGAGTAGACAACAGTAGGATAGCCTGTTAGGTTATGCCTGATAGTATGATTTTAGCTCCGTATGCTAGATCAGTTTCTCTCTATGAGAGCAGATTTGCTTGAGATTGTTCCCTTAGTTCGAATGCTGCTTGCTTTGTGCTTTGTGGGACTCTGAGTGGTGGGAGTTAGACATTAAGTGAATACGTCACGTCACATGTGATCAGGGTTGAATAATCTTAGAGTGCTGGATTTGGCCCTATTGCGCAGCTCTCGTTTGAGTCTAACCGTTGTAGGGATGAGCCTTTTACTCGAAGGATTATCCGAGCCTCACCACATGTGATGGTATTTAGGTAATGGTTAATTGGCACTACTAAGAGGCCTTCAGCAGCTGAGGACCTGGTAGGGTGGAGCCTGAGATTTCCTAGGACAAGCCTAGGATGAGTATAGCGGTAATCAACAGTAGTGGAAGGAATCTGGTGGAGTCGAGGCAGTCCCTGAAGAAGGTATGGATAGATGTGGAAGGTAGTATGGGCCCGTACTACTGAAAGCAGAGGATCCATACCCGAACCAAGGAAGGCTAAGATAAGACCAGGGAACTTGTAGTAGATGTGATCCCTCAAGAAGTATTGGTATCGCTAATAATTGCTATTTATGTATTGCAGAATGGTGGTACTTCGATCGAGGCCGATAGATGGCGGTTCAGGAGAGGGGTTAGGTTCGGGATCAGGTTCCGAGCCGGTAGATGAGGGACTACGCGAGTTCATCGCGTCAGAGATCACCAGGGGTATCCTTGAGTCGACCCCCATTATCTTCGGGTCGATCAAGGAAGGGATCATCGAGTTGATGGAGGATCGCATCAGGGCGTTCAGGAGTGACATGGCATCTAGCCAGTCAGGATATCACACGCTGTCCTTTAAGGACTTCAGGGGCAGTGGTGCGCCGGATTTCCACGGGGTGAAAGATCCCATTGCTGCCAGGCGGTGGATTGTGGACATCGAGTCTGCACAGTTGACTAGCTTCTGCCCCGAGGGGTCGAAGGTGAGGTATGCAGCAGGGTGTTTACGAGACCGAGCTCGATATTGGTGGGAGTCAGTGGGTGACTCGTTGGGAGCCTCAGCTATCGAGGCTATGACCTGGTCGGACTTTGTGACCAGGTTCAGGGCAGAGTTTGCGACGGCTGTCGAGCTTCAGCAGCTGGCCAGGGAGTTTTTGGACATGAGACAGACGACGGAGACTGTGGCGGAGATCACCGCCAAGTCCCGGGAGAGGGCACTGTTGGTGCCCCAGTATGCGGGCGATGAGGACATGAGGAGGACCCGCTATCATGACATGCTCTGGGCTGATATCTGGGAGCACGTTAGTTTTTTAGCTTGCTCCACCTTGGACTCCATGATTGCCAGGGCGAGGGAGAGGGAGATAGATTTGGAGCATATCCAAAAACGGAAGTCAGAGGAGGGACAGACAGGAGGGGCTTCGGTGAAGAAGCCTAAGGGATAAGATGGTAGGCCGAAAGGCCAGTCAGGACCGAGCCGCTGCAGGAAATGCGGCAGGCCTCATGAGGGGGCGTGCAGGTTGGGATCATCAGGCTGCTATAAGTGCGGCAAGTCTGGGCACTATAGCAGGGATTGCACAGCTCCGGCAGCAGTTATTCAGACGTCTGAGTTGCTGTGTTTCCACTGCAACCAGAGGGGCCACAAGAAGGCCAATTGCCCCTAGTTGACAGCATCAACGCCAGTGAAGGCGCCAGCTCCAGCGACTCTGCGGATCACAGATGGCCGACAGGGCAAGGCAGAGGCTCCAGTGGTGAGGAGCCGGGCATTTCAGCTGACCGCCGAGGAGGCACGCACAGCACCCGATGTGGTGACGGGTATGATTCTTTCCTTCTTATTTATTTATATGATGTTATGATATTGATATGTGCTCGGTGTATGTATATATGTGTTAGGATCGTTCCATGTGAACGGTATCCCAGTTCAGGTGTTGTTCGACTCGGGTGCTACCCGATCATTTGTTTCCCTTGCGCTTAGCAAGAAGTTTCCTGAGTCTTCGGGCATGTTGGACTGCCCTTTGGAGGTGGAGATTGCCGACGATCGATCGGTGCGGGCGTCATCAGTATTCAGAGATTGTGTTCTGAGGTTATTCGAGGAGCGCTATTTGGTGGATCTGGTTCCCATTCCGTTGCGTGGGAACAAGGTGATTATAGGCATGGATTGGTTGAGCCCTAATGGGGCAGTGATAGATTGCGCACAACAGCTAGTGCGGGTCAGGACCCCAGGTGGGGGAGAGCTAGTGATTCATGGAGAGAGGCCGCAGTGTGGACCTGCAGTATGTTCAGCAGCGAGGGCTAGACGCTACCTTCAGCAGGGATGCGCAGGATTCGTCGCGTATGTGATGGATATCCGGGAGGCGGGTAAGGCGTCAGTGAGCGAGGTTCCGGTGGTGCGAAATTTCGCAGATGTCTTCCCAGAGTAGCTTCCTGGGAGACCTCCGGAGCGATAGGTGGAGTTCAGGATTGACCTCGTTCCTGGTGCGGATCCGATAGCCAAGGCACCGTATCGGTTGGCTCCTCCCGAGATGCAGGAGTTGTCTACGCAGCTGCAGGAGTTGCTAGACAAGGGATTTATTCGTCCGAGCAGTTCACCCTGGGGAGCCGCGATCCTGTTTGTGAAGAAGAAGGATGGGTCGCACCGGATGTGCATAGACTATCGGGAGCTGAATAAGGTAACGGTGAAGAACCGTTATCCACTCCCGAGGATTGATGATCTCTTTGACCAGCTTCAGGGAGCGTCTTGGTTTTCCAAGATTGATTTACATTCGGGATACCATCAGATGAGGGTCAAAGAGGAGGATGCGCAGAAGACCGCGTTTCGGACGTGCTATGGCCATTATGAGTTCGTGGTGATGCCGTTTGGGCTCACCAATGCTCCTGCCGCGTTCATGGACTTCATGAACCGCGTATGTAGACCGATGCTGGATCGGTCTGTGATAGTTTTCATTGACGACATCTTGGTTTATTCCAAGACACAGGAGGAGCATGAGGAGCATCTGAGAGAGGTATTGGAGACCCTGAGGAGGGAGAGCTTGTATGCCAAGTTCTCTAAGTGTGAGTTTTGGTTGCGCGAGGTGCAATTTCTCGGACACCTTGTCAACCAGAACGGGATTCTGGTCGATCCGGCCAAGGTCGAGGCCGTGATGAGGTGGGAGGTTCCGAAGTCTCCATCTGAGATTCGGAGTTTCCTTGGATTGGTAGGCTACTATCGGAGATTCATTCAGGATTTCTCCAAGATAGCCGTACCCCTGACGCGGCTGACGAAGAAAGCCATGGTCTTTCGGTGGGGACCCGAGCAGCAGGCTGCGTTTGAGACACTGAGACAGAGATTGTGCGAGGCGCCAATCTTAGCCCTACCAGAGGGTGTAGAGGATTTTGTGGTTTACTGTGACGCGTCCATCTCAGGGTTGGACGCGGTACTGATGCAGAGGGGGCATGTCATTGCCTACGCTTCGAGGGAGCTCAAGTCTCACGAGGCGAACTACCCGACACATGATTTGGAGTTGGGGGCGGTAGTTTTTGCCCTCAAGATTTGGCGGCATTACCTCTACGGGGTTCGATGTACCATCTACACGGACCACAAGAGTTTGAGGTACCTCATGGATCAGCCGAATCTGAACATGAGGCAGCGTCGGTGGTTGGATGTGGTGAAGGATTATGACTGTGAGATCCTTTACCACCCAGGGAAGGCCAATGTGGTGGCCAATGCGCTTAGCCATAAGGCGGCGCCGATCAGGGATATTTGTATGAGGATGACTGTGGTGACTCCCCTGTTGGAGCAGATCCGAGAGGCTCAACAGGAGGCCATGAAGGAGGAACATCGGAAGAGTGAGCGAATAGTGGGTCAAGTCACCTCTTTCGATTATGATAGCCGAGGACTATTGACTCTACACCGTAGGGTGTGGGTGCCATATCACGGAGGCGTGCGCCAGATCTTGATGGAGGAGGGGCATAAATCCCGATTCTCTATTCATCCAGGGGCGACGAAGATGTATAGGGATCTTCGTCTAGATTATTGGTGGCCCTGCATGAAGCGGGATGTGGCTTGGTACGCCGAGCGGTGCTTGACCTGCAGGAAGGTCAAGGCCAAACATCAGATATCGCATGGCAAGATGCAACCGTTGGACATCCCGTTGTGGAAATGGGAAGATATCACGATGGATTTTGTCACGAAGCTTCCTAGGACCGCGCGTGGAGTAGATTCGATTTGGGTCATCGTGGATCAATTGACCAAGAGTGCTCATTTTATTCCGATTCAGGAGAGCATATCGGCTGAGAAATTGGCCGACATCTATATTAGGGAGATTGTGGCGCGGCACGGGGTGCCAGTATTGGTTATCTCGGACAGGGATGTGCGTTTTACTTCCAGGTTTTGGAAGAGGTTTCATGACGAGTTGGGCACTCGTTTGCATTTCAGCACCGCCTTTCACCCGCAGACAGATGTTCAGAGCGAGCGGACCATCCAGACTCTGGAGGATATGTTGCGGGCGTGCGTGCTGGACTTCGGTAGTAGCTGGGATACTTATCTTCCCTTGGCTGAGTTCTCATACAACAACAACTACCACACGAGTATTGATCGTCCCCCATTCGAGATGTTGTACGGTCGGAGGTGCAGGACCCCGATATGCTGGGGTGAAGTTGGCCAGAGAGTCATGGGGATCATCGAGGTGGTGCTCTAGACGACCGAGAGGATCCAGCAGGTTCGGAGCAGGCTTCAGACTGTTCAGAGTCGACAGAAAAGTTACGCCAACAAGCGTTGATCCGACTTGGAGTTCCAAGTCGGGGATATGGTTCTCCTGAAGGTGTCGCCTTGGAAAGGCGTCATTTGATTCAGGAAGCGGGGCAAGTTGGGCTCGAGATTTATCGGACCGTTCAATGTTGTAGCCCGGGTGGGCAAGGTGGCGTATAGGCTGGATCTGCCAGTCGAGCTCAACCAGATCCACAACACTTTCCATGTTTCTCAGCTGCGGAAGTGCCTAGTGGACGATTCAGTAGTAGTGCCGATGGAGGATATACAAGTTGATGACAACTTGAATTACATTGAGCGCCCAGTCGCAATCCTAGACAGGAAGTCGAAGGATTTGAAGAACAACCGAGTGGAACTCGTGAAGGTGCAATGGCAGCACCGGAAGGGATCAGAGTGGACTTGGGAGCCGGTGGAAGAGATGATGGAGCATTACCCCGAGCTGTTTTAGGATCGAGCAGCAGACTTCGAGGACGAAGTCTAAAAAAAGTGGGGGAGATTTGTAGCACATGGTTCCTGGTATGTAAGATATATCTGAGTATTTTGTATTTTGGCCTTGGACTCGGCGAGTTGGAGGCCCGACTCGCCGAGTAGAGACGAGACTTGGGACGCGGTTAAGTTGGCGACTCGGCGAGTCCATATTATGGACCCGGCGAGTCCGCACTGTCTGATGAAACCCTAATTTCCAAGGGTTTGCACCCTATTTAAATGACCATTTGCGCCCCAACTCCACCCCATTCACCCTCAGAGCCCCCCCCCCCCCCCCCTCGTTCAAAACTTTATTCCTTGAGAGTTTGAAGCATTCCTAGTGTGTTTGGAAGTTTTGGAGAAGGGAGAAGAGTGGATCAAGAAGAAGAAGAGGAGGTCAACCATCTTTGAGCAATCTTAGAGTTTCCCTTGAGGTAAAACTCGATTCCCCCCTCTGTTTTCATGCTTATTGTTCCTTATAACTCCATTAGAGCCCTTTTGATCCATTTCTAAGCTTATGTATGCTTGTGGACTCGTAATAAGCTGGGTAACTCCTAGATCTAGGTGAGATCGAGCTCCAGGAGCTTGGATCTACTGCCTTTATGGACCCATGTTGCATGTACACCCTAGATCTATCCTTTTTGGTGCATTTTGAGCCCTAAAACCCTCTTTAGTGAGTATCTACACGTAAAGTTGGAAACTTTACGTGTTATTCATGCTCTAGGAACCTATATCTGTGGATAGCATAAGCTGGATTCAAGCAAAATCGACCATATAGAGACTGCATGGTAACGACTCGACGAGTCGTTCATCTGAGTCAGCGAGTCTACTCGCGAGTCTCCGAGTTTGTCCCCTTTTCGTTGTGTCAAGTAGAGTAGTGAGTCATAGGGTGTGACTCAGTGAGTTGGAAGCCGAACTCATCCATGAAGGAACTCGGCGAGTCATTGCCCTGACTCCGCGAGTTCAAGGCAATCTCTTTAGATCAAGATCAGACTCGGCGAGTTGTTCATACAACTCGGCGAGTCGCAGCATAAGTGTTCATCGGATGAAGATGAACTCGGCGAGTAGTTCATACAACTCGGCGAGTAGGATGAAGGACTTAAACATCAGTTTGGAAGGAGAACTCGTCGAGTCAACGCCTAACTCGACGAGTAGAGACAGGATCCAGGTCAGTCGATTGGACAGGGAACTCGGCGAGTTGGCGAGCCAACTCGGCGAGTCGAGTCAACTGAAAGTTGACTCTGACTTTGACTTAGGGCATGAACAGGGGTAAAATGGTCATTTTACCAAAAGGACAGTTAGCAGTGTTTGATTGAGTATGTTGTGGTAATTGCAGCAGGAGGATTTTAGGAGCAGCAGCAGCAGCAGTAGACCGTCAGTTCCCGATCAGATCAGCAGCTACTTCGAGGTGAGTTTCCTTCCAGTAGCGGTGGGTCTACGGCCACAATGCCGGCCCACCAGTAGGAGTCGTATGTTAGATGATTGTCTTTGTGATATCATCTAGGTTTGCTACTACCTGATATGTTATATGCTAGCATGATATGTATATGTGATAGAAGTAAAGATCGGTTGTTAGGACCGAAGGGTAGTTCAGAGACCCTAGAAATGTCTGACAGTACGTGATGATATGTTTGCATGCTGGCTTGTTATGTTATATGCGATAGAGGTAGTAGGAGGGGACTAGTCCCCGAGTTCGGTTGTTAGGACCGAAGGGTAGCCCAGACACCCCAGATATGTCTGATAATATGTTATGTTTGATATATGCGTAAGTAGCAGTAGGGGGTGAAATAGTCCCCGAGGATCGGTTGTTAGGACCGATGGGTACTCAGCACCCCAGAATAGCTTGACACGGGTAGTCAGCACCCCATAATGGCTTGACACGGGTAGGACGACACCCCAGAACGGCCGCACGAGTAGTTGGCACCCCAGAATGGCCGTACTGGGTAGTCAGGCACCCCAGAATAGCCTGGCAGCATGTGTGTTATGTGTTTTTATGGTATGTGGTACGATGGGGGAACTCACAAAGCTTTGTGCTTACATTTTATAGTTTGGTTTCAGGTACCTCTTCATCAAAGGGGAAGGAGCTGACGCGGTAGCGGCACATCATGCATACACACTGGTTTCCGCATTTACGAGATTTCTCTGGGATTTATACTCTGATATTTCGATTGGTTGTATGTTTTGGCTTTTAGACATGTGTTACGTTGTGATGTGGTTTGGTCAAACAATTTTTTTAATTATTAATGTTTTCTAAAGTAATATTTTAAAAACGAAATTTTTAGACGTGAAAAATTGGGTCGTTACAAAAAACCATAAGAACATATATATATTTTTTTGATTTTTGTTTTCTATTTTTTTTTTGTATTTTGAATTCTCCCCCTTAATTTGGGCATGGGGAAGAAAGAAAATAAAATTAATGCGTAAATTTAAGAAATTTCCTTTAAAGCGAATCATTGTAAGAAAAACTCAACAGTATCGAGAAGAAAACTCAAACCGTAAGTCACCAATACAAGTTGCTGAGAGGTTTTGAGCACTCTAACAACCTTAAGGTGAACATAGAACTCTAAATGCTTTGGATCTCTATTTTCTTTAATTATACATGCAATTTGATTTCCCAAAGCATTATCCTAACTAGCTTGCAAAACATGGGTACTTGTATAACAAAAACTAGTTAGTTGACATACCTTTTCTTGTAGCTTGTTTCCTTGAACTTTTAAGATCCTAGCCCCCCAAATGTGATGCCTCAAATGATTCACACAACACCTCCAACAATATAGGACTTGAGAGAGGATTACTTGCACACAAAAATCGGATATGGTCTTCCAAGATCACTAGGTGCTGATTTTAGTAGCCTTGGGTCTGCTTATATAGTGTGGCTAGGATTAGGGTTACATCTATGTAAACCCTAATGTGCATGACTTTTCATCTTACTTAGGATCCATGGGTTAAACCCCCATAGACTATCCATGGACTACCATATTGGTTTAGCCCATCCTAAATAACCATAAGCCCACACCGTAAGAATGATTGATTTACCAAATCAACCCCTTATATTTAAATAGTCTCTTTTGATCACTAAATTAATTCCAAATTAATTCTTGATCAATACTAATTAAATAATAATATGATTTCATATTAATATATTAGAACTTATAATATATTAATAAAGCATAAATATCCTCTTCTCAAAAGTCCATCCTTACAAATTGTTCTGGTGACATGCATCCCAAATTTCCCATGTTACTCTTGGGTCAAGTAAATACCAATTATAGTTATGGGCTTAGACACTAAATCCAACACTCTCCCAGTTGGATAAGTCTAATAACTATAACTACAAGTACGAATTAAAACACCGACTAGCAATCGTAGCTCTTAAAAGCCTCGATCGAACTGTGACGTGCCATTTTAGATAAGTGATCATATAATCCGCTGTTCTCAAGATATCAGACAGAAAAAATACATGGAACAACGTCATACATATTGTCCAACAATTTGTTTCCTGATTTCCGATTTGTTTGACATAGAACTTAACTGAACACATTAATTTAGTTCTGAACGCGCTCGACACATAAGTCAAAACAAAATCATCGAGGGGCCCAAGATATTGCTTTTAATCCTCCAAGGACTAAAAGGAATAGATAAACTTCAACTCATATGCTTGTACTAACTACTGGTTAGATTGTACACAACATCACGTTTTATAGCATCAAGTTACTGATGCGGTTTCGCACTATCAACGTACAACCAAATCATAGTCAACAACTCATATATCTTGGTTTGAAGACTTATATGATATTATCATCTCATGATCACTCAAGATAAATTCCATGAAGTGATAGAAGTGAGCGTGGGTTTAATCCAATACTCAGACCTTATGAGTGTTGGATAAGGTGTCTAAGTCCATAACTTATTTGGTATATACTTGACCCGACCCGGCATGGTCCATTTGGGTTGCACTTCACCCGAACTATTTATGGATAATTTTATGAGAGTTATACGCATATGTTTGTTAATATATTATAAGTTATAATATATTAATATGAAGTCATGTTATTTAATTAGTCTTAGTCTTAAATTAATTATGAATTAATTTAGAGATTAAAAGGAAGACTAATTAGATTGTGGGCGATTGGTTTTATATAGTGTGGGCTAACACTCATTTGTTAATGGGCTAGGCTTGTATGGAAGTCCATGGATGATCCATTGAGCTTTTAACCCATGGATCCTTCGAAAAGGAAAGGTCATGGGTTATTAGGGTTTCACCCTAATCATGTACACTATATAAGCATGCTTATGTTGCATGAAATAGCCACTAGTGTGGTTTTGTGTGTGTGGCCGATTTTTATGTGTGTATACACTCTCTCAAAGTTTTCCAAGAGTTTGTGGTGATTTGTGATTCCAATTGAGGCATTCACACTATTGGTGCTTGGCCCTCAAACTCCTTAGGAATCAAACTCATCATCAAAAGGTATGTAATCTTATCTAACTCTTTTATGTTTAAATGTTCCCCATGCCATGTTAGATAGGTTATGAACCTTGGAAAATTATTATTTTGCATGTATTTAGACAAACATAGATCCAAGGTTTATTAGGGTTGCATGCACACTTAGGAAGTGTTAGATTGCTCAAAACCCAACAGTGGTATCAGAGCCAGGTTTGCTTGTTTGATACTTGATGCAAAATAATAAAAAAAACAGAATTTCGACTTTTGCTGCTGGAAATGGACTAGAAATATTACCCTAAACTGTTTTGGTGTTTTAAAACTTGTTTCAGTTGGTGTAATGGTTATTCTAATCCATTTACAATAGCATATATCAAAATTCCATGATTTTATGTGTTCATATAATTCTTGAAATTTTGATGATCATGTTCATGTTCTTATGAATTTAGAAGATGATAGGAATTATTTGCTGAATTGTTTAGAATTAATTCTTGGTCATTTATGTGTTTTAATGGAGTCCATAGTTTGTCCTCAAGTTATGGATATCCAAAGGTCATTTTTCTTTAACACACATTAAACACATAAATTACATAAAATGAAGAGTCTTCATTTTTATGAACCTTTAATTCATAAGTTATGAAATGAAAAGTCTTGAAATTGTTGATGTGGATGTTCATGTTCATATGAGTTTTGTTAGATCATAGGAATTATTTGCAAATTGTTTGTTAGTTAATTCTTGATCTTAATGTGTTTTAATGGAATTCTTAATTTGTCGTCAAGTTATGGAATTCCAAGAGTTTTTCTTTTAAATGTTTTTTTTAAGAAGTTGTAGGTTACATTTTCTTGAAGAGTTTTTCCCATAAATGCTTTTATGGACTTCATAACTTGTCCTCAAGTTATGGATTTCCAAGAGACTCTTCATTAAAAGCTTTAAAACACTTAATTAAAACTCATAAGTTATGAATATCCAAAAGTTTATGAATTGTTCAAAACTTGCCCTCAAGTTTTGGAATTTGGAAAAGTTTCACACACTTTAATAAACTTTAATTCCAACACTTAGAATTTTAAAAGTTAAAATTCAACACTTATACTATTTATAAGATTAATGGTTAATTATTATATATATGTATAAGAACAAGTCGTTTTACCGTTAGTAGGCCTCATTCACGAAGCCGGTCTATAAGGTGGGTATAAGGTTGTTGCCTATAAAATGGCAACTTAATGGGTGTCCACTCTCACCCACCGCTTGCTTGATCGGTGGAGGGTCGTTAGCCGAACGGGTAGGACAATGACTTTAAATTCTCATTAAAAGTATAATGAATATTATAAAGTAACTAAATATTTTTTATTTAATTCCCAATCTTAGTTACTTTAGGAAAAATGTGAATTTGGTGCTAGCCCATGGAATTCACACTTTTTACCTTACCAAGTCGTTGGTGGAGCGTGTGTGGTTAACCGGCACACTAACTTGGACTAGTAAGGATCACGAAGGGTGACTTAATGTTTGTCATAGATCAATGGAGCGTGTGTGGTTAACCGGCACATTGATTAGGTGATAATATTAAGGGTACCAAGTGAATTGGTATGGTTATTCACACCTTGTTTTGTGATCCTCGGCATCCCAGTCACAAAATTTGAGAGGGAACACTCGAGATTGAAACATGCCATTGAAAAGTTCAATGAATCTCAAAAGATCTAGGAATTTCAAATCCAATTAAAACCTAATAAATTATTTCGTTTTTCATGGTGGAAATTGGTGAATCGTCATTCGCCTATCTTCAAATATTTTATAGCTTGGATTACGACATCCCTCTTCCAAATTATAAAATATTCTGTTGGGTCCTAGCCTTAATATTTCATATTGGGTGTTATATTAAGGACTTTGAATCAACTAACTTGATTTTCTCCCATTATAGATGTCTGGTTCAGACAACTATGATCTTCCCAAATCTCTTGAAGATGGTGTCCCTCAACATCATGCTTCACTTCCTCCACTTCCTCCAATTATTCTCCCTTACCCACAAGTCTTGAAAAGTTTAAAGTCACTCAATCCCTATTGGCAAGCATAGTCTATGTGTGCTCACATCTTGGAGATAAAGTCACATATTGACAAGCCGGGAGAGTTGGGTTGTGGAATCAGCAATGATTTGGAACACTAGTAAAGAAAATTTGATTAAAAGAACAACTTCCCAAGTCTTAAATGGACATTGACAATGGTAGCATTGGATATCTAGAAAAGGATTTCTCTTCCCAATGGTAAGGGATCGGCCATAGTCAACTCGGTTGACCAAATGGTAAAGAGAAATGCTAAGTCTGAGATAGTCTCATGTGCCATTACCAAAGGGTCCATGTGTTTTGTTGCCAAAGGAAGGGGCATTGGTTGCGAAGCTGCCCTATTTACCTGAAAGATCATAAGATTGATCAAGTCAAAAAGTTTGACTCTACTTCGGGTAAAGTCCACTGTCTAACTCTATTAAGTTCCTATTTGGAGATTCTTATTACATAATGTGAATGGGTCACATGCTGATGTTTTAAGAATCAAATAGGAAGCTTAAAGTAAGTATATGTTGATTCTGATTGCGAAGGTGGGTTTCGATCGCATGGTTCGGTAATCAGAATTTTGAGCTGTTGCTTAAGAGTTATAATATATTGCTTATGAATAGATAACAACAAGGTTTTCATGTGGATTGTAAGGATAAGTTTTTCCGCAAAGTTTTAAAATAAAAAAAGGGTTTTAATTTTATTTATTTTAAAAATATCCTTACAATGGCATCTGTGGAAATTGGTGCTTATATGTTTCCAGTAATAGCAATATTGGAAAGTGGATTTGATTCCTTCATTTGTGGTAGTGTCTGAATTTACCAAATGAAGAAAGTTTTTCATCACCCAAGTTTCAATTGGACAAAAACTTGGAATCATACAAGTTGTATTGTATGACGAATGAGACTTTTCATCTTTGAAAATTAAGACTAATTCTTTGATCACATGTATATGTGAGTCAATTGAAGGACTAAGGAATTAGGTACACTGGGTGTGCACTGGTCAAGGTCCACCACAAATATTGATTTGTCATGATTTACTAAAGATTAGTAAATATGATTATACTTATGAGGTTAAGTATAATTCTGTAACATTGGAAAGGTTACAATGTATGACAAAACAAATGAGAAGAATCAAATTAGGCAGAAAGATAAAAGTTTCTCAAATCTGAAAGGATGGGAGAGTACTTTAGCATCGTATTTCATGATCATCTTAATGATTATGAAACCATATCACAAATTCATACTCTAAGGACGTCTTAGTGCATTTTTATGGCTAAGAAGAGAGGTCATGAACTGTTGGATTGGTTAAAATCAAGAAGATGAGTCATACTTCGTTCCAAAACAATTCTTAGAGTCATACTCCAAGATTGTAACCGTGAGTGATATAAAGGAAGATTTATTAACACTAGTCAAATGTAAGAGTAAAATGTTTTCTACTCTTGTACATTTGAGATTGGTAAGTTGTGATGTCTTGGATGAGACAAAGACCAACTAAGACCAATTGTGTGAAGTGTTAGTCTTGATAAGAATCCGCATTGTCCCTTGAATATTTGTTTTGTCAAGGAATGGTTCTTGACTGGGGAAACTTATATGTCAAGGGGACAGTGGGAGCCTTAAAGATCCTGAAAGACTTTCAAGATTTAATCAAGAGTAAAACCTATAATTTATCACTAGCACACGACTTAAGGTTTGCAACCTATCGTGTTGACATAATTCTCATTTCTGTACCTACTTCAAATAAGTTGAATTTGCATGTGAGTTATCAGAGTTCAACTTGGAAGCATTGGTGGGCCTTGTGCTACCAAGGTGACAAGAAACTAAGATTGAACAAGTTTAATCCATGTAAGGCTGAATTTGTCATTAACCTTATCTTGTGATTATGGTTTTGACAAATTCACATGGATAGGAACTCATACACTATAAAATCTAAGTGTCATAAGGTTTCTCTCCGATTCATGAAAATGATGGTGAGGAAACGCTTTCACTAAGTAGATTTTACGTAGATATCAATTGTGTTATTTGCATTTTCAAAAGTCGTTAGTGGAGCGCGTGTGGTTAACCGGCACACTAACATGGACTTGTGAGAAATGGCAAATGCCTAAGCAATTGAGACTATGATTACGGCATCCCTTTTCATAGTTCTGAAAATTGTTTAGACACACATGTGAGCTATCTAAGAAAGGGTGTATGAATCTAAATTTCAGAAGTCCAGCAAATTTCTAGAAATATGTCAGAGCTAGTGGGAGCATAAGTGTTATGCTGATAATCATCATGTTAGTGGGAGCATGATTATTACGTTTAGTGTTGCAAGTTAGCAATGTTAATTATAGAAAACAAAGTTTTAATTCGTGAAGTTGCAGGAGTTGAAAAGTTGTTTTGCTATAATTAAGGGAGAGGAAATTATACTTTATTTCAATTCTAAAGCTTAGATTGAGATTTTAATCATCTTTAGTCAAGAATATATATGAATTTTATGTTGGAATGGTTCAACTTGAAGAAATTCTATATATATTGCGTTTTCAAAATTTGATTATGATTACGGCATCCCTCTTCATAGTTAAATTTTAAAAACATGGCAAATAAAAAATATTGTAGCAAAAGACTTGTCTAGTATCATGTCTTTATGTCAAACATCATGAATCGTGTCCCATATGCTTCGGATATAGGATCGATTGCATGTGCTATAATATTCATCTTTTCTAAATTTTCCAAATGCTTAAGGCATTGAGAAGGGAAAAGTCTAGAACTGGATATGACTAAAGTGATTAAGCAATTGTCGAGGACAATCTGAGGTTCGCCAAAGATTGGTTGCTCAGGGAAAGTTGAAAGTATGATGTAAGTTGTCAAAAAGGACCATATTGACCTATTCTGAAAAGAAGTAACTTTTGTTCGGAAGTGATAGTCAAAATGGGACTATGGAAATGTCTCCATAGGTGGAAGTTATTCAATCTATGTAAGATTAGAAAACCTTAATGCAAAGAAGGATGTTCAAAGCAATGTACTTTGAATATGAGACTTCCTTTCCATAGAAGTTGACCTTTTTTGGAATACTCTGTACTGAGTGGTGACAAGGTTTTGGTGACTTTGTGCATAATCATTACAAGAGGAACATTGCATAAAAGTTTGAAATCTAACAGATTTTTTGGTAAATGATAGGAATCGGGGATTCTCACATTTACCATAAGGATTTGGGATTGTGAAATAAGTATCAATGGAATCATGTTCAATTGATCTACATCACAATGTAAGGATCATAGACAAACGTAGTGTGCATACTTGGAGTATGGCATAACTATTGTTTAGAAAAACAAAATGTACATGCTAGGAGCATGGGACGACTGTTGTTTTTTATTCAAGTCTTAAGTTGATTGTTTGAAACATTATACAATGAATAATGTAATCAATATGGTGATAAATAAAAGGTGGTTCTATTTATATTCAAAAGGGTTCTGAGACCATATTGGATTCGATTATTATTGTGTTTCACTTTGCATGTTTTGACTTCCAAAATAGCTAGTTTATTCTTTCCGAATGACTAAGTTATTTAAACACTCCACAATCGTTCATATGTTGGAAGTAGGTATGAATCAAGACTGTCATGAATCGAGTTTGTAGATGGCTAAATGGGTTTAGTCATAGCAATGGTTGCTACAACATTCATGAGTGCTCATAAGTTATGAGTATTGGAATAAACCCACGCTCACTTGTATCACTTCATGAAATTTATCTCGAGTGATCGTGAGACGGTAATATCATATAAATCTTCAAACCTAGAGATATGAGTTGTTACCTATGAGTTGGTTGTGCATTGATTGCACGTAAACGCATCAGTAACTTGATGTTATACAACGTGCCTTTGTGTACAATTCAACAAGTAGTAGAACAAGCATATGAGTTAAAGTTTATCTGTTCCTTCTAGAAATAGAAGCGATATCTGGGCCCCTCGATGATTTTGTTGTGACCTATGTATCGGCCGGTCAGAACTAAGTTGATGTGTTCGATTAAGTTCTTTGTCAAACAAATCGAAAATCGGGAAACAAACTGCTGGACAATAAGTACGACGCTGTTCCATGTATTTGTCCGGCTGATATCATGAGAACAGAGGATTATATGATCACTTATCTAAAATGGCGCTTCATAGTTCAACAGAGTTTTCGAGAGCTACGATTGCTGGTTGGTTCCTGAAGTAACATACGCAAATATAGTTATTAGACTTATCCAAGTGGGAGTCTGTTGGATAAGGTGTCTAAGTCCATAACTTATTTGGTATATACTTGACCCGACCCGGCATGGTCCATTTGGGTTGCACTTCACCCGAACTATTTATGGATAATTTTATGAGAGTTATACGCATATGTTTATTAATATATTATAAGTTATAATATATTAATATGAAGTCATGTTATTTAATTAGTCTTAGTCTTAAATTAATTATGAATTAATTTAGAGATTAAAAGGAAGACTAATTAGATTGTGGGCTATTGGTTTTATATAGTGTGGGCTAACACTCATTTGTTAATGGGATAGGCTTGTATGGAAGTCCATGGATGATCCATGGAGCTTTTAACCCATGGTTCCTTGGAAAAGGAAAGGTCATGGGTTATTAGGGTTTCACCCTAATCATGTATACTATATAAGCATGCTTATGTTGCATGAAATAGCCACTAGTGTGGTTTTGTGTGTGTGGCCGATTTTTATGTGTTTATACACTCTCTCAAAGTTTTCCAAGAGTTTGTGGTGATTTGTGATTCCATTTGAGGCATTCACACTATTGGTGCTTGGCCCTCAAACTCCTTAGGAATCAAACTCATCATCAAAAGGTATGTAATCTCATCTAACTCTTTTATGTTTAAATGTTCCCCATGCCATGTTAGATAGGTTATGAACCTTGGAAAATTATTATTTTGCATGTATTTAGACAAACATAGATCCAAGGTTTATTAGGGTTGCATGCACACTTAGGAAGTGTTAGATTGCTCAAAACCCAACAATGAGGACTCATAAATGTTGTAGCAATCCTTTGCTATGTCTAATACACTTCAGAAAATCTACAAGCCAAATTCATTACATTCTTGCCTCAATACCTACTTCCAAAGTATGATCGATTGTAGACAGTTTGAATAATATAATTATTCTAGAAGTCAAAACATGTAAAGTGAAACAATAGTAAATGATTGACACAAGATAGTAACATTACTTATAAATAAAAAACACTTTTATTTAATCATCAAATGTCAATTACATTTCAACTATTACAAGTTTCAAAACTATCTAATCATTAAAAGTAATATCGTCCTTCAGCTCGACGCGCCTCACATGCTGTAAGTGATTAATCCTACTGAGTCCCTTCGTGAGGGGATCTGCTGGGTTCTCCTCTAATGATACCCTCTTTGCTACGAGGAGTCATTCTTCTATCCGACCACTATACCCCACCACTCTCAAGTCATCACTCCTACTGAGGGTAAGGACCCAATCCTTAGTCCTCCATAGGTACTTGAGAATGTTATTTACCGCAGTCCAGTGAGCCTTACCGGGATTCCCTTGATATCTGTTGACCATGCTCAAAGCAAAGGCCACATCAGGGTGAGTACAAGTCATAGCATACATGATCGAGCCAACAACGGAAGCAGATGGTACTCGACTCATCTCAGCTATCTCAGCCTCTATACTCGAACTCTGATAGTTTGGCATTGCTCTGGATCGGTAAGTCACCTTTCTTGGAATCCATCATGCTGAATCTTTTCAACACCTTTTCGAAGTAGGTACTTTGATTAAGTCTAATTAGTCTCTTACTCATGTCTCTCAATATCCTTATCCCAAGAACATAGGTAGCTTCTCCGAGGTCCTTCATAGCGAAACACTTCTCAAGCCAGGACTTACCCTCCTGCAAGGTTGGGATGTCATTTCCTATGAGAAGTATGTCATCCACATACAACACCAGAAAACTAACTGTACTCCCACTAGCTTTGACATATACACAAGACTCATCCTCGCTTCGTGAAAATCCAAACTCTTTGACTTTCTCATCGAAACAAAGATTCCATCTACGAGATGCTTGTTTCAATCCATAAATGGATTTCTCAAGCTTACACACTCTATTATGGTACTTTCCATCGAAAAAACCCTCTGGCTGAATCATGTAAACATCCTCAGCCAACTTTCTATTAAGGAAAGCGGTTTTGAGATCCATTTGCAATATTTCATAATCATGAAATGTAGCTATGGCTAGCATAACCCTAATAAACTTAATCTTCGCTACTGGTGAGTAATGCCCTTCGTAACCAGTCGCACGTTATACGTGTGTACTTTCCCATCCATGTCGGTCTTCTTCTTGAAGATCCATTTGCACCCGACTGTCTTACAACCCGGTACATTGTCAACCATGTTCCAAAATTGATTGTCATACATGGACTGAATCTCGCTGTCCATCGCCTCTTTCCATTTAGCAGACTCGATACCTGCCATGGCTTCCTTGTAGTTGTTAGGTTCATCCAAATTTATCATTGTGTTATCACAGATAAATGTATCTCCCTTAGATGTTATATGGAAACCATACAACACAGGTGGAACACTAACTCTATTGGAACGCCTCAGAGGTACGGACTCATCAATCAACTCAACAGGAGTTTCCTCCTTAAGTTGATCGCTAATGTTTGAGGTTCCTTCACCGCTTGACTCTTGAAGCTCTTCATGGTCAATTTGCCTCCCATTGTCTCCTTGGCCTATGAGAGCTCTCTTGCGAAAGACTCCTCTCTTTGAAATGAACACAACATTGTCACTCGGTCTGTAGAAGAGATAAACAAAGGATTTCTATGGGTAGCTGATGAAAATACATCGCTCACTACAAGGTTCGAGCTTGTTGTGAGTCTCGCGTCTCACGAAAGCCTCGCAACCCCAAACCTTGATGTGTGCTAACGAGGGAACCTTCCCTGTCCATATATCGCGAGTTGTTTTGGCAACCTTCTTAGTTGGGAATAGATTAAGGATATGGGCGACAGTCTCTGAGGCATACCCCCATAATGAGATAGGTAACGAAGGTCGACTCATCATGGAACGAACCATGTCCAACAAGGTTTGATTGCGCCTTTCAACCACACCATTAAGCTGTGGTGTCCTAGGTGGCGTCAATTATGATACAATTCCACATTCTTTAAGATAGTTAAGGAACTCGATACTAAGATACTCACCACCTTGATCGGATCAGAGCATCTTTATCTTCCCGCCCAGCTTATTCTCCACTTCTTGTTTAAACTCTTTGAATCTCTCAAAGGTTTCTGACTTATGTTTAATTAAGTAGACATAGCCATATCTATTGTAATCATCAGTAAAAGTCACATAGAAGTGGTTCGCATCCCTTGTGGCGGTTCTGAAGGGCCCACATACATCGGTGTGTATGGGATCCAACAAACCTTCATCCCTTTCACAAGTACCAGTGAAGGGTAACTTGGTCATCTTTCCAAGTAAGCAAGATTCGCAAGTGTCATCCGACCTTAAGTCAAATGACTCCAAAACTCCAGCCTTTTGGAGTTGGCCTATGCGCTTCTTGCTAACATGTCCAAGATGAAAATGCCACATGCATGCCTTATCCAATTCATTCGAAGAATCAATTTGCAACACATTATTTTCTAAGTTGTCTACAACCATCATAGTTTCATATACACCATTACAAGGTAATGCTTTAAAATAAAAAACATCATTATAAAAAGCATTAATAGCACCAATTTCATTATCAAATGAAAAACTAAAACTTTGTTTGTACAAACCATGAAAAGAAATAATATTTCTCACCATTTCAGATGAGTAGCAACAATTATTAAAATCTAACTCTAACCCACTACTAAGCAATAAAGAGTAAACTCCAATCTTGGTGACAGGTGAAACCTTCATATTCCCCATGATCAATTTTATCTTCCCATGCTCCACACCCTTACTTCTTTTTAGGCCCTTCACATCAGAACAAATGTGAAATCCACAACCTGTATCAAGCACCCAAGAACAAAATGTGATGATTTATTAGATAGAATAGTATAAATACCTACATGGGTGGCCTTAACCTTCCCATCTTTAGCATCCTGCAAGTATTTGGGGTAGCTTCGGTTCCAGTTCCCTTTCTCATTTCAATAGAAACACTTTGCTTCCTTAGGAATGGTAGAGGGAGCAACAGAACTAGCCTTGGTCCTACTTGAAGAGGATCCATCAAGATACTTTCCCTTGCGGCTCTTAGAGGGAGCCTTCCTCTTCTTCCCCTTCCCTTGTCAAATTGCCAGAACAAGGGTGGTGGTAGGAGTAGTAACAACCGATTTACCTTTGAGACTACTTTCAGCAGTCCTCAAAAGCCCTTGAAGTTTGCTAAGTATGACCTTCTCCTAGTTCATATGATAGGTCATGCAGAACTGATCATAACATGGAGGTAAGGAGTGTAGAATGATATCTATAGCCAGCTCCTCATCGAAGTTCGCATTCAATTTTAGCAAACGGTCCACAAACCTTTGCATTTTCTGCAAGTGAGCCGTGATGGGTTCACCATCCTTCATCTTAGTTGTTATCAAGGAAAAGATGATTTCATACCTCTCTTGATGAGCACTCTGATGGTATCTTTCCATCAGGTCTTGGTGCACCTAAAAAGGGTAGAAGTGCTCATAGGAATTTTGGAGTTCATCTGTCATGGTGGCCAACATGATACAAGACACCTTGGTGGCATCCTTCTCATGAGTCCTAAACTCAGTGATCACCTTAGGAGTAGCAGAACACTCATCGATATCCTTAAGCTCCTTGTCTAGGACATATTCCTTTTCCTCATAGCGAGTGACCATTTGATGTTCCTAATCCAGTCATTGAAGTTGGAACCATCAAAGATGACTCTCCCACACAAGTTCATGAGAGAGAAGGAACTAGTAGGGTTTGAGCCAGAAGCAGTGTTGGATGACATCTGAAAAGGAAGAAAGACAAATTTTAGATTAGATAAAAGTCCTCAATATAATACCCAAATGAAATATTAAGGCTAGGACCCAACACAATATTTTACAATTTGGAAGAGGGATGCCGTAATCCAACTTGCAAAATATTTGAAGGTAGGTAAATGACGATTTACCAATTTCCACCATGAAAAATGAAATAGATTATTAATTTTTAATTGGATTGAAATTCCTAGATTCCTTTGAGATTCATTGAACTTTTCAATGGCATGTTTAAATCTCAATTATGCCCGTCAAGTTTGTGACTGGGATACCGATGATCACAAACAAGGTATGAATAACCATGCAAATTAACTTGGTACACTCGATGTCATTTCTCACCTAATCGATGTGTCTGTTAACCACATACGCTCCACTGATCTATAAAAAACATCAGACTACCCTTTGCTACCCTTGCTAGTCCAAGTTAATGTGTCGGTTAACCACACACGCTCCATTAACGACTTGGCAAGGTGCAAAGTGCAATTTCATGGATTAGCATCAATTTCACATTTTCCTAAAGTAACTAAGATTGGGAATTTAATAAAACATTTAGTTACTTTAGAATTTTCATTATACTTCCAACAAGAATTAATGTCCTATCCTACCCGTTCGGCTAACGACCCTCCACCAGTCAAGGAAGCGGTGGGTGAGAGTGGACACCCATTAAACCACCATTTTATAGGAAATAACCTTATACCCCCTTATAGACCGGCTTCGTGAATGAGACCTGCTAACGGTAAGACTGACTTGTCTTATACATACATATATATATATATATATATATATATATATATATATATATATATATATATATATATAAATTATTAAACTTATAATATTATAATAGTATAAGGGTTGAATTTTAAACTTTTAAAACTCTAGGGTTTGGAATTTAAGTATTCATAAGTGTGACTTTACAAATTCCAAAACTTGAGGTCAAGTTTTGACACTATTCAAAACTTTTCATTTTCTTAACTTATGAGTTTAATGACTTTTAAAGAAAAGACTTTTGGTTTTCCATAACTTGAGGACAGGTTATGGAGTCCATTAAAACCATTTAGATCATTAATTTAATCAACACAATAATCAAATAATACATAGATGATCTAGTTAACCTCATAAGCATAAGATAATTCATACCATCAATCTTCAAGAAATTAGCGTAATCATATAAACTAATACAAATCTTGAAATTATTACAATTATGTTTTAATTATACAAGCATGATCATTACCTTTTAAGTGGACAAACATGAAAAACTTATCTTTTAATTATCTTGAAATTATGACAATTATCTTTTAATTATGACAATCATCTTCTAATTGGACAAGCATCAAAAAAATAGATTTCATGGTTAAAAAAACAGTTTGGGGTAATGGTCCTAATCTAATTTCTGGCTAAAACTTCAAATTCTGCACACTTGACCACCAACTTGGCGAGTGAATGAATCGTCGAGTTGGTCCATTTCTAAGTGGACTCGTCGAGTCACCCAATGGACTTGCCGAGTTCACCTGTTACAATGCAGAAATTCGATTTTTCCAACTTTGAAAACCAATAAAACATCAAGTATAATAGAAAACAATCCTAGGATCAGATACCACTGATGGGTTTTGAGCACTCTAACAACCTTAAGGTGCACATACAACCCTAAATGTGATGCTACTTAAAAGCATTATCCTAACTAGCATGCTTGTATAACAAAAATTAGTTAGTTGACATACCTTTTCTTGTAGCTTGTTTCCTTGAACCTTAGAGAGCCTAGCACCCCAAATGTGATGCCTCAAATACTTCACACAACACCACCAACAATGGAGGTCTTGAGAGAGAATTACTTGCACACAAAAATCAGCTATACTCTTCCAAAGATCACTAGGTGCCGATTTTAGTACCCTAGGGTCTTCTTATATAGTGTGGCTAGGATTAGGGTTACATCCATGTAAACCCTAATGTGCATGACTTTTCATCTTACTTAGGAGCCATGGGTTAAACCTTCATGGACTATCCATGGAATACCATATTGGTTTAGCCCATCCTAAATAACCAAAAGCCCACACCATAAGAATGATTGATTTACGAAATCAACCCCTTATATTTAATTAGTCTCCTTTGATCACTAAATCAATTCCAAACTAATTCTTGATCAATACTAATTAAATAATAATATTATTTCATATTAATATATAGAACTTATAATATATTAATAAATCATAAATATCCTCTTCTCAAAAGACTATCCTTACAAATTGTTCTGGTGACATCCAACCCAAATGGACCATGCTACTCTTGGGTTAAGTACATACCAATTATAGTTATGGGCTTAAACACTAAATCCAACAGTTGCATCCAGATGATCTGAGAACAGCACGCATATTTCAATCTTGGAACAGATCCAAAAGTTTTTCACATCGATAAGTACAAACCCTATTTGTGATCCTTTCTCTCTTCCTTTCCCACAAAGGATACATACTCTTAAACAAAGTTCTGAATGTTGTACAGTTGAGAGATGTCTCCTATCATGTGCCAGGAACATTCACTATCAACAAGCCGAAGTCTGATGATATGCCTCCATAGCTGCTCCCGCACAGAGTGCGAGATTAGTTGGTCTTAAACCCAATCCATTTTGATATTGGGTTGACCGTTGTCATCTACACAAGGTACTTTCTCCCATGGCATATCCTGTTTCTCACACACAGACGATGAAGAAATATTAGGATCATTAGAAGATTTAGGAGTATGAACCTTTGGTACCCATCTGTAGTCGGGTTTAACCCATTTCTTGTTTTCTTGGATGGATGCCTTAGCACTTGCTTTTGAACTTGAATCCAATTATCAAGATGACTTTGAATTAACTGATCTTCTTTTACTGGACCATCTCTTGAATCTGGCTTCTTGGCCGGCATTCCCTTCTTGAACTTGGGAGTTTGATTCTTGCCCTTTTTCGCGTTCCAGTCACCACTGCATGATTGTGACCTCGAGGGGTTTCTTTTGGAAAATCTCCCTCTTGGCGCATTCTGCCATCCTTGTGCATATTAGGGAACATATGTGCGATTTGGACAATTTCTGGCAATGCGTCCAGGTGTTCCACAGTGAAAACATGTCTGTTTCTTCACGTAGGAGTTGTTTCTGCCTGCCCCTGGTGGCATGTACTTGTCTTGTCTCTGATTGTTCCCACATTGTGACATCCCCAAAATCACGGCCAGAAAAGACCGATTTCATTTATGCTTTTTAAACATTTTCAGAGTAAATCCTTTTAATTTTAAAAGAGATTCGGAATTTGTTCCCAAAAACAAAACATGATAAAATAGATATTTATCAAAACATTTCATATAGAAATATGATTTCATTTCATAATCAAAAGTCGGGATGTCATGTTCCGATACAGATCATAAAGCATAAATGATAACATTACAAGTCATTCAACAAATATATACATATACAGACTTGTAAACAAAACAACTTGATGATTCGCCCATCTTAAGCTCTTGCGCCACTTCCTGTAATACAAATAAACTGAGTGGGTCAGGCTTGGGAGCCTGGTGAGCATATAGGTTTTTCAACCCACAATAAATAATTATATTTAATTTCAACAATCAACAATAACCCGATTACCCATTCCCGTTATCCTCACTTTACGTCCCTAAAACAACATCTATTATAAGGGACCTAATCTAGGATTTTCATCGGGACGGACATTACTATAAAGGGGCTTCCTTAGCAATAAATATCATAAAGGAAACCATGAGGGGATAGAGTACACCGGTGAACACGTCGTTCACAACACCTACAAGTTATGAGCCTGCTAGTGTTCCACAGGACTGTCTAGAATAGTCCATGGTCGTCATCCATACTCTGCTGAATGACTAGAATAACACCAACAACATCGAGGCCTCTCATATGTTTATCACACACCAACTATCTACCCATTTTCTACCCAACATATTAGTAGATAAAAATATACATTTTTATACATAGTTTAAAACCTGTATAGCATGCTCGATCAATACATTTTTTCCACATAACAGATGAGGCACACACACATAACACGTATTTCATAGAGAATATATCAGATCTATGAGATAGAAGAGAGTGAATATACATTCACACATATAACAACAAAATATATACACATAGCATGTATTTTATATAGAATACTTCATAATATTGCGTTGGAATGAAAATGACTACACACTCACTTCCCGTATTCTCAAATACATTCAACGATTACTTGAATAATATCGCGTATTGAAAAGGGACTATACACTCACCTGATCGGAAGACGATCGGGAACCACTACGGCTTGCAGAAGTAGTGTCTCTCCGTAGATCTGGAAGATCTTCACAAAAACCGGGCTCCTCGCGGGCAGAGCTTCGGCTTGGGAATAACGCTCTTCGGGATCCTCGGGGCTTCGGATCTCGCTTCAGGGCTCGGGAATATTACCGGGGCTTCGGGGTATAAATGACACACAAATCGAGGCAATAGATGAGAGAAAATGGAAGGGTTTGTAAAAGAAAATCGGCTGTCTTCGCATCCCCTTTTATAGGCTGATCCTCAGGGTTACGTTGGGCGTAACTTCGGGGTTACGCGGGGCGTAATGCCTCGGTTGCCGTCATCCCTTGCGTCATCGGGCCCTCTACGTCATCGCTTACGACTCCGGAGCACTCGAGTGGTATGTTGGGCGTACTTCGGATGAGCCTGCTGACTCCACTTCAGATAATATCAAAAATTGAATTAAAATTTAAATATTTAATATTTAATAAACTTTGAAAGTTCATATCTCCTTCATACGAACTCCGTTTTCGACGTTTTTTCATATCCACGCATAGGTGAGACTACGCTCTACAACTTTCGTTTAGACTCCGTCGGCTAATTTTGAATTTATTTTTATTATATATTTTTAGAAGGCCGGGACAGAAAAATTTCGTTATAAATTCATAACTTCTTCGTCCGACGTCCGTTCTCGCCTAACTTTTCATCGTTTCGCTACTAACAACGAGATCTTCGATTCTCGTTTAGATTGTTTCGGCTAAAAACCGCTCGATCTCAAATTGAGTATTCGGGCTGCATACTAACCAGTCGAAACTTCAGAAAATCATAACTTCCTCATACGAAGTCAGATTTGGGCGTTCTATATATATTTAGAAACCTCGTTTCAACTACTACAACATTATCCAATGATATCAAGTTTATTTTATACTTAAATTTTGACGCTCATTTTATTCTTAATTCAATTATATCAGATAATTAAGCAAATAAACACATAACTCACATAATTCACAAATAATACATTTATTATTTCAAATTGGGTTATAAAGGCTAAAAATGGCAAGCCCAGAAACACGGGCATTACACACATGCACACTTGCCGCAAGCAATCTGTTTCGCTTGTTTTGGTGGCCTGTATTTACCAACAACATGTTGATTAGAAGCAATATAATTAGAAGCAACAAATTCCGAGTTCAAGGAGACATTGATTAGAAAATCGGGAGAATTAACAGAACTATAATTAATTATGTTCTCCTTATCCTCATCTTCCACTACTTTACCTGTACATGAAGTATAAATATTAGTATCCTTCATCTCAATATTCCCAGTTGGCCCAGATTGTTCTGTTTTAACTGAAGCTGGTACAAGGGGTTGTCCACACTAAGCAAGTATCTCTTCTTCATTGATTTCAAGGGGTGGGGTATAGTTGTCATTAAATAGAGGTGGAACGTTGTGATACCCTAGACCCTTAATTTGATTATCTTTAAATTTTAATTGTTTTTCTATCATGGATGCAACTACATCACTTGACACATCAAATTTTTTAAAGTTAAATTCAACATCTTTATATTTAGCTTTCAATGCATCAAGTTCGGCAGTTAATTTGGCAAATTCCCTTTTAACATAGTCACAATTTTCACATTTATTACTATATTCTTCTTAAAGTTTTCTGAAGTCCTTGGTTTTGGCCTCTAGTTGTTGTTTTAAGGGTTTTTAGTCCTTCCTAAGTGTATATCCTTCATATTTAAGGTCCTCATTGTCTCTACATAATATATCAATTTGATCACGAAGAAAATAATCGTAGCCTCACAAGACTGAGAACATTATGTTTCATTACCCTTGGTGATTGAGGAACCCATTGATTACCAAAAGGGATAATCTACCAAAAATAGAACTTGGAAGTCAAACTTAAAAAGTCAAACTTGAAAGTCAAACCGAAAAGTCAAACTTATAAAGTCAAACTTAAAATTTAAAAATTGAAACATTTTAAAGACATAAAAATTAAAATAAAAACTAAATTTAAATGCTAACAGAAAATTTAAAATTTTCAATAAAATAAAATAAACATAAACATAAAAATAAAAAATAGCACTAACTACATTTCTAGATTAAAATTTATAAAATATGGGATCATAAGTTTTGAAACAGCCTTAACCTATTTTTCAGTACCTTCACCTTCATGAATAGATCTGGTGAATCATTGGTATTGTGATCCACTTAAACACAAAGGATATTGACAAATTGGACAGATTATAAGTGACAAGACATTGTACCTATATTCCTAAATAGACCATTTAGCTGACGACGACCAAGTATATTGTTGTCCACTTAAATTCAACAGCGAGATCTACAGACAACCTATTAAGTGGTTCAATTTTAGATGCAGTAGAACGTGTTCCCAACTTCCTGACATACCCTGGCAGTCAAGAACTTCCAAAGAACTCCTTACTTTAAGTGAGTAGACAATCATTAAGAAAGAAGTCATATATAGAAGTGCATATGTCGTATCCAAAGTCGGATGTGTTCCAATCACATAGAGGGAACAACATATGACTAACATAGATAGAGAATTAGAGAGATAGTAGGGTGCATATGCTGTGTCCTAGGTCGGATCTTTCGATCATGCAGATGGGACAACATATGGCTAACATATAGAAAGAATTGCATAGATAAGAAGATGCATAGAGATAGAGTTGCATATGTTGCATTCCAGGTCGGATATGTTCCATTCGCGCAAAGGAGGCAACATATGACTGATAGATAGAAAGCAAGAAAATAATTTCCTACAGACCTACTTTATCGGAATCCCCCAGTCGCCCCTTAATTTGAGCATGGGGAAGAAAGAAAATAAAATAAATGCGCAAAACTAAAAAATTTTCTTTGAAACGAATCATTGTAATAAAAACATAGGAGTATCGAGAAGAAAACTCAAACCGTAAGTCACCAATTGAAGGTGCAACCAGATGATTTGAGAACAACACACATATTTCAATCTCGAAACTGATCCAAAAATTCTTTACATCGTTAAGTACAAATCCCATTTAAGATCCTCTTCTTTTCTTCCTTTCCCGCAAAGCACATATACTCTCAAACAAAGTTCTGAATGTTGTATAGTTGAGAGATGTCCCTATCATCTACTAGGAACTACTACTATCAACTAACCAAAGTCTGATGATATGCCTCCATAGCTGCTCCAGCACAGAGTGCAGGATTAGTTGGTCTTTGGAACCCATTCCATTTTGAAGTTGGGTTGACCTTTATCATCTACGTAAGGTACTCTCTCCCATGACATCTCCTGTTTGTCACACATAGAAGATGAAGAAATGTTAGAACCATTAGATGATTTGGGAGTATAAACCTTTGGTACCCATCTATAGTCGGGTTTAATCCATTTCTTATTTGTTCAAATGGATGCCTTATCACTTGCTTTTGAACTAGAAGCCGAATGTCGAGATGACTTTGACCTATTGATCTTGGTTTCATTGGAGCATCTCTTGAATTGGACTTCTTGGCAGCCATTTCCTTCTTGTTCTTAGGAGTTTGATTCTTGCCCTTCTTGGCGTTCCAGTCACCATTGTGTGATTATGACCTCGAAGGGTTTCTTTTGGAAAATCTACCTCTTGTCGTATCCTGCCATCCTTGTGCATAGTAGGGAATATATGCACGATTTGGATAATTTTTGGCAATGTGTCCAGGTGTTCCACAGTTAAAACATGTCTGTTTCTTCATGTAGGAGTTGTTTCTGCCTGCCCCTGGTGGCGTGCCCTTGCCTTGTTTCTGATTGTTCCCACATGCACACATATCGCAAGCCATCTGTTTCACTCGTTTTGGTAGCCTGTATTGACTAACAATAGGTTGATTAGAAGCAACAAAATTAGAAGCTACAAATTAAGAGTTCAAGGAGACATTGGTTTGACAATCAGTAGTATTAACAGAACTAGAATTGTTTCTGTTCTCCTTGTTCTCATCTTCTACTATGTTACCTGCATAGGAAGTAGAAACATTAGTATCCTTCACCTTAACACTCTCAGTTTGGCTTGATTGTTCAGTCTTAACTGAAGCTGGTATAGGGTATGGACCAAAATGAGTAGGTGTCTCTTCTTCATTGGTTTCAAGGGGTAGGCTATAGTTTTCATTGAGTGGAGGTGGAACATTCTGATACCCTAGACCCTTAGTTTGATTATCTTTAAATTTTAATTGTTTTTCTATCAAGGATGCAACTACCTCACTTGACACATCAAATTTTTTAATGTTAAATTCAACATCTTTATATTTAGCTTTCAATGCATCAAGTTCGGCAGTTAATTTGGCAAATTCCCTTTTAATATAGTCATAATTTTCACATTTAATACTATATTCTTTTTGAAGTTTTCTGAAGTCCTTGGTTTTGGCCTCTAGTTGTTGTTTTAAGGGTTTTTGGGCCTTCCTAAGTGTATATCCTTCATATTTCATTGTCTCTACGTAATATATCGATTTGATCACGAAGAAGTTGAATCGTAGCTTCACAAGACTGAGAACATGAAGTTTCATTACCCTTGGTGATTGAGGAGCTCATTGTTTGCCAAAAAGGATAATCTACCAAAATTAGAACTTAGAAGTCAAACTTGAAAACTCAAACTTAAAAAGGCAAACTTGAAAGTCAAACCGAAAAGCCAAAGTTGAAAGTCGAACCGAAAAGTCAAACGTCAATTCGAAAGTCAAAGGCCAAAACTGAATTTCAAAAGTCAATTTTTAAGGTCAAAAATTAAGCCTGAAAGTCAAAAATCGAAAGTTAAAATTTTAGGGCGAAAACGAAAATTTTATTACCAAAACCGAGAATATTTGACCAAAAATGAGAGTATTTGACGGAATACGTGGCCTTTTGACTACATACTAAAGTTTAATATCGAAAACGAGGCTATTGGATCGAATAAATCAATAAAAAAATGAGTTTAAGGTCGAAATCGCGAGGCTACTAATGTGGACCTAGAAGACTCGCAATAAGAGGGATTGCTGACTAAAAATGAGACCGCAAATGAATACCAAACACGTGCACCGAAAACCTTCGGAAGCCACTCCACTGCAAACCTCGCACCGAGAACCTCCGAGACGTTCCACTGAGAACTCTCGTTTTCGACCGTAAACTCGCTTATGACCGCAAACACGTTTCTGACTGCAAACACCTCGGAAACCCTATCTCTTGACCGAAATTTGCCGTCGTAGTCTCGTTGGGAATGACCAAAAACACGTTTTTCTCACCTTTTTGATGTAAAATTCGATCTAAAACTCAATTTTATGAAGAACACGAAGAACAAACATCCAATATTTCTTCCAAAACAATTCAAAAATGTAAAAACCTGCAAGAAAAAATCCAAAAAAGCTCAATATCTTGCCAAATTGATTGATACGATCCAATCTTTGATACCACTTGTAAGTCTCTAAATCGCTTTGATGTATCAATCCGATTCACTTGATGATGCGGTATCCCAATCAAGTGGACGATGCAAGATAGAATTGAGAAGAAGAAGAACAAGAACAAGCTGAATCTTCAATGCACTCAATGATATTCAATAATGATCCATGTATACAAGATTCACACACACACACACGTTCTCTCCTTTCTCTCTCTAGAACATGCTTCCCTCTACAATGGCAGCCCCAAAATGTTTTCTCCTTGCTAGCTACTAGTGTCTCACGTTTCTAACCCTTTAAACACTCCTAATAACACCTTATTTATACATGTGGACAAAACCCAAGCCCAAAACTCAATAGCTAGACCGAAATCACATGTGATTTAAGTCCAAACTACAATTAAACCCAAGGCTGTTTTCGGCTCTAGACCGAAAACTACAAATGCCTGGAAAAGCAAAGTATAAAGATTAAATTTATACCTAACACACACTTCAACACTCACACCAAATGATCGTTGACAATATCTAGCTCTAACGGATAATCCGGCTCCCCTGGTTGTCAAACCTCTTGTTAAGTGCAAGAGATACAAAGGATCGGGCAGCCCCAAATCGAATAAAAGTAACACAAGAATACCGTTCATAAGGAACGACCCTATACAACAACATAGACATATAAACATGATAAACAACATAAATAAAAAGAAAAGGAGAAGATACATACCCATGACCACATCAGGTGTTGCACGAGCCTCCTCGACTATCAGCTGAAATGTTCTACTCCGCACAACTAGCGCATCTGCCTTGCCCTAGCGACCACTAGTGATCCTCAGATTTGCCAGAGTAGGTGCTGTTACTGGTCCTACTGCTGCTAAACTCGATCACTTGGCCTTCTTATGGCCCCTTTGATTGTAAAGGAAGCAAATCAGATCAACTACCTGGGTGGTAGTAGTGGTAGTACAATACTTGCTGAAGTGCCCTATCTTGCAGCAACCCAAACATCCCGCCCTGAAGACTCTGTCATGTGTCTTGCCGCACTTGCCACAACGGCCCCGACCGTGCTAGCCACCTCGATCTAGGATCGAAACTCTTGGGTTTCTTTGCTGAAACCCCAATCTTCTGCTCGTGCTCTACGTTCCTTTTCCCTATATGCTCCAAATGAATTTCCCATTCCTGGGCCCTAAATATCATGTCATCCAACGTCGGACAGGTGAATATACTAACAAACTACCTGATATATAATCTTAGCATGTCATGGTACCGGGTCTTCCTCATCTCCTTGTCTGCAGCGTACTGGGGTACCAATAACGCTCTCTCTCGGAACTTAGCGGTGACCTCCGCCACGGTCTCATTCATCTGTCGCATATCCAGGAACTCCTTCGCCAGCTATTACCTTAACAACCGGTGCAAAATCTATTCAGAACCGGGTCACAAAATCCGACCAATTCATGGTCTCAATGGTTGGGGCACCCAGAGAAAAGCCAACATCTTATTAACAATTCTAGGCTCTCTCCCTCGGACAACCTGCAGTGAACCTCGCCTTCGACCGCTCAGGGAAAAAGCTAGTCATCCAGGCACACTCAATATCTGATATCCATCATCTGGAGGCAATGGGGTCCTTTTCCCCAAAAAACTCCAATGCCCCAAATCCCTTAAAATCCTTGAAGGAGAGAGTACGGGCTCAGTGCTAACTAGTAGCCAGATCCGACCTAAAGATTTGCAGACGATCCTCCATGAGCTCAGTGATACCCTCTTTGATCGACCCAAACATCACCGGGATCGCATCAAGGACGCCTTTCGTAATCTCAGACACGATGAACTCACACAAACCCCCATCTGTTCGATCCCGAACAAGATCCAGATCCTGAACATCCTGCCCTGCCGTGCATCATCACCGTACTGAAACATAGTATATAAACAATCAATATACACACGAAGAGGTTTACACTCTCGAAGTTTCTCGAATTCATCAAGGCTTTCCTTGTCTTCGATATAGATCCTGTGCTTCCAGTAGTACGGGCCTAATACAACCTTCAACACCTATCTATACCCTCCCCAAGAAATGTCTCAAATTCTCCAAGTCACTTCCTTTCTATCTATTACTTCACTCAAACAATGTAGCAACCTATGCACCAATATATATCCTAGGTATTCCCTAGGGTTCCTTTCCTTACCACTCTCTGCTATCAACTATACACGAAACTCCCTCTAATACCATCTAACTACTACACCATTACAATTACATATTATCAGTATTAGATAATTCTTCGAATGAAAATTCTCACACTACAACGGTTGGACTCAAGGAAGAGTTGCACAATAGAGTTAAAACTAACCTTCTAAAATTATCTAATCTCAGAAAAATGTAACCAAGTGCATTCGTCTACTAGTTATATGATATTAATGAAAACTGCTAAAAGCACAAAGCAATTAGCATTCGAGCATTAAGTAATTCTAATCAGAGCATAACCTAAACAGGCTATCCTATGAGATAACTGATCCAATACGAGCATGAAAATCTATAAGCTCATACAATAGGCACAAAAGGCATCTCTCCTAGCATTCTATCATGCAGTCCTGAGCAGATCCTTAGCCCTAATCTAGCATGCAACTCTCATATCAAAGCGTAAAACATATAACATGTATGAATATTTTGGGAAGACATACTTGAGCTCGACTGATTGCACACATCACACCCCTTTTCTTTGCATGCCTTGAATTATTACTGGGTTATTGAGGGGTTGTATCTCGTGTAGCAGGTTCCAATGTGTTTGGTTGTTATGTTGGGTATGGTCGAGATCGGTTTAGGGGTATTGTGTGGAAGGTCTATGGTCAGGATTCAGTGGGTTAGTTCTCCAATAATTGTCAAGGTTTGGTGGTTTTAGTATTTGTTCCGGTAGGAGCGGCGGTTGCCTATGGAAGGACTTTTGGTTTCAAGCAATGATGTTGCGGGGAGAAGAGCGGTAGCAGGAAGATAGTAGTGTCAGTTGCATGAGTTGTTTGGTCATCGGAAGTGTCAGGGAAGTCTATATTCACATGGGTTGTAGTTAGTTAGAATTCAATAATTTTTTAGAATGGAAACTGGGGGTGAAGATTCGTTAGTTCAGGGAAAAGGTTATGGTTTTCAGTTAGCAGCATAAGAATTCGGGGAATTGGTATGGTATCGTGGGAGGTGATTTGGATTATGAGATTGGCTAAGATTTCAGGGGCATTCTTTAGGGTTTCAGTAGTTGGGCGATCTTTTAGTTTGGATAGAAATGGAACGCTAGTCTTGATTAGCAAAGGTTATAAGTGGTTCATGCTATTTGTGGTAGACAGGTCGGAGATCCATCAGAATTAAGAAGTGAGAGAGAGATTTCATCGAATCCAAGTGGGGGAGGATCAATCCGAATCTACAAAAGTTAGGAAGGGTGTAGAGTAAGGGAAAGCTTCACATCCCGTCCAGGGGGAGAGAGAAGACCCAAGTGGCTGCTCAGATGGAGAGTGTGTAAGTAGGAGTTCAGGAAACTCCCAATCGCTGGTTGGTGTCTCCTTTATCATGCATAGTAGACTTGTGATTACGCCCAGGCTGAGGGCTTCAGAATTCGAAGTATGTCCTGAACATCTGTTGGGATGCAGTTGGATACAGGCTTAGACTTAGGATGTGTGGAGCTGTGATGATTAGGGTGTGCCAAGGCCATGGGTGGTAACCATGGTTGGTTGATGTGTTGTAAGACTGCGATGGGATCGTAGCATTCATCAGTTCGAGGTAGACTATTGTTAAAGATGGTCACGAGACTGGAGGGGGAATCATTTCGTGCCTTAGGCATGCCGACCAGGATTGTCGAGGAGTATTTTCTGTTTTGGTTTGAGGTCCATTGAGGTTTGAGGAGGAGACAATCCCGTGTTGATCTAGATGAGTAGGAACTGTGGGCGAGGCTCGTGTGATTATGGAAATACAAGGGACTGTTGGGTCAAGGTTTTGAATCTTGAGTTGCAGGATCAAGTGTAACAACCCGTTATTTCCAAGCATTATAAACCGAGTCTGGTAACCCCTTTTGAATGTAATGGGAATATCATCGATAAATGAATTATTCAAAAGCTCTGATTTGGAGTACGCTATGTGGTAGATATCATCTTAAAGGTTCCAAATATATAAAGAACACTAAAATCTGAGTTATGGCGAAGAAGCTATGACCATTCTAAGATTTCTGTCAAAACCGACAACACCGATCAAACGAAAAATGCAAAGTTTCAATACGATAACATTTAGCCTTAGGTATCTAAATGAAAATCATAGATAACATTAAACCGTGAGCGTACACAAAAAGAACGTCCAAATCTGACTTCGCATGAGGAAGTTATGATTTTTCAAAGAAATTCCTTAAAAACGATTAGTTATAAAATAAATAATAAAAATAATTTTGGAAATTGCCAACGGAGTCTAAACGAAAGTTGTAGATCGTAGTCTCACCTACGCGTGGATATAAAGACCATCGAAAACGGAGTTCGTATGAAGAAGATATGGATTTTTGAAGTTTATTAAATAAATTAATTATTTATTTAATTCAAAATTCGGATATTATCCGAAGAGGAGTCAGCGTCCTTCTCCGAAGTACGCGCTGCGTACTCCTGTACGCCCCGCGTAACCGAGAGGATTGGCCTCGGATCGTCCACGTCGCCATATTCGAGGAAGCCGACCCGTCCGACCCGTCCGACCCGACGTCCCATCCGACCCGGCGTCCCATCCGACCCACCTCCCCAGCAACCCGTCCCATCCGACCCGAGAACCCAAGAACCCGTCCCATCCGTACCGAGGCAGTCGAGGCTTCGGTCATGCATGACGTACGCGTACGCAGCGCGTACGAGCGTACGCCCCGCGTACCGAGGCAGACCAGCCTTGCTATAAATAGGATGCGAGGGTTTCCAAGAAAAGGGCTCATTTCTTCTCTCTCTCTCACAGCCTTGCCTCGTTTTACGTATCCGCTCAAACCCGAAGCTCTGGTCTTTTTGCTCAAATCCCGAGGCTCGATTCTACTCCCGAGATTCCCGAGAATCCCGAGAAAAATCAGTTTCCCTAGTCGAAACTCTGCCCGGTTTTCCACCTTGCAATCTTCAAACTATCATGTGAGTTCATATCCCCTTCGAACACTCTTTAAATACATTTTAAATGTTTTATACTCTTTTTGGGGAGGAATACAAGTAAACACATGACTGAAATCGTGTGAAACATTAACCTTTTGATATACTTTTCATACTGTTGTTTTAACTATCTTGTGAAGTTATTATGATACAAACCCCCCCACAACACAGCTTTACCCTCTTAGGATATAATATGTTTATAAATAGGAATATGTTTTATTTATACGTTTACATACAAACACATCATATCAAGGGTAACATTCTTTACAAAGTCATTTCATGCATTCAAGGAACTTATGATTTATGCTTTGTCAAACATTGTGAAAGAGGTTAAACTTTGCATACAAACTACTACCTTATTACAGACTTAGTTGAGAATCCATGAGTCGTGTATATCTTCAAACGTTACTTTCTTTATTAGAAAATAATGCTATAAGTCCTGTCTATAACCAGAGTCTCCCGTTCGGAGAACGTGTCAAATGTGTATAGATCTATACGGGAAGTCATGATCCCGCGCCCTGACTGTTAGCTACAGTCCGTCTTTTGGGGTGACAGTTGTCATAACGCTACGACGCCTGAAGAACGTCGCTACAGGCATATTATGTTTAGTATGGTTATAAAACTCATCGGATATACAATTATTATGGTATTATGCTTTTATGAACAAGTAGTCATTAAAACTATTCTTCATTTAATAAAGGCGATTTTCGTATAGCTTTACTATGTAAAACTATGACACGACTTACAAGCACGTAGCTTGCTTGCGATTTTCGGTCTTAAAGACTGCCAGTTATGCCAGGAAAATAAGGGTTTTTCCTGTATACAAACCAAACAACTAATAGGAAAATAAGGGATTTTCTCGGTACAATTAGTTGCAATTTACATCACGAACATTCATATGCATTTCATACTTTTATAGGAAAATAAGGGTTTTTCTGGAAAACATGCAAACACTTTCGAATGGCATACATCTTCTCAAAACACCACTTATGAACTCACCAACTTAAATGTTGACACTTTTTCTTTGAAATAACTTGTATTCACAGGAAACCGCTAGCCAGGTAGCAACTACTTCTGAAGACTAATGCACTGGCATTAGTAACATATTTTGGATCACCATTTTATATTGGATTTCTTTTGCAAATATGTAACATCTACAATCATGTAAACTTTTCAAACATATTTATATTATGGTGGTGTGTACTTTCCTTTCTATGAACTGTTATGATGCTAAATATGACGTCCTCCGCCCCCGAACGATTCCGCCGTTCTGGTTTGGGGGTGTGACAGATTGGTATCAGAGCATCGTTTATAGTGAATTAAGTATATCAAAACCATTTTTTTATACAACTATAAACTCAACTGGGCAAAAACACTCTGAGAAGAGTCATACTTTTGAAATTAAATCTATTTAATTTTTGTAAAGTAAGCATGCATTCATTTAGTAATAAATAACAGTTCCACATCGTACCATATTAGAAGTATTATTAATAAGTTGTGCAGTACAGGTACGCCTTGGGACACGTAATCGGAACTGGGAAGGATATAGCCTGATCAACTATATTTGTCCGAGAGCCGACTAACGTGTGTCGAGGGGTGTCTACAGTGGACAACAAATTTTAAAAACTTACCAAACCGTTATTAGAATCAAACACAGTAATTTAAATGCTATAGGAGTAATTGCTATTTAAACTAATTTACATGTTTTGCATGTTCCGACTTTATTCAATTCTTATGACCCTATTTCTCGTACAGTCAAATGGCTGGATTTCACCACCCCAATGACCCCTACTTTCCCAACCAAGGCAACCGATAGGATGGAAAAACTATCAAGAACCTACATCCGGGAGATCGTACGACTTCATGGGGTGCCAATGTCCATCATCTCAGATAGAGACAGCAGGTTCACTTCCAGATTTTGGAAATCATTGCAAAAATCCATGGGAACAAGGTTGGACATGAGTACAGCATACCACCCTCAAACTGACGGACAGAGTGAGAGGACGATCCAAACCTTGGAAGACATGTTGCGAGCATGTGTAATCGACTTTGGCAAGGCATGGGATATTCACTTGCCTTTGGTCGAGTTCTCCTATAACAATAGTTATCATACTAGTATCAAGACCGCCCCATTCGAAGCCCTTTACGGCCGTAAGTGCAGATCACCCCTGTGTTGGACGGAAGTGGGCGACACCCAATTGGCAAAAGGTCTAGTCACTAAAAGCACCCTTACTGGTCCAGAGATCATCAGAGAAACTACCGAAAAGATCGTGCAAATACGAGAACGACTGAAGTCCTCAAGGGATAGGCAAAAGAGCTATGCCGACAGGAGACGTAAACCCTTGGAATTCCAGATTGGCGACCGTGTGCTACTGAAGGTCTCACCCTGGAAGGGCGTGATACGCTTTGGGAAGCGTGGAAAGCTAAATTCCAGGTACATTGGACCCTTCGAAATCATTTCGAGAGTTGGTCCAGTGGCTTACAAACTCCAACTTCCAATCGAGCTTAACAAAGTGCATCCAGTATTCCACGTGTCGAACCTGAAAAAGTGTTTGTCCGACGAAACACTTGTAATTCCACTCGATGAAATCGCGTTAAACGAAAATCTTAACTTTGTGGAAGAACCCGTCGAGATCATGGATAGGGAAGTTAAAAGGACCAAGCAGAGTCGCATTCCAATAGTAAAAGTTCGATGGAATGCTAAGAGAGGACCCGAATTCACATGGGAACGGGAAGACCAAATGCTACAGAAGTATCCGCATCTCTTCCTCAGCCCCTAAAACTCTTACCTTGTATTAAATTTCGGGACGAAATTCCGTTTAACGGGGGGATGATGTAACAACCCGTTATTTCCAAGCATTATAAACCGAGTCTGGTAACCCCTTTTGAATGTAATGGGAATATCATCGATAAATGAATTATTCAAAAGCTCTGATTTGGAGTACGCTATGTGGTAGATATCATCTTAAAGGTTCCAAATATATAAAGAACACTAAAATCTGAGTTATGGCGAAGAAGCTATGACCATTCTAAGATTTCTGTCAAAACCGACAACACCGATCAAACGAAAAATGCAAAGTTTCAATACGATAACATTTAGCCTTAGGTATCTAAATGAAAATCATAGATAACATTAAACCGTGAGCGTACACAAAAAGAACGTCCAAATCTGACTTCGCATGAGGAAGTTATGATTTTTCAAAGAAATTCCTTAAAAACGATTAGTTATAAAATAAATAATAAAAATAATTTTGGAAATTGCCAACGGAGTCTAAACGAAAGTTGTAGATCGTAGTCTCACCTACGCGTGGATATAAAGACCATCGAAAACGGAGTTCGTATGAAGAAGATATGGATTTTTGAAGTTTATTAAATAAATTAATTATTTATTTAATTCAAAATTCGGATCTAATCCGAAGAGGAGTCAGCGTCCTTCTCCGAAGTACGCGCTGCGTACTCCTGTACGCCCCGCGTAACCGAGAGGATTGGCCTCGGATCGTCCACGTCGCCATATCCGAGGAAGCCGACTCGTCCGACCCGTCCGACCCGTCCGACCCGACGTCCCATCCGACCCGGTGTCCCATCCGACCCACCTCCCCAGCAACCCGTCCCATCCGACCCGAGAACCCAAGAACCCGTCCCATCCGAACCGAGGCAGTCGAGGCTTCGGTCATGCATGACGTACGCGTACGCAGCGCGTACGAGCGTACGCCCCGCGTACCGAGGCAGACCAGCCTTGCTATAAATAGGATGCGAGGGTTTCCAAGAAAAGGGCTCATTTCTTCTCTCTCTCTCACAGCCTTGCCTCGTTTTACGTATCCGCTCAAACCCGAAGCTCTGGTCTTTTTGCTCAAATCCCGAGGCTCGATTCTACTCCCGAGATTCCCGAGAATCCCGAGAAAAATCAGTTTCCCTAGTCGAAACTCTGCCCGGTTTTCCACCTTGCAATCTTCAAACTATCATGTGAGTTCATATCCCCTTCGAACACTCTTTAAATACATTTTAAATGTTTTATACTCTTTTTGGGGAGGAATACAAGTAAACACATGACTGAAATCGTGTGAAACATTAACCTTTTGATATACTTTTCATACTGTTGTTTTAACTATCTTGTGAAGTTATTATGATACAAACCCCCCCACAACACAGCTTTACCCTCTTAGGATATAATATGTTTATAAATAGGAATATGTTTTATTTATACGTTTACATACAAACACATCATATCAAGGGTAACATTCTTTACAAAGTCATTTCATGCATTCAAGGAACTTATGATTTATGCTTTGTCAAACATTGTGAAAGAGGTTAAACTTTGCATACAAACTACTACCTTATTACAGACTTAGTTGAGAATCCATGAGTCGTGTATATCTTCAAACGTTACTTTCTTTATTAGAAAATAATGCTATAAGTCCTGTCTATAACCAGAGTCTCCCGTTCGGAGAACGTGTCAAATGTGTATAGATCTATACGGGAAGTCATGATCCCGCGCCCTGACTGTTAGCTACAGTCCGTCTTTTGGGGTGACAGTTGTCATAACGCTACGACGCCTGAAGAACGTCGCTACAGGCATATTATGTTTAGTATGGTTATAAAACTCATCGGATATACAATTATTATGGTATTATGCTTTTATGAACAAGTAGTCATTAAAACTATTCTTCATTTAATAAAGGCGATTTTCGTATAGCTTTACTATGTAAAACTATGACACGACTTACAAGCACGTAGCTTGCTTGCGATTTTCGGTCTTAAAGACTGCCAGTTATGCCAGGAAAATAAGGGTTTTTCCTGTATACAAACCAAACAACTAATAGGAAAATAAGGGATTTTCTCGGTACAATTAGTTGCAATTTACATCACGAACATTCATATGCATTTCATACTTTTATAGGAAAATAAGGGTTTTTCTGGAAAACATGCAAACACTTTCGAATGGCATACATCTTCTCAAAACACCACTTATGAACTCACCAACTTAAATGTTGACACTTTTTCTTTGAAATAACTTGTATTCACAGGAAACCGCTAGCCAGGTAGCAACTACTTCTGAAGACTAATGCACTGGCATTAGTAACATATTTTGGATCACCATTTTATATTGGATTTCTTTTGCAAATATGTAACATCTACAATCATGTAAACTTTTCAAACATATTTATATTATGGTGGTGTGTACTTTCCTTTCTATGAACTGTTATGATGCTAAATATGACGTCCTCCGCCCCCGAACGATTCCGCCGTTCTGGTTTGGGGGTGTGACATCAAGTGGGTGGTCAGTGTATGACGCAGAGGGGTTTATAGGCTAGGTAGCCTTAATGTTTGGACTCTTGGTAACCTGGTGGTTGGACCAGGTGCGAGACTGGTAGTCTCAGAGTTGGTTTGGGAACATTTATATATCGGTCAAGTGAGGGGTCTTCGGGAATCAGAAAGTTTTGGTGTGAAATGAAGGTGCATATTTGTGGATCTCGGGTTATAAGTTGAGCATCAAATTGGTTTTTGGGTAAGATGTCGAGTCGGGTACCATGAGTGTTTTGTGCAAGATTTTTGTTTCAGTGGAATCAGGATATGGTAGGTCGTTGGAGACTGGGTATGATATGAGACTTCATTTGGGCTTGTAGAATTCTTTTAGTAGTGGATTTGGTCACCAAATGGTTCAGACAATTATCGCCATATAAGGTTTCACTTGGGAGTCGCATGGGGCGATTGTACATGTGTGTCTTTCGACTCAGCAACCGGGCAGGAGTCTGGGATCTCAGATAGTACGCGGGGCGTACTAGATGTGTACACGGGGCATACCGAGCTAAATGGTCGTGGGTGAGCCCTGAGTACGTCGGGCGTACTCCGTTCAACTATAAAACTTTAATTCTGGTCCTTAACCCTATTTAAACCTCATTTCTTTCATGAACCTCATCTTTTATCAACCTCTAAACCTCCTAAGACCTAGAAGTCAACCCTTAGCCTTTATCTTGGATCTTTTAAGCCATTATGAAGAATCTTGGAGTATTTTGTGCACTTTGTAGAGCTTGGATCTTGTTGAAGAATCACCACCTGGATATGAGCTTGTAGATCAAGAGATTTTCCATCTTTTGCAATCTATTGAAGGTAAAAAGCTTTGATCTTGTCATCTCCTTGGTTAGATCTTCTTTTTGGGTTTGATTATGGTCATTTTAGACCCTTTGGTTGGTCCTTGTAAGCTAAGGTTGTTTCAAAGGCTTTTTCTTGTAAATCTGGACGTTTTAGGTGTCCCAAAGGCATAAAAATGTGATCTTTATGGTTTATTTGGACTCATGCAGGTGTTAAGACCCTTCATTAAGCTCTTTTGAGATCTAGAGTCCCATTAAGCCATGCATGCAAGTAAAGTTGCCAACCTTACGTGATAAGTCATCCATGTGAAGAAAATATGAGAATTTGAAACAAGGACTTAAGTTGTTAAGTGCTTAATGGAGAAGATTGGGGTGCAAGGGAGTACGTTGGGCGTACCCATCTGGTATGTTGCGCATATTGGCGCCAAAGGGTGTAAGTTGGGCGTACCAGCTGAGTACGCAGGGCGTACTCGACCTGTTGGGCTTTTCTTGTTTTGTTGACTTGTTGTCCATGGAGTGTTGACCAGAATTTTGAGCATTGGTTAATTCCGCACCTTTTGGATGTTGGGCCTTCTCGGGTTAGGCCCATGATGGGTTTGAGCCCAATTTGGATATTTGGGCCTTAGTGGGCCTTAAGGTGTCATTTCGGCATGGTTTTTTTTTGGGATTGGATTGCTTGGGGCTTTGTTGGCCCATCTGTAATCGAGTGTTTGGATTGGGGAAAAGTTAATGAGATTTAAGGTAAGACCCATTTAAAGGTTTGGGCCCAATTTGGAAAATTGGGCAATAAGTGAGCTTTGGATGATTGTTGGTTTGTGGGCCTTTATGATGAGGAGTTTGGGCCTTAGTCTTGGAGAAAACTAGGTGAGGGGTAAAATGGTCTTTTTATCCCATATGTGGATTATTGGATTCAGTTTGGAATACAATTGTTAATTGTGTGTTAATTCTTTGATAGCGCGGAGATTTTAGCGGATCAGCAGTTAGAGAGTTATTCGAGGGTTCAGCTATCGAGGTGAGTCTTCTCACTATAACCATGGGTCGAAGGCACCAATGCTGCACCATTATGTGTTATGTGGAATGCTAGTTGTGTCTATGATACTTGCATGAAAGTCCATGGGGTAGCCCCCTACTGTCTAGAATAGTCCATGGTCGTCATCCATACTCTGCTGAATGACTAGAATAACACCAACAACATCGAGGTCTCTCATATGTTTATCACACACCAACTATCTACCCATGTTCTACCCAACATATTAGTAGATAAAAATATACATTTTTATATATAGTTTAAAACTTGTATAGCATGCTCGACCAATACATTTTTTCCACATAACAGATGAGGCACACACACATAACACGTATTTCATAGAGAATAAATCAGATCTATGAGATAGAAGAAAGTGAATATATATTCACACATATAATCAACAAAGTATACACGTAACACATATTTCGTATAAAATACTTCATAATAATGTGTTAGAAGAAAATGACTACAGACTCACTTGATCAGAAGATGATCGGGCAGCACTACGGCTTGCAGAAGTAGTGTTTCTCCGTAGATCTGGAAGATATTCACAAAAACCGGGCTCCTCACGGGCAGGGCTTCGGCTCGGAAATCTCACTTCTCGGGATCCTAGAGGCTCCGGATCTTGCTTCGGGGCTCGGGAATGATACCAGGGCTTCGGGATATGATTGGCATGCAAAACGATGCAAAACTTAGAGAGAAGAAAGAGTTTGAACAAGAGAAAATGGCTGATCTTGGTTTCTATTTATAGGCTGCTGGGTCTGGGATTACGTTGGGCGTAATTTCCAGGTACGCTGGGCGTACTTTGACGTCACTGCATGCATCAATTGGTGGCACTCGAGTATTGGTCAGACAAGTTGCACCCCTCTGAGTACGCTGGGTGTACTCAAATTACGCTCGGTGTAATTTGACTCGTCAAACTTCTAAATTGCGTAACTTTCTCATACGAGCTCCGTTTTCGACGTTCTTTATATCCACGCGTAGGTCAGACCATACTCTACAACTTTCATTTAGACTCCGTCGGCTAATTTTGACTTTTATTTTTATTATTTATTTTTAGAAGGCCGGGACAGAAAAACTTCGTTATAAATTCATAACTTCTTCGTCCGACGTCCGTTCTCGCCTAACTTTTCATCGTTTCGCTACAAACAACGAGATCTTCGATTCTCGTTTAGATTGTTTCGGCTAAAAACCGCTCGATCTCAAATCGAGTATTCGGGCTGCACACTGTCAAGTCAAAACTTCAGAAAATCATAACTTCCTCATACGAAGTCAGATTTGGGCGTTCTATATATATATATATATATATATATATATATATATATATATATATATATATATATATATATATATATATATATATATATATACGGAAACCTCGTTTCGGCCACTACAACTTTATGCAAAGATATCGAGTTTATTTTACACTTAAATTTTGACACTAATTTTCTTCTTAATTCATTAAATTGTAATAATTAAGAAAATACACACATAATTCACATAATTCACAAATAATACATTTTTATTATTTCAAATTGGGTTACAAAGGTTAACCTAGACTATTACATTGCTAAAAATGGCAAGCCCAAAAACACGGGCGTTACATCGGGACTTGCTTCGGGGCTCGAGAATGATACCGGGGCTTCGGGATATCTCTGGCACGTAAAACGATGCAAAACGGGAGAAAGAGAAGAGAATTTGGCAAATGGAGTCGGCTGCCCTCGCACCCCTTTTGTAGAGGCTGAGGCCTCGCATTACGCTGAACGTAATGCTCTATGCGGGGCGTACGCCTCGGAAGTCGTCACTACTTTCGTCTCCGAAGTACTCGAGTGGGAGGCTGGTCACGCTTCGTTGTACGCTGGGTGTACAGCCTTACACTGGGCATAACCCGGATAAGTCCGGTTACTCACCTTCAGATAATATCGGATTTAATAATTAAATTTATATATTAATTATTTCATAAACTTCAAAAATTCGTATCTTCCTTATACAAACTCCGTTTTCGACATTCTTTATATGCACGCGTAGGTGAGACTACGATCTACAACGTTCGTTTAGACTCCGTCGGCTAATTTTGACTTTATTTTTATTATTTATTTTTAGAGGCCGGGAAAAGAAAACTCCGTCATAAATTCATAACTTCTTCATCCGACGTCCGTTTTCGCCTATCTTTTTATCGTTTCACTACAATTAACGAGATCTTCGATTCTCGTTTAGATTGTTTCGGCTAAAAACCGCTCGGTCTCAAATCGAGTATTCGGGCTGCATACTGCTAAGTCGAAGCTTCAGAAAATCATAACTTACTCATACGAAGTCAGATTGGGGCTTTCTCTTTATGCACGCTCTCGGTTTAACGAACTCTACGACATTCGTTTAGATAACTAGGGCTAAATATCGCTCTAATGTAAATTTCACTTTTTACGTCATTCAGCGTTGCCGGTTCCGTCGCGAAACTTCGACAGATCATAACTTCTTCGTTATAACTCGGATTTCAACATTCTTTATATATTCGGAAACCTCGTTCCAACTACTACAACATTATACGTAGATATCAGTTTTATCAAACATTTTATTTTGACGCTTATTTTTATTCTCAATTACATTAAGACACACAATTAAGCACAAAACACATAATACTCAAATAATACACTTCTATTATTTCAAAACGGGTTACAAAGGTTAACCTAGACTATTAGATCAACATTAATGACAAGCCCAAAGACACAGACGTTACATCTGCGGGCACCTCATGCTTAGGATTTTCTGCTAATTATCCATATTAATGGTTTTGGCCAACATATGTCTCCTGTGGAGTATCGAAATATCGTTCGTTACCGCCTCATGATTCCCCTATTTCCAATTGTCGAGATATGCCCAGTTTGCCGCAAGGCATGTTTGGATACCTTTGGGGAACATTCGGTTCATTGTAGAGAGCTCCTTGGTTTCAAGTACATACATGATGTGGTTCGGGATGTTCTCTTTGATGCTGGTCGGCTTGCTAGTATTTCTGCGAAGAAAGAAGCGCCAGTGAACTTTTTGAAGGACCTATAGGATGGAAGGTCCACACTTAGACTGGCTGACATTTTAGTTTTTGGATGGATAGGAGGGCAACATGCGTGCGTGGATCTTACTGATGTCTTTCCTCTCGTTGGTTTCGGGAGTTGGGGTATCAGAGCAGGGCATGCTGCTTTGAAATCCGCTGTGTGCAAAGTGGTAAAGCACGAGAATGCATGTATAGAAAATCAACATGTGTTTGTAGCTTTTGCATTCGGTACATTTGGTTTTCTCGCAACAGAGGCGGTGGAGCTCCTCAATGGTGTCCAACAGGTCATGCACTCTAATGTCATATCTCCTAGATCCACAAATGTTGTTTTCAAAAGAATTGGTTTTGCCATCTAGAAAAGGCTAGCAGCACAGCTTGTTTCCCATTTTCCTTCAATCGATATGTATTGAACTATTTTAATCAGTATTTATATAATAGAGGACAAAACACTTATAACAACAATACATAAAAGGAACATTATCTAAAAAATTATATTGTAAACTTTAAAAACGAAAACAATGTTTCATCTTTTAAAACGAAAACAATATTGTAAACTTTAAAAACTAAAAAAGTGTTGCTCGTTTGCCTTCCATCGATATCTATTGAACTATATTATTTAAAAAATAAAATCTAATTTGATAAAAAAAGTAATAATTTTTCATGTTTTAAATAATTACAATGATAAAAATCACAATGTTAAGCAAATAACTTTTACAAAAAATTAAATAATCATAACAACTATAAACAACATTAAACCATATAGTTTTAATATATGTGCACCTTATGATATCACTCAACCTAATCAATGTTTTATAGCAAAGTTAACAACTTCATTGTTATATTTATAAAACATGTGTTTGTAAAAAATTTCAACTATATAGTTGTATTCTATGTAACACGCTACATGAATCATGAGGCTCTACTAGAATTGTAACACCAAGTTCCAGGTATATACTTCATTGTTTTTGTTATAGTTTTTAAAGACTAATGATGGAGTTTTGGTGGCCACGATGCGGCAATGTTAGTGCCACGATGTGGTGGTGACCGAGAAAAACATGCATCACATTTGAGTGCCACGATGTGACGACATATTGGTCAAGACGTGGCAGACTCCAACATGCAAAACCCTAATTCCGAGGGTTGTGCCCCTATTTAAGGAAAGTAAGGGCTAGGATTTTCACACCCTCATCCTCCAACACCTTCCTTTCACCCTCAAGGAAACTCTAGCCTCCATTTTGATATCTGATAGCTTTTAGTGGTGTTTTCAAGAAGAAGAAGTAGGCATATTTCGTTAGAAGATCCAACAAGCAACCTCATCCTCAACCTCCTAACTTATTTTCTGGATCATTGTGAGTCTTCAAGTTCTAACCTTTATGCTTCATGCTTATAGATCTAGAGTTCCTTGTCTTGTTCTTCATGTTTGGGTTAGTTGGTGTGGTTAGAATCCATAAAGTTAGCAACTTTATGGATACTTGAGGTTCTCTTGTTATTTTATGTCCTAGATAGGGGTGAACAAAATCGAACCGACTAAAAATAAACCAACGAAACCACAACAAACCACAACCAACAACCGAAACTGATGCAAAAACCAATAGTGCGGATTTCATTTTTGCAAAAACCGAAGGTCTGCGGGTTGGTGCGGTTTTTACCAAGAAACCAGTCCATCAAAACTGAACCGCACCGAAGATTTATAAAGTAATAAATCACTAATTTATATTTATATTCTATAATATATACATACTTTTTAAAATACTAAGAAATATTAATACATATTATATTTGGACTTTATACTTTGATAGTTGGTTTTAGCCATTTAATCGGGATTCCAAATCATTTTGCAAACTTATTTTCTATTTTTTTTTTTTTTGTAGTTAAAACCACAACAGAGTAGGTCACTAATTAACTATATGTTATAATGTTATAGCAAGTAAACCAATATTCAATTATTTATTCTTAGTCAAACGTTGTATATAAAGTAACTTAGAACTTTTGATTTATATAATTTATTTTGTACTCCAAAAAACATCAAAGACCACACCAAATTTTAGAATTGGTTTAAAACCGAAACCGCACTGATACAAACTGAAACCACATTTAGAAACCGCAAAACCGAACCATTGGAAAATTGCATCCAATGGTTTTAAAAATACAAAAACTACACCTTGCGGTTTGCGGTTCAGTTTGGCCTTAAAACCGCACCAAACCGCACCATGCTCACCCCTAGTTCTAGATCTGAAGAATGAGTGAGTTTTGAATCCTTGCATGAGGTTTTGACCTCATTTTCTTCATTTTTAACCTAACTAGAGTTTAATAAATGCATCGAACATGCGTTTCTACAAAGCACCAATTTTTATGATGCTTTAGGAGTTTGAAAACCTTATGGAATGTATGGATGAGTGGCCTTGGTGATTAATCGATTAATGCATTAAGAAGGCCAAAATAATTCCCACAACATTAAGGATTGGCCTCCACATCATAACGAAAGGAATCGAGACTGTTTTGTTATGAGACCATCACGACATGGCAGAGGCTTGGCTATGATGTGGCGGCCGGCTCTAACACTTTTGACTGTTGATTGTTGACTTTGACGATTGACTTTTTGACCAAGTTCGACTTTAGGTCAAATTAAGAGTATTGGGTAGTAGTGTAAGGATTTGTCCCTAATTGTTGTATAGATGACCTATAGTACCAATTTTTGGATTTGCAAGAGTTGTGTTATTATATGCTAGAATGCAAGGTTAGTTCTCTCATTATACTTTATAATGTAGTATGTATCCTTATGTGATGTAGTGATCTGTTAGTTTGGTAGATATGTTATGATTACCGATGCTTTTATGGTTATTGTTTGACTGTTTGCATATGTCGAGATATTGTAGTTGGATTGAGGTGGTCTTGCTTTGTGTTGTAGACCAAGATACATGAGCGGTCCAGTGTCATGTAGGCCTTTTAAGGCGGTACTCATATCAGATTGTAGACCTATGGGAGCGATACAACTACTATAGGCCTTGAAAGGTGGGCCAGTAGACTGTAGGCTTGGTAAAGCAGTCCAAACATCATGTGGGCCTTACGAGGTGGTCAAGGCAGACTGTAGTTTTATGTGTTCATGCATTGTTTGTTTATTTTTGTGCGGGGTATTTTGGGGGAACTCACAAAGCTTTGGCTTATAGTTGTGGATTGAAATTTTTTCAGGTACTTCGGATGATCAGGGCAAGGCGAAGGGTTGATCATAAACATCCTCCTGTTGATTTATGTTTTGAAAGATGATTTGATGCTCTGATTTCTATGGTTTTGTTTTGGAAACAATCTTTTATTATTCTATGGAATTTATATAATCATATTTTAAAAATGAAAATTTTTATCATGGTTTTTGGGACACTACACAAATTCTTGGAAACAAAGTTGTTCATCAACTCTTTATAATCAATACTTTCCAATATGTAGTTCTTAATAGCTATCATTCTCAATCCATTAAGTTTTTCTTTCGACATTTTGAATTATAAATATGACTTGATGTGACAACCGTGAAAATTCAAGTCAATTCTAGAATTGATAAACTTAGATGCACATGTAGGCATGACACATACTAGACTTAGTAACCAGACGCCAAGTTATAACCTACTAGAAACTTGGAAACAAGTAGAATCGAAGGAGAGTGTACTTGGATTTCACAGTGATATGTGAATTCTACAACTACTTAACTGTAATGACTATCCATATTCGGGCCATTCCTTCACTTGAAAACCTTTTCATGAATCATATACACACATCATGCATTTGACCTAGTAGTAGAAATTAGGTCCGAGTCTCATTGGAACTTAAGTCAAAGTTGGAAGCTAGGACTAGTATACGTGATTCCTCAATTTCACTTGAGTCTCGAAACCACTACATAGAATGCCAATAAACCAATAAAATAAGTTACAAAGATTATTTATAACTATAAAAGAGTTATAATACCATAAGATAAATTGAAGTCTCGAAGATTCTATTGATTTTGATATCCAAAGATTTACAAACTCTCAAAAACCCTAAATGCCCTAAAAACCTAAATTTATGAAATTTAACGTTAAAAATTCTATAAAAATAGTTATGAGCCTTATAATATGATCTTATAATAATTAAAATTATGAAAATGCATTCAAGGAAAATAAAATTGAACTCATTAATATTTACCCATAATTTATAATCAAAAATCAAGGTTTTATGAATAAAAACTTGATTTTAGTGCACATTTTATATAAAAATTGAGATATTTTATAAAAAAAATTTTAATTTTATAAAAGAAGATGAATGAGAAAGGGGTATTACACCTCAAAAATCGGCCCCCCTCTCCTCATTTCACTCTCATTCTCCCCCCCACACACACATCTCTTCTTTCTTTCTCTAAAAACTTCTATCTTACTTCTCTCTAAAACTAACGAACATAGATGTAGAATCTATGAGAGAGATTTTTCCAGTTGATAATTCATGATTCAGCATGCATCTCAGTATTTTGTTGGACAATTTTTGTGGAGTATAACCCAAAAGAGACAACGAGAGAGATGAGCTATCCAGAGAGATATAATCCCTCTTTTCTCTCTTTTCTTCTCTCTAAAACCCCCCATTCCTTCTCTTCCTTTTACCCACAAAAGTTTCTAGCAAAATCCATCATTTTGCATAAAAATATCCATCATCCATAAGGGTTCTTCAAGGTAAAATCATCTAACTAAATCATGCATGCAAGTTTATACTATTTTGTTATGATTTTATGTGCATATTACTTCAAAAAAACAACTTCTACTTCTTCATCTTCTTCAAATTTGTATCCTTTTGGTTAAAATGACTCTTATAACATCATGGATGAGTTTTAACTACATTCATGTAGAAAAACATGGTTGCATGTTCATGATCTTAGCAACAAAATAGGTTTTCAAGTTAAGAACATAAAACTCATTTTTAAGAGTTCTTGAGAAATAAGATATTTTAATGCATGTATGTAATTATGATTTTTAAATATATTTGATCTTTGGAAACATGACCATAACATGCGTGGATCATGATTTCATAAAATATTTCAAAAGATTTACTCAAAGAAATGATGAAAACTCACTTTTCTAACCAATCATCATGTGCAATCTGCCAAATTTCTTTACCTGACTTAAAACTGCCATATCTCACTCATTTCTTAACCAAAATTCGAGATTTTCTTTTTCTAAAATATAATATTGTGAGTTAGCTTTCAAACCCATCTGACCTCACTGGAAAATTTCAATTTCCAAGAATATATCTATAGCATGGCTAATACATTGGGAACACTTACATGAGCTTGGCCGATTACGCGCATTGCAAACTCCCCCTTTAAAGAAAACCGTTTTCAGGAAAAATTTAACTTCTATTGCTTTTTGAAAAACGGTTTACCATTTCCTCAGTTTGAGTTCTAACACACCCCAGAGTGTGCCTGAATTCCTCTAACAAAGGCTCTAATACCAACTTGTAACAACCTAAAATTTCAAATAAAATTTTCATTTAATAATTAGAAAATCGCAACCACATTTGTTTTTGCAAAATTCCATTACATAAACAAATTGTTCAAAAGATCACAGTATCCAAACAATAAGTGCGGAAATACTGGAGAGTGTCTGCTGCACAATAAAGCCGGGCCTTTACCTTAGAACTGAATGTACCTGAAATACCCAACAAAACTATAAGCATACGCTTAGTAAGTTTCCAAAAATACACAAAATACATAAGCACATAATGTCATGCACATATGTTGGGGTTTGATATGAAATATAAGTTTGTTTTTTACAAAAAAAAAAAAAAAAAAAAAAAAAAAAAAAAAAAAAAAAAACTGGAAACGGAAGACTTTAAAAATAGAAAGTTTATTTTTAGTTCATAACAAAACCAAAACATCATGGATCCATTTGTAGAGGTCAGAATGAAATAAAAACACGACCACATGATGTTTTAGAGATAACCTACTGGGACATCTCTAATCTTCACGGCCAGAAAAAACCGCTTTGTTTATGCATTGTTTTAAAATCAGAGTAATCATTTAAAGGAAATTGTTGTGGAATTTGTTCCCAAAACAAAATATGATAAGAATTTATCAAAGCATTTCTTAATGAAATGTATTTTTATTATATAACAAATTCTCGGGATGTCATGTTCTGATATAGACCAAAAGCATAAACAGGACAAAATAGACCTTACAACAGTAATTTATAACTACTGGTCTATAATCCAAAATCTCTCGTCATGTCAACCAACTTATGCTCTTATGCCGCTACCTGTAATTCAAAGGGAACTGAGTGGGTCAGGCTTGGGAGCCTGGTGAGCATATATGGTTTTCAGCCCACAATATTATATCATATAAATACCTTATAATTAATAAACTCATACAATTTCACCATATATAAGCAACTCTTACCCCACCTCATTGATCCCCACAACGACACGATCTATACTCTCATATCTAAAATTTACCTCCTTACCTAATCCATACTCATGGACCCAAAACTAACCTCTCTACCTAATCCATACTCCTAGTTTAATAACAAATAACTATGTCTTAATCCATAGCTACCAAAGTTTTTTTTTGTTTATCGACAGCATCATTTTCAAGACCCCTTTCGCAATACATGTCAATGGTTATTTAGAGTACGCTGGTGAACATTAAGTTCACAACATCTAAAAGTTGCGAGCCTACTAGTGTTCCACTTGACTGTCTAGAATAGTCTGTGGTTGTCATCCCTACTCTGCTGAATGACGGGGCCATCGCTTGGGTAGAGGTTTCACTCATTTTTCACCTGTCACCCTCATCTCATGATCCATATCACCTTTTGTCTCATCATCCAATTCATCTTTTATAACACACCAACTATCTCATCTACCCATGTTCTACCCAACATATTTGTAGATATAAAGTATATATATATATATACAGTTTAACTCATTTAAAACCTATATAAAACATCCATCCAACACCCATCTCAAGTAAAAACAAATAACGTATAAACACATAGCATGTATTTCATGGAAAATACGTCATATCTATGCAGTAGAAGAAAGTAACTACACACTCACTTGTTAAGACGATTGTCGGACAACACTTCGGCTCTTCAAGTAGAAGTTCTTCTATAAAACTGGGATATCTTCACACACCAGGCTTCTAGTGGGCAGAGCTTCAGCTTAAAACTCTTTTTTCCTCGCGATCTTCAGGGATTCGGGACTCGCTTCGGGTGTCGGGATGATACCAGGGCTTCGGGGGTACTTCAAGACAGCTAGAGAGGGTATCGGGAGTGAGAGAGGGGGGAATTAGCAACCATGGCCGACTGCCATTCATTTTTATTTATAGGGCTGAAATTCGACACTCACGTCATGAGCCTCAAGTGCTTACGTCGTGAGCTCGATCCTGCATAGGTCATTGCGTTCGTCATCAGGCCACTTGCCCAGGAAGGCGTCCATCACCTGCTCACGTCGTGAACTCTCTGTTCACGTCGTGAGCTCTGACACAGGAGTTGAAGTTCGTGCCCCGAACTTCTAAAATTCATATCTTTCGCATACGAGCTCCGTTTTCGAAGTTCTTTATATGCACGCGTAGGTGAGATTATGCTCTACGACTCTCGTTTAGACCATGTCGGCTAATTTTGAATTTAACTTTTATTATATTATTTTTAGTAGGCCGGGACAGGAAAACTCCGTTACAAAATCATAACTTCTTCATCTGACGTCCGTTTTCGTCTGTCTTTTTACCGTTGGACTACTATCGACGAGATATTCGATTCTCGTTTAGACTGTTTCTGCTAAAAATCACTCGATCTCATATTTGAACTTTGGGTTGTATACTGCTAAGTCGAAACTTCGAAAAATCATAACTTCCTCATAAGAATTCAGATTTAGACGTTCTTTTTATGCACACTCTCGGTTTGATTTTTTCTACGACTTTTGTTTGGATCACTAAGGCTAAATATCGTTCACTCGTAAATTCACTATTTACGTCACGGAGTGGCGTACCGGTTCTGTCACAAAACTTTGACAGGTCATAACTTCTTCATTATAACTCGGATATTTGCATTCTATATATATTCGGAACCCTTGTCATGACCACTACAACTTAGTTAGGATTATTCATTCTAAATAATCTTCTATCAAAAAGTCATTTTTGACGTTTATTATCTCTTAATTGACTAGCCCTGATCTACGGGCGTTACAATTATCTCCCCCTTAGGATGATTACGTCGTGGAATCATCAACGAAATAGGTCTAGTATAATGATTCCATACGTGATCTTTCCATCCTAAGTAATGATCGTAATCTATATGTTTCTTCGAACGAATATCTAGCTTTTGGACATCTCGATCGCAGGTAGTGCTCAATCATGCATCTGCTCTTCGTACTATGTTGGACACTCAATCGTAACCTTAGAGTTACAAAATAAATCGTTATTGAGGACTCCTTCTTCTTCTTAAGATAAGTACTTTCCTTTATCTATTGTAACAGACCGATGGGTCATGCTCTAATGATCTCTCATCGTATGATGCAACGCTTTGACTCAAGTCTTTTAGAGTCAAATTCCATAATTGAATATACCTTACTTCATATTCTAATGTGATATAATCACATTTTAGAACCTATCATTTTTAGCTACAAGCTTCTTCAACAACGAGTGCGATGCTATTGATCGCATTGATTTCAATCTTCTGTCTTAAGTCAGATGTTACATCGAACTTGGTTTTCTGAACCACATAACAAACTCATTGTAGTCGGACTCAATTTGATATGACCACTAGGGTTGGAATAAAAATCATCTCATTAGTCATTACCGAAACAATGGTAACGACATACTTCAATAAAACGAGACCAATCACTAGCTTCTTGGTAACCTTGTGACTTTCCCTGATCCAAGCGTGAGTCCCGTGCTTCCGGTAGTATAGGCCTCTACTGCCATTCACACCTACTTATACTCGTCCCAAGTATTGTCTTGTAGTTCCCAAGTCACCGTACAAGAAAATCATTCAATCATTCAACACATCATATAACAAAACTAGGGTTTATATTATTTCTTGAAACTATTACACAAAAGTTCAAGTTCACCCTATACTATGCCTCTAATAGGCTACACCATAAGTTACTATTCACGCTGCTACTTCATAACTTGATCTTTGGATATAAAATCCTCATCCTTGATTCCTCGCGTTATTGTCTGCTTCGTCAAGGATCATTTAAAATGCTCCTACCTTTGGCTGTGGCTGTGCATTTTGTATTGCTCCTTCATTCTTCTTCGGGAAGTCCTTAGATAATTACGCTTCTTCTCAGGATTCATAGCACACCCTCTTTTTGGATACACACTTGTTGGCGTAATGCCCTGTCTTTCCACATTTGTAACAAGTTACCTCTTCGTCGCATCTCTCATAATGCTTCAGTGGTACATTTGGCTTTGTAGCTTCTTCCCTCTTTGGGCAGTCCTGATTGAAGTGCCCTTCCTCATTACATTCGTAACATACCCTTTCGTTGAATGGACATTTTTCAGCGTAATGACCATTCTTTCCACACTTAAAACATGTCACCTCCTCGCCACTTTTTCTTTTTTGCATTTCCTGCACCATTTTTCTTTACCTCCTCTTTTTCTAGACTTCGAGAACATGTTGCTCTTGTTAGACCTAGAAGACCCCTCGAATTTTCTCTTCTTGCCAACTTCAACCTTGTTGGTGATACTACCGTTGATCACTTCTTCGTCTGACTTAGAAACCCCGATAGTTATCTCAAGAGTAGGTTCCTGACGTACTGGCACAGTAAATTCGTCCTTACTTTGTTGAAGTAAACGTTTTGTCTCTTCCATCTGTAGATCCAACATCGTCCGTACCATTGCTTGTACTCCTGCCATCGTGATTGGCTCAGGTGCAGCTGTTATTTCTGATGCACTATCAATCACGTGTGGCTCAGGCTGTGGGGCAGTGTTGTAAAACTCGTTGAGTTATCTGATTACTCCTTGGAGTATTCGCTACTCCCCCTCCTTGCCGAGGCGAGTTACAAAATTATATCATATAAATACCTTAAAATTAACAAACGCATACAATTTCACCATATATAAGCAACTCTTACCCCACCCCATTGATCCCCATAACGACATGATCTATACTCTCATATCTAAAATTTACCTCCTTACATAATCCATACTCATGGACCCAAAACTAACCTCTCTACCTAATCCATACTCCCAGATTAATAACAAATAACTATGTCTTAATCCATAGCTACCAAAGTTTTTTCTCGTATATCGACAATATCATTTTTGAGACCCCTCTCACAATACATGTCAATGGGTTTTTAGAGTACACCGGTGAAAATTAGGTTCACAACACCTACAAGTTGCGAGCCTACCAGTGTTCTACTAGACTGTCTAGAATAGTCCGTGGTTTTCATCCCTACTCTGCTGAATGACGGGGCCATCGCTTGGGTAGAGGTTTCACTCATTTTTCACCTGTCACCCTCATCTCATGATCCATATCTCCTTTTGTCTCATCATCCAATTCATCTTTTATCACACACCAACTATCTCATCTACCCATGTTCTACCCAACATATTTGTAGATATAAAGTATATATATACAATTTAACTCATTTAAAACCTATATAAAACATCCATCCAACACCCATCTCAAGTAAAAACAAACAACGTATAAACACATAGCACGTATTTCTTGGCAAATACTTCATATCTATGTGGTAGAAGAAAGTAACTACACACTCACTTGTTAAGACGATTGTCGGACAACACTTCGGCTCTTCAAGTAGAAGTTCTTCTATAAAACCAGGATATCTTCACACACCGGGCTTCTCGTGGGCAGAGCTTCGACTTAAAAGTCTTTTTTCCTCAGGATCTTCGGGGATTCGGGACTCGCTTCGGGTGTCGGGATGATACCAGGGCTTCGGAATTCGACACTCACGTCATGAGCCGCAAGTGCTCACATCGTGAGCTTGATCCTGCATTGGTCATTGCGTTTGTCATCAGGCCACTTGCCTTGGAAGGCGTCCATCACCTGCTCACGTCGCGAACTCTCTGTTCACGTCGTGAGCTCTGACATAGGGGTTGAAGTTCGTGCCCCGAACTTCTAAAATTCATATCTTTCGCATACGATCTCCTTTTTCGATGTTCTTTATATGCACACATAGGTGAGATTATGCTCTACAAATCTTGTTTAGATTCTGTCGACTAATTTTGACTTTAACTTTTATTATATTATTTTTAGTAGGCCGGGACAGGAAAACTCCATTAGAAATTCATAACTTCTTCATCTAACGTTTATTTTCGTTTGTCTTTTTCCCATTGGACTACTATCGACGAGATTTTCGATTCTCATTCAGATTGTTTCGGCTAGAAATCACTCGATCTCATATTCGAACTTTGGGTTGCATATTGCTAAGTTGAAACTTCGAAAAATCATAACTTCCTCATACGAAGTCAGATTTAGACGTTCTTTTTATGCACGTTCTCGGTTTAACGTATTCTACGACTTTTGTTTAGATCATTAGGGCTAAATATCGCTTTATCGTAAATTCAATATTTACGTCACGCAGTGTCGTACCGGTTCTGTCACGAAACTTCGACAAGTCATAACTTCTTCGTTATAACTTGGATTTCAACATTCTTTATATATCCAGAACCCTTGTCACGACCACTACAACTTAGTTAAGAATATTCATCTAAATAATGTTCTATCAAAAAGTCATTTTTGATGTTTATTATCTCTTAATTGACTAGCCCTGATCTACGGACGTTACATCTTTGAATCCTTTGAACCCACTTGGTTTTGGGGTGTTGATGAAGATGTAAAGATTAAAGAACATGATCTTCTCTGCAAGTATCCACCATCTAGATTAAGGCACTTGGAATGCTAGTTCCTTCTTGTATAAAGTACTTCTTAACTCAAATAAGCACTAAAGGATAAGCGCTTTGAACCACCAAAGACTTGAATGATCTTCAAAAGAAAAAAAAAGAGAAGTAGCTCTATGCTACTTACGGTTTTGGTGAGAAGAAAAGGAGAAGAAGAGAGTGTTTCACTTGTGCGAAAAGCAAGCCTCATGCATCTGTTATATAAACCATGGAAGGTAAGGGCCCTACATTAAATTAATATAAAGTAAATCTTCTATTTTCAAGAAGCATGGGCAAGGCATGGAGATTGACAAACAACCTCCATAATGTTATATATATTTAGGCCATACCTCTCACAAGAGCATGGATTCTTTATTATTTTTTTTAAATTCCAAGTTTATAAAATATAAACTTTGTCTTTAGGTAAAAGACAAAAGAATTCAACTAGTCCAAAATATTGTGCATGACTTATTAATTCATATAATATGAAATAATAACTAATAATACTCTCTTATAGTTATTATATTCACAAAACAATAATTATTCCCTAATTATAATACAAGAATTGCAATTATTTATTAATAATCATATTAATAATAAATATACAAAATGTGCCAACTTGATAAATGTGTGACCCTATAGGATCATATATTATTAGCAATATCACTCCGTAATGGCTCTTGGGCATATAGATTCAATAATCTCCCACTTTTACAAGATTCATTATAGACTGACATAGACAGTAACTGACGTCTAGCTATGGGCTATTGCCCGTAATAATATATGAAGGGTGCCATCTCATCAACAGCCAATTCCAGGAGCTTTAAGCTACAATTGTTACTAAAGGTGTGGTATCATTTATTCCTTTGTCTCAGACATCATGTTAAACATGAGATATGGATCGCCATCAATCTCACTTAGTGTTCAAATTTTAGTAAGGCCTTAGATGTCTAACTTCAACGAATAAGAGGGACAAATACCATGTCGACTACATACGCCTATCAATGTGGTTCATGTCATACCCAACGATGGCCCTAATGACAGCCCTTTTACAGAACAACGTTAAACCATGTCAAAGCACAACAATACCTACACTTTAAGTCCCAAATATGTATCTCAGGTCTAAGAACAGAAAGATACAAGCTTGATCAAAACATCACTCTTGACTACGATCCATAATGTAACATCCCAAAATCCAAGACCAAAAATTTCATTTTTAGTTTAATAATTCATAAAACAGATTATTGAAAACATCATTAAGTTATCTCATATCATAAAAACCCATAAGTCATGTGTCTCAAAACAAGCCATAATAATGTCAGAGTACAAATCCGAAGAACATCATAGTGTAGAAAATAGTGGTGTGATGTGCTGCAGTCATGCCAGCTCCTTTTCCTTCGAAGAAGAAGTACCTGAAACCAAAACTTTAAACCGTAAGCACGAAGCTTAGTGAGTTCCCCCATCATACCACATACCATATAATCACACAATGTCTAGCATATCTTGGTGTTGGCCTCCCCTTCAGTCTCTTTCAACCGGTAACTGCATAGCATATCTGGGTGTTGGCCTCCCCTTTGGTCTCTTTCAACCGGTAATTGCTTAGCATATATGGGTGTTGGCCTCTCGTTCAGTCTCTTTCAACTGGTAACTACTTAGCATATATGGGTGTTGGCCTCTAGTTCGGTCTCCTTCAATCGGTAACCGGGGACTATTTCACCCACTACCATTACCACATAATACCGTAACATATACATATAAATCATATACTGCCTAGCATATCTGAGTGTTGGCCTCCCCTTCGGTCTCTTTCAACCAGTAATCGAGGACTATTTCACCCCTACCACTACCACATAATAAAACAACATACTATTACATAAAGCATAACATATAGTGGCATATCAGACAATTATCACAAAGACAATCATCTAAACTATAATCAATACAAGTGGGCCGACATTGGTGCCTTCGACCCACTCCTACTGGAAGGTAACTCACCTCAAATGTTGTAAAGTAGCTAAACTATCCCCGGCTCTAAAATCTGCCCCACCCAAACTCCTACACATAAAGATTTCCTTTAGTTACCCTTTTCATGCTTATAACCCCTTAAGGGTCAAATTTGGTCAAAGTCAAAGTCAAAGTCAACACCCTAGTCAAAGTTAACGTTCCGAGTTAACTCAACTCGCCGAGTTCACCCATCAACTCGTTGAGTTCCATACATCCGAAAACTCTGAACTCACAATCCAACTCGTCGAGTTCCTCATATCCATGGTATAGGGATTTTCCCATTCTACTCGTTGAGTCATCCTCAAACTCGTCGAGTATTCCCTTTATAGAATCGAGACATTTCAACCCAACTCGTCGAGTTCCTCTATGGAATCGACGAGTTCTTTAGTTTGTTGATCCATCTTAATGGATTAAGCTCCTATCCTTTAGATCTGGATTCCACACTTCTTCTACACTCTGAAAATGTCCTTTTAAGGGTAAAGTTTCCAACTTTACCCGTTAATAGCTTCCTTTAATGGATTTAGCTCAAACCCTAATTCTTCAAGATCTAGATCTTGATCTAAAAGCCATATATACTTCGAACTAAGACATACAAACTGAGATCTATACTCTAGACATCATTTGAACATGTAAAGTTTCTGCCTATAACTCCATGCATGGCGTTTTGGGGCTTAAAAGGCCAAAATGATATCTTAGAGCTTTCATGGGGCTCCAATGGCCATAAAGTTTGCACCTTTATGCCATAACAGCCCTTCAAGGTCCTAGATCTAGGAGAATACCCACTTGGGTCATCCATTTCCCAAAACCTAATATTCTTGGACCAAAAACTCCATAAAAGTTAAATGAAGAGATCTAAGATGTCATTAAGCAAGTTTGAGAATTTCTTACCCGAAAATGCTGCAAATGGAGTGAAGTTTCTCGATCTACTCTCTTCTTCTTGAGTCCTCTAGCTTCCTCTTCTTCCACGAGCTTCAAAAGCACAAGTTTTATCTCAAAAGGCCTCACAAGCTCACATAAGGCTCTAGGGTTTCGTGGTTAGGCTTTTGGGACTTAGAGGCTATAATTGAGGCCAAACTTTAGGGATTAATGTGTTTAAATAGGGTGTAAAACCATGAATTAGGGTTTCACTCTGACAGCCCTACTCGTCGAGTTGGGGCTCTCAACTCGTCGAGTAGGTTTCTTAACCTGTGTCCCAAAATAATTCCTACTCGACGAGTTTGGGGCCTCCAACTCATCGAGTTCTCATATAAAAGTGAATAAAATTTATTTAAAATACATACCAGGAACCGGGTGTTACACATAAAGTGATTTTGATGGGGGTCAAGTCAAATACTTATTCTCCTAATCCACTATCTATGAATATGGTAATAGCTCTTGTTATTTTCATCTCCATGCGAATCCACCAATCCACTCATTATAGTCTTACCTCATAGATGCTCCCACAACTATGAACGACTATGGACATTTATAATAAATTAGTTATTCAAGGATTTAAACGTGCTAACATAGAACACAAGAATTATTCAATGAAAGACTCATATCCAATATATCAATTCATTTCCGTATATGTTGTTTGTACTGTTCCAATATCCAAATACTAAATTTCGATCAAATAGATCTACTTGTATCAACAATGCCCTATAGCACTAACTTGACTTTCATGCTTTAGCTAATGAAGCAGCTTTATTAAGAAGATGTTACAAACTGTATTTGTATAAACTTTGCGAATACAATCATTCTTAGTTTTATATATAACTCATATATAAAGAAAAACTATTGAGAATGAATTAGATGCTTGAATATGACTTAGATACCAATACTTGCGTAATGGGATTAATCCTAGTCATAATGAACTATACATTAAGAATCTTTTTGCATGGTTCTCCAAACCATGAGGTACTCTAACTCTGATGTGCAACAATAATTAAAATCTACATGGAACCACTATACATGTAGTTGTCTCTTCATTCATAATGAGGACACACCCGATTGTGACGGAGAGTCACCTCTATCTATATGAAAATTTTACACATGTGTAACAACTTTAAACATAACTTTCTTTCAAATACTCTGTAGACTAGGAAAATTTCTCTAGTTCATGCAAGTACTTTAGAATATTCCTATAAGTTACACAATGACTTGTTCTCGGATTGTATTGGTATCATTCGACATGCTCTAAGCATACGACTTATTTGGCCTTTACGCATAATCATGACATATATGATTTCTCCAATTGCAGCAGCATATGGAATACAATCATTGATGAGATTAAAACTCTAATGATCGATAGATTCAAACAGGTAAATAGATTAAGAACTGCTACTGTAAAGGTGTGTAGGGTTTACAATACGATTAGACGATTACATAAAACAATGCATGCATGCACCGTAAATAGCTAAACCCTAATTAATAAAAGACGAGTGGACAGACCCAAACCGAATACACAAAATAGACTAAGTAAAAAGTCCATCATGACGCAGCACAATAAGCCCAACAATTTCCCCCTTTGCGTCAATTGAGGTTGGAGTCCTTTATTATAGTGTTCGCTTCTGCCCTTCAAAGACTTTCGAAATTACGATGAGAAAAGATTTGCGAACTTGGATGTACCACTGGAGCATGTCAGAGAAGCACTTATTATCACTTTTATTGTTCCCTCTGTATTTGCCTACGCAGTCTAAGATATACTCCAGGCATGAAGTGGTGAAAAGATGTTTATCAGTGAGAAGGAAACAAAATTTATGAAAGTTTGCATCATTTTGCTCTTTCATTTGAAAAGCCACACACCACCCGTCCTTTTGTATCTTCCCTGGTTTCATTTTATCAAAACCTTCAGGGGGCTTCTTTAGGAAGTATAGTTGGCTTCTTTCGCAGTACATCTGCTATTTCGACATGCATTTTCCCAACCTCTTGAATATACAAAACTAACATTCATTTGAGGTGAGAAACAACGGGCTCGTACTTCTATTCACCCCTCAGCAGCAGGTTGTACATCATGATCCAATCCTACAGGTTTAGGCATGGAAGATCAGCAAGAGTGAATTCATGCACCTGACTCGTTAAACCTCTAGCAACCTTAAATTTTTCATTTGGGAAGCTATGATTTTCGATTGGACTAACAATCTTAACAGCAATGATCTTTTTTGCACTCTAGGTATTGTACTGCGGCTTCATGTGCTTCAGGTAGAACGAGAAAAGCAAGTGATCTGCGCCGTTGTCAATTGGAGGGACATTCGCAACTTTAACAAGACTGCAAAATTTGAAGGCTTTTGTTGTCATTGGAAGATCCAGTTGTGAATCTTGTGTATTTTGCAAGTCAAAAGACACAACTGGTTCCAATCCATATAGGCTCGACATATCTACAGCCTCACTTAAGTTTCGCACCAAATTCCACGCTGGAAACAAAAGCTTTTGGCTTTCCAGCATGACTTGAGCTTCGCGTTTAGCCCTTTCCTTCTCTTCTGCCTCACGAACGATTTGTTGGTGCTCATCTATTTGAGCTTCACGATCCCTTCTTCTTTTAAGCTCATGCTCGTCGGGCTCTTCTTCTTCACTGTCGTCAATTATTGGTTCTTTGTTGAGCTTCTCTTTTCCTTTCGAATCCGAAGCTGCATTATCCTTCAGTTCATTTTCTTTCTTTGGCTTGATAGTAGGCTTGGGTTTTCTTTCTGAGATGGCTTCGCAACATTTTCTCCTCCTTGTTTCATAATTGAGCTTGATTTCGAAACACCTTCCAATCTGTTGAGCATTGTGAACACTGGCCCTAGCTTTTCAGAGAGATGCTTTTTGACTGTGATTGTAATCATCGAGTCAGAAGTCTCGATGATGTGCGAAAGCAGAGAATTCACATCTGCTACACAACTTTTCATAACAGCCTTTTTAGATAGGAATTCGTTGATCCTTTTCTCGGCTTGCTCAAGCTTGACAGTGAGTACCTTCACCTTTTCCGTCTTCGCTGCGAGAGCATCCATTATTTTTCTCTCAGTAGCCAAGTCATCTTGAAGCTTTGTTATCTTTGATGAAATGTAGGAGTTGAGCTCGACTTTTTCGGATTGGATGCCAATGCGAACCTCTTCGAGTTTTTCCTTCTCCATTCGAAGTGTAGATCCAAGGCTGGAAATGACTTCATTCGCCTTCGTAGTGTTGGACTCAAACGAGCTCTGAAATGTGCTTATGAAGGAACAAGAATCTGTAATTAGTTTATCAACTTTTCGGTCATTTCTTTGCAAACGGAAGTAGAATCATCCACAACTTTATTTTTCTTCTCAAGATTGGCGGAGTGTTCTTTGGTGAGGGTCTCAAGGAAGGACTTGATTGTAGCTTGAGAATAGTTTTCGCTGGTTGAGGTTTTTATGGTATGAAGCAGCGAATCTAGCTTCTCATTTATAGCCTTAAGTTTCCCTTTAGTGATAGGAGCTTCGTCATCACTTTCAGTCCGAATGTTGAAAGGGTTGTAAGTGAATCCTCCAAAGTCTTCATCATCACCACCATAGACGGTATCAGGATCATCTTGGCGTAAGGGTGGGATGGGTGGAGTAGAACTGTCAACTGTGAAACCTGAAGCGCCAGCCCTCACATCATATGCATTGATAGTGACTGTAGGTTCAACAGTGGAAGTAGTTGTGGTGGCGGTGGAATCTGTGAATAGTGGGGTTTGGATTTGCGAAACACCCAGACATACTGGCAGGCGAGGAGCAATTATGATTGGGGTAGAGACAATAGAGGTGGGCGGAGGAACAGAAATGTTTTGGAAAAATTCATCTATGATTGGTATGGATGTAGGAATCTCAAAAGTTACCTCGGGATTCATAGTTGCAGGCTCCGAAACCTTTGGTTGAGTTGTAGCATCATCTTCGTTGTGAACCTCTTTTTGAATAGGAGCCTCTGAAATTGTGTGTGACTGCGAGTCCTCGTGGTCACTTGGAGTTGGAGATCGTGGTCTATGAGTCACTTTCTTGACCCTCTTCCATTTAGGAGCTTGTGGAGGTTCAGATGGGCCTACTTTCGCACTCATTTTCTTTCCTCCTTTATTGGGTTTGTCCGACTCTTCAAGGACCTTTTGCATTTCAACAAACAAAGGGCGAAAGCCAGAGACAGGTAGACTATGATAGGTTCGTAGTATGTCACTCACCGTTGGAACCTCACGAAGCATTATTACAGGAATCAAACCGATGAAGCTGAACTTTGAATTATCTTCAAGTATGATGTTGGTGGTGTGGAAGATCTGGATTGAATCCATACATGAATCTTCAAGGACGGGGATGCTGAGCTTCCAGATCGCCCGTTGAATGACAATGGTCTAGAAACGAGCATAGGAGATTTCACTGTGTCGTGTAGTAGAGAGAGTGCTTTGGACCAATTGAGCCCAGAGCACTGAACCATAATCTAGATTGATGCCAGGGTAGATACGATACATCATTTTCATGAATAACTTGCTCACACAGTCGGAGCCTATAACTCTCTCTGAGAAGCTCTTGAATACAAATGTGAAGAGGCCGTTCCACATCGACGACAAGTTGGGCTTCTTGAACTTTGAAACTGTAGTCAATACTTCCTTGTAGCCCATCTGGTAGAACATCTCTAGAATAGATGAGTTGGAGATGCTTTCGGGGTCAACCAGGTCACTACCATGTGGAATCCCTACGAGGTTACATAACCTCGACTTGGTGATTTGGGTTTTCTGGTTGAAGATTCCGAACATGATCAGCTCTTCTCCCTTTTGGTAGCTAGCGGTGGAGTAGGCTTTCGAGAGATGCGCCAAGGGAACAATCTCCAATTTGGTGAGAGCAATAACCAGTGGAGAATACCTCAAGCATTCAACGATTGGTTAAAGAAATCCGTCGTGTTTTGCTGGGTCAAGATCGAGAATCAAGTTTTGATTGGCCTTGAGGTTGAGGATTGAGGATTGTGCTATATGTTCTGCAACTGAGGGAGTCTCTGAAGATGCAGCCATTGAAGCTCAAGGAAAGAGATGATGAATAGTAGAGAGTATAATCTCCAAAGGATTTTGTTTGCTTTTTGATAGTGGCAATTAATTATTGAATCATCAAAATCCTTATATACTGTATAGTAGGAGAGAGAAATCCGGCGTTTGGTTGCATCGGTTACTGAATAGTCGCCTAAAAAGGCATGAAAGACAGCTGTGACATGTGTTAGGCGACGTCAAATCAGCTTCCATTCAAATTCTCGTGTCCAAATCTTATCCTTTAAGATGTCGTTTCAGTTATGCCCTTTCACAGTTAATCCATATACAAACTTTCGCAATTAATAGCCATCATATGTTTTGCGAAACTGAAAGTAAACATGAGTACCACGAACCAGACTATGGAAAATCACAAGGTTCTTCGTGCAAGAGTGTGACAAAGACAAAGAAATAAATCAACATTATTCTAAGGGATTCTAGCGATGTCTATTCAGACATGAAGCAGATGGATCCCAGGCAATGATATCTTCTTTCGGAGTCAAGAGAGACTCTAAAGTGTCTATGTGGTTTCCCGTTGAATTACGATCACCTGTTTGTTAAGAAATAGTGAAAGGCATATTTTCATTAGGCTATAAGGGTGGCTTTATCTTCTACCAAACTATGAAAATTGATATAAGTCTGAACGTTCGGATGAAGTACTTGTCTAACCGGTGTAGCCATAAAAACAAGTATGCTTTGCAATTATTTTGAGTGACTAGGATAAGCAAAGAAATCTCAAAAAAAAAAGACTAGATCTATTGGGAAGAAAGTCTTAGGTCTAGAACATTTCATTAAGATCACACAAAAAGGAAAAACGACTTCATGGTACTGACCATGAAAGTGGACATTCGTTAATTCCATGGTGAAATACCTAAAACAATTATATTGTTCACCGTCAATTCGTATATATGTGTTGTTTTTTAGGTTTCACTCACTTTGTGGTAATAACGAATTTATGATCATAAACACAAAATTTGTTATAACCATAAACCTCAGTGGTAATATCTAAGAGTTTCAAGGGTTACATTTACGAATGCAAAAGCGATGGAGAAATGGTATGAGGTGGTTCCAAAGAAATAATATACCTCCGCTATGCGAAAGTGAATAAGCAGTTAACTCTTAACTCAATGTGAGAAGAGTCAAGTAGCTCTTGACTTATGTGAATGAACAGCCTTATTGCGAAGAATCGAGTGGTGTTATCGATTCATTAAGGCTTCAAAATAGAAAGTCTTTGAGGCTTTTGATGACATGCATCAACATGCTTCTAGGGACACTTAACTAATGCATAGATTAGAAAATTTATACCTGCCCCATCATTCGTAATTGAAATCACCAAGATGTTTGCCTTGAAACCTGCTCAATTATCCAATATTTTTTGGAATTTTCGTTTAATTATTTTAAAAATGATGAAAATAAAGAAAATCATTTTGTAATTTTGTTTTTCTGAAAAAGAAATAAAAACAAAAAGAAATAAAATATTTTTGGTTTTTCAATATTCTAAAAAAGAAAGAAAAACAGAATAAAATATTTTTTGATTTTCGATTTTCTAAAAAAGAAATAAAAATAGAAATAAGTAAAAGAAAATAAAGTAAATGTGTAAAGGATACATGAAGTTCCTAACCACGAATGAACAATAGACCACGAGTCATTATGAACATTCGCATCAGTGTGCAGTGTGAACGGTTGACTACGAGTTACTACGAGCGTTCGCACCAATTCACAGTGTGAACAGATGACTGCGAGTCACTGCGAGCGTTCGCACCAATTCACAGGTTTATCAACAACTTATGATTGCGAAGCTGGTTTCGGAACAGATTCAGCCTCTATCATTCTTAAGCCTTGAAGAATGCGATTAAAGGTTTGCTCAGGCAAGGATTTCATGAAGATGTCGGCTAGCTGATCAGTGGATCTAACAAAGTGTATCTCGACATTTCCATCTTCCACATGATCTTTGGTGAAGTGATACCTCAGTGCGATGTGTTTGGTCTTTGAGTGTTGCAGTAGGTTGTGACAAATGCGAATGGCGTTCTCAGAATCGCAATACAAAGGGATTCACTTCATGTTGACGCCATAGTCACGAAGCTGACTTTGAATCCAAATTACATGTGAGGTACAAGAGGTAGCGACTATATACTCTGCTTCAGAAGTCGATAGGGAGACACAAGTTTGCTTTTTAGATTTCCAAATTATGAGTTTGCCATAGAGAAATTGGCATCCCCCCATTTTACTCTTTCGATCTAAACCACAACCTCAAAGATCAACATCTGAAATGCTTGCACAAAGAAACCTGGACTTGAAGGGTACCATATTCCTAGTGAGGATGTTCGCTTGAGATACTGAAGATGTTCTTAACAGCGGTCACGAGGAGTTCGCGAGGATTCGCTTGAAACCTAGAATAATAGCAAAAAAACATGATATCTGGACAACTAGCAGTCAGATACATCAATGGACCTATCATTTAACGATAGAGAGTCATATCAGCAGCCGGCTTGTCCAGAGATGATGTTAGTTTCATTCTGAATGCCATTGGAACCTTCACCTTCGACTCTCCCACCATTCCAAACTTGTAGAGTAAGGTCTTTATACAAGCCTCCTAATTGATAAAGATACCTTCCTGAATCTGTCTTATATTCAAGCGAAGAAAAAAGTTAATCGGAACCATGGAGCTCATCTCAAACTTAGTTCCCATTAGCTTTCAGAACCCAACAGTTAAGCCGGGGTTAGTTGATCCAAAGATGATGTCATCAATGTAAATTTGGAAGATCATCCGGTGGTCACCATATTTCTTGCGAAAGAAGGTTGGGTGAACCGATTCTTGTTTAAATTTGGCTTGTTTTGAAAAGCAAGTTAGTGTTTCGTACCATGCTCTTGGAGCTTACTTTAGACTGTAAACTGCGTTGTCCATAATGTAACAGTAGTACAGATACTTTTCATTTATGAACCCCGGTGGTTGTTCCACATACACTGTTTCTTCTAGTTCCCCATTTAGAAATTCACACATGACATCCATCTGATATACTTCAAAGTTCTTGTGTGCTACGTATGCCAGAAAGATGCGAACAGAGTCCAACATTGCGTGCAAAGGTTTCTTCGTAATCAATGCCTTTTTCTTGACAATATCCCTTAACAACGAGACGCGCCTTGTTCCTTATCAGATTTCCCTATTTATCCAGCTTGTTGCGAAATACCCATTTTAGACCAACAACAGATGCATCCTTTGGAGTGGGAATAAGTCTCCAGACCTTGTTTCGTTCGAATTCATTGAGCTCCTCCTGCAATGCTTGCACCCAATCAGAATGATCAAGAGCAATTTGAATGTTTTTAGGTTTAATCATGGAGATAAACAAATTAAACATGCAAAATTCCACTTTAAAGAATAGTGTAGTTCGCTTCGCCTTTCGTTGAGCTCTCGTAAGAACTCCTGAAGACGATTCTCTTATAACTTGAGTTTTTGGATGATCTCTGGTCCATTTGGTCAATGGAGGGTAGTTAGAATCATATGTTGGATCCTATTCATCATTCACTTCTTCAAACTCTTACTGCACATCTGAATCATCATTGACATTTTTCATTCTCCCCCTCGAATGATGTATGTATATCTTCTTTTGGATTCGGATTCTCCCCCTAGAAAGGTGGTTCTAAGCTGACTTCAAGTTTTTTGGTTTTCCCTTGAACAAGTGTTTGAGAAGAGGAGGTTGAAGTCGAACCCTCCCCCTGCATTGTAGCATTCGCACCTATAGGTTGAGATGGAACTTCAAGGTCTTTCGGAGTGGGGTGCTCGTGTTCCATATCTTTCGTAGCATCATCAATGATTTTCTTTAGTTCATCTTCCTTGTATTCTGATGCTTTGGATTCTGAGGATATTGCCTTTTCCGGCTCATCAAATAAGTTCATGAACTCCTCATAGAGATTGGAGAGTGGAATGGTGGCAGGATTCGGTTCGGAAAAGATCTCATGTGATGGACTGTCATTCTTCTGAAACTTCTTCAAGTAATTGTCGTCGAAAGTGACATAGTAGGTTTCTTCTATCCTTTTGGACTTTTTGTTAAGAACCCTATATTATTTAGAAGTCAAAGAATACCCCAAGAAAATACCTTCATCAGCCTGCACATCGAATTTGTTCCTTTGCTCCATTGAATTGAAGATAAAGCACCTGGAACCAAAGACATGGAAAAACTTGACATTAGGTTTTTGATTATTTATGATCTCATATGGAGTGATTGAGAATCACTTATTGAGGATAGATTGGTTTTGGGTAAAGCAGACACTTCCTATCGCATCTGCCCAGAAGTAAGGCGGCAGATTCGTGAATGATAGCATTGTTCTCGCAGCTTCGCACAATGAGCGGTTTCGTCTTTCGACTACCCCGTTTTGTTGAGGAGTATAAGGAGCTAAAAAATTGTGAGTTACTCCTTTCGTAGTCAGGAATTCTTCAAAAACTTGGTTTTTGAATTCCAAACCGATGTCACTGCGAATGTTACGAACCAGCTTTCACATTTCTATCTCGATCTGCTTTATAAAATCCTAGAGCTTTGGAGTGGCTTTTGATTTCTGCTTAAGAAAATGCACCCAAGTGAATTTGGAAAAATCATCTACAATTACGAGTATATATCTGTTACCACCAATGCTTTCAATTGCAAAAGGACCATAAAGATCTATATGCAAAAGTTCAACTGGTTCAATGACTTTCGTATTCAAAATTTTTGGATGACTCTTCCCGCTCTATTTCCCCATTTCGCAGGCTGCACATAGCTGATATTTATCATACTTCAGAAAAGAAATCCCTCACACATGATCACTAAGAACAAGCTTGATGATATCTTTGAAATTGAGATGCGAGAGTCTTCAGTGCCATAGCCAGCTATCATCAATAGAAGCTTTCGTAAGTAAACAAATTACAGGATTCCATTTGATGGGGTTCAGATTGAGGGGATACATTTCTCCTTTGCGTTTTGATTTTAGGAATATTGTTTTGGTCTCCTTTTCGATGATATTAGATCCTTCATCGTCAAACGAAACTTTTAATCTTGTACCAACCACTAGCTATGAAACACTTATGAGGTTGTGTTGCATTCCTTATGTTGGATTAGGTGTCTAAGCTCATAACTATAAGTGGTATGTACTTGACTCGAGAGTAGCATGGTCCATTTTGGGTTGCATTCACCAAAACAATCTGATAGGATGAACATTTAAGAAAGAGGTTATTTTATTTATTTATTAATATGTTATAAGTATAATATATTAATTGAGGAATCATATTATTTAATTAGTATTGATCAATAATTAATTTGAAAGTAATTTAGTGATCAAAAGAGACTAATTAAATATATTGGAGTTGATTGTGTAAATCAAAGATACATATTGGTTGGGCTAATAATCCATAATTGATTTGTGATGGGCTAAGCTTATGTAAGTATCGATATAGTGTTAGTCCATTACAAGTCTAAGTGTAAGAATTAGGGTTTACACATAACCCTTGGAATTTTACACTATATATATATATATATATATATATATATATATATATATATATATATATATATATATGTAACCCCTTGGCTAGAAAGAGGACTACTAGTGATCTTAAAGATACTATAGTCAAATTCATGAGTGCCTCTAACCTCTCTCTCAAGTTCTCCATTTGTTGGTGGTGTTTTGTGAACCATTTGAGGCACCACACTTGGGGTGCTAAGTTATTAAAGGTCAAGTAACTCAAGCTACTACAAGAGGTAACCTTCTAATTAGTTTTTATGACTCATATGTCAAATTGCATGCTAGTAAGGATTATTGCTTTGGAAAAATTGTTTATTGCATGTATAACTAGAGAAAGCTTAGATCTAAAGCATTAGGGTTGTATGTACACCATAGGAGTGTTACAGTGCTCAAAACCCTTCAGTGGTATCAAAGCCTATGATTGTTTTCTATTATATTGATGCTTGGTTATTTTTCAAAGCTGAAAAAATCGAATTTCTGGCCTCTACTAATGAACTCGCCAAGTCTAATGATCTGACTCGACGAGTTCACTCACAAACTGGCAACTCAACGAGTCCAGTTCATGCACTCGTCGAGTAGAACCTTCCGCTTCCAGATTTTTGAGCCTTTTGGCCAGAACTGGATTATGATCATTACCACAAACTGTTTTGTATCATAGAATTCGTGTTTTCTGATATGGTAATGATTGTCCTCATCCAATTAAAGGACAATTGTCAAATTTTAAGATAATAAGTTGATTATTTGATTTAAATTGCCTTGCCTTATGAGTTAGATTAGATCAATGGTAAATTATATGATAATGTTGTTAACTAAAATTGATCTAAATGTTTTTTAAAGAACTCCATAACTCGTCCTCAAGTTATGGAACATCAAGAGTCTCATTCATTAAAAAATACATTAACTCATAAGTTATGGAACCCAAGAGTTTTGAAGAGTTTCAAAACTTGCCCTCAAGTTTTGGAATTTGTAAAGTCTCACTTATGAAACATTTAATTCCAAACCTTAGAATTTTAAAATTTTAAAACTCAACCCTTATACTATTATAATATTATAAGTGTAATAATTATATATATGTATAAGACAAGTCAGTCTTACCGTTAGTAGGCCTCATTCACGAATCCGGTCTTTAAGGGGGTATAAGGTTACTGCCTATAAAATGGTGGTTTAATGGGTGTCCACTCTCACCCACCACTTACTTGACTGGTGGAGGGTCGTTAGCCGAATGGGTAGGATAGGACATTAATTCTCATTAAAATTATAATGATAATTATAAAGTAACTAAATGTTTTATAAAATTCCCAATCTTAGTTACTTTAGGGAAAATGTGAACATGATCCTAATCCATGAAATTGCACTTTGCACCTTGCCAAGTTGTTAATGGAGCGTGTGTGGTTAACCGACACATTAACTTGGACTAGTAAGGGTGGCAAAGGGTAGCTTGATGTTTTTCATAGATCAATGGAGCGTGTGTGGTTAAACGGCACATTGATTAGGTGATAAATGACATCGAGAGTACCAAGTATATTTTCATGGTTATTCACACGTTGCTTGTGATCCTCGGTATCCCAGTCACAAACTTGAAGCGCGTAATCGAGATTTAAACATGCCATTGAAAGTTCAATGAATCTCAAAAGAATCTAGGAATTTCAATCCAATTAAAACATAATATTCAATTTCATTTTTCATGGTGGAAATTGGTAAATCGTCATTTACCTACCTTCAAATATTTTGCAATTGAATTACAACATCCCTCTTCCGAATTGTAAAATATTGTGTTGGGTCCTAGCCTTAATATTTCATTTGGGTGTTATATTAAGGATTCTTATCTAATCTAAACTTTGCCTTTCTTTTCAGATGTCTTCCAACACCACTTCTAGCTCAAACCCTTCAGGCTCTTTCTCCCTCATGAACTTGTGTGGGAGGGTCATCTTTGATGGTTCAAATTTCAATGATTAGATTCGAAATATTAAGATGGTCACTCGCTACGAGGACAAGGAATATGTCCTCAAAAAAGAGCTTAAGGAGATTGATGAAACCACTGTTATTCCTAAAGAGGTTGCTGAGTATAGGGAACATGAGAAGGATGCCACAAATGTGTCTTGTATCACGCTTACCACTATGAAAGTTGAACTTCAAAAGTCCTATGAGGACTACTACCCTTTCGAGATGCACCAAGACTTGATGGAAAGATTGTTAGGTTTTATACAAACAATCCTATGTGTGCATGCAACCCTAGTTGGATCTATGTTTTCACTATGAGACATACAACTTTATGAACACAAAATAAAACCCTGGCATGCTTCTATAATTTTCGAAAATCACATAGAAGTGTAGTAAACATACCTTTGTTGTTATATAGCAATAACAACTAGTTTCCTTGATCTCTTGAACTCTCTTGAACTCTTGAAAGCAAGCACCACAATTGTAGTGCCTCTAATGGCTCACAAACACCTTGAAGCAAGAAGGCAACTAAGAGAGAGAAGGGAATGATGCTAATTTCGGCCCTAGGGTTTTCTTGGAATCAAGTGGCCTTAAATTGAAGCATAGGGCATGTATTTATACTATAGGGTGCTAGGGTTTTAGTCAAAACCCTAATGGACAACTTAGCCACCAAGCAGCCCAAGGAACCTTATGGAATGAGGCCTTGGACGAAAATATGATGATCCTTCATCATAATTTCGTTCCCCCTTAGTCCATTAGGTTTCCTAGCCCAAAACTCAACTATCACACATTTGACAGTTTATACCCTTTTATTTAATTAATCTCTTTTAGTCACCAAATTAATTCCTAATTAATTTATGACTAATACTAATTAAATAAATATGATTTCTCCTTTAATATATTATTCTTATAATATATTAATAAATCATAATATCTCCTCTCTCTTATCAAATTACCTTGTCAAGTTGCTTTGGTGAAGGCAACCCAAAAGGACCATGCACACTCGGGTCAAGTATATACCAAATATGGTTACTGACTTAGACACTAATCCAACAGTCTCCCACTTGGATAAGTCTAGTAACTATATCTCACGTATAACTTCCGTACCCAATAGCAATCGTAGCTTTCAATAGCCGCTGTCAACTCTGACCAATAATATGTCCTTTAGATAAGGGATCGTATAATCCTCTGTTCTAGATATCATGCTAACAATACTTATTGTCTAGCATTCTATTTCTTGATTTCTGATTTGTTCGACATAGAACTCAGTTGAACACATCAACTTTATCCTGACCGGGCCCGGCACATAAGTCAAACCAAATCATCAAGTGGCCGAGATATCGCTTTTATCCTCACAGAATAAAAGGAACAGAAAACGTTGACTAATATGCCTTTATCATTTACTAGTTAAACCACACACAATAATACGTTTTATAACATCAAGTTACTGATGCGTTTTCGCATTATCAATGTATAATCAACTAATAAACAATAACCATATCTCTAGGTTTAAAGATTATATGATATTATCATCTTGCGATCACTTGTGATAACATTCATGAAGTAATACCAGCAAGTGTGGGTCTATTTCAATGCTCAATACAGATTTCATAAGCACTCATAAACTTTGCAGCAAACCTTTGCTATGTCTAAAACTTTTCAGACAATCTACAAACAAATTTATGACAATCTTCCTTCATATCTACTTCCAACATATGAGCGATTGTGAACTGTTCGAATAATCTTATTACTCAGGAAGTCAAAACATGCAAAATCGACACAATAGATAAATAATCAACACAAGATAGAAACTTTCTTATAAATAACACACCTTTATTTAATCATCATTTGTTGAATATGACATTATCTATTACAAGTTTTCTACCTATCTAATCTAAACTAATATCGTCCTTCAGCCCTACGCTCCTAGCGTGCTGCAAATGCTTGACCCTACTCAGTCCCTTTGTAAGGGGATCTGCTGGGTTATCTTCTGACGATACCCTCTTCACAACGAGGAGTCCCTCTTCTACCCGATGTCTAATAAAGTGGTATTTCCTGTCGATATGTCGAGATCTGCCATGATCCCTTGGTTCCTTGGTTAAGGCAACCGCTCCTTCATTATCACAGAAAATTTCCACGGGCTCTTTTATGGATGGCACAACTCCAAGGTCTCCAATGAAGTTCTTCAACCATATAGCCTCCTTTGACGCTTCGCTCGCCGCAATATACTCTGATTCGCACGTTGAATCAGCTACGGTCTCTTGCTTGGAACTTTTCCAAGTCACTGCTCCTCCATTTAGGGTAAAGACCCAGCCTGACTGTGATCGGAAGTTATCCCGATCCGTCTGAAAACTAGCATCACTGTACCCTCGTACCCTTAAGTCATCACTCCCACCGAGGACTAGAAACCATCCCTTGGTCCTCCGAAGGTACTTAAGAATATTCTTAACCGCAATCCAATGTGCCCTACCAGGATTCCCTTGATATCTGCTGACCATGCTTAAAGCGAAGGCCACATCAGGGCGAGTACAAGTCATAGCGTACATGATAGAGCCTACTGCGGAAGCGTAAGGTACTCGGCTCATATCAGCTATCTCTGTCTCTGTACTCGGGCTCTGAGTCTTACTCAGCTTGGTATTGCTTTGGATTGGCAACTCCCCTTTCTTGGAATTTTCCATACTAAAACGCTTTAGTACCTTTTCCAAGTATGTATCCTGACTGAGTCCTATCAGTCTCTTTTCCCTGTTTCTTACTATTCTTATTCCCAGAATATAAGCGGCTTCTCCGAGGTCCTTCATAGCGAAGCATTTCCCAAGCCAGGACTTGACTTCCTGCAAGGTTGGGACATCGTTTCCTATGAGTAGTATGTCGTCGACATACAATACGAGGAAGCTTACTATACTCCCACTGGCTTTGACATACACACAAGATTCATCTTCGCTTCGCAGAAAGCCAAACTCTTTAACCTTCTCGTCAAAACAAAGATTCCATCTGCGAGATGCTTGTTTCAATCCATAAATAGATTTCTCAAGCTTGCATACTCTATTCGGATGCTTCACATCGACAAAACCTTCTGGCTGATTCATATAGACATCCTCAGCCAACTTTCCATTAAGGAAAGCGGTTTTCACGTCCATCTGCCATATTTCATAATCATGAAACGCAGCTATGGCAAGCATCACCCTAATAGACTTTATTTTCGCAACTGGTGAGAAGGTCTCATCATAGTCAACTCCGGGAGTTTGAGTAAAGCCCTTCGCAACCAATCGCGCTTTATAAGTATGCACTTTCCCATCCATGTCCGTCTTCTTCTTGAAGATCCACTTGCACCCGACTGTCTTACGACCCGGTACATTATCAACCAAATTCCAAACTTGGTTGTCGTACATGGACTGAATCTCGCTGTCCATAGCCTCTTTCCATTTTGCAGACTCCGGGCCTGCCATGGCTTCCTTATAGCTGCTAGGTTCATCCAAATTTACTAGTGTACTATCACTAATAAATGTATCCCCTTCAGTAGTAATATGAAAACCATAAAACTGGGGTGGAACGCTAGCCCTAGTGGAACGTCGAAGAGGTAGGGACTCGTCAATAGGTTCAACAGGAGTTTCCTCCTCAAGTTGAGTGCCAGTGTCCGAGGTTCCTTCATCGCTTTGATCTTGAATTTCTTCAAGTTCAATTTGCCTCCCACTGTCTTCTTGGCTTATTAATTCCCTTTCTCGGAAAACCCCTCTTCTAGCAACGAAGACAACATTGTCACTCGGTCTATAGAAAAGGTAGCCAAAAGACTTCTGCGGATAGCCGATGAAATAACACTTCTCACTGCGAGGTTCTAGTTTGTCGTGAGTCTCTCGTCTTACGAAAGCCTCACAACCCCAAACCTTGATATGTGCCAATGAGGGAGCCTTCCCTGTCCACATCTCGTGAGGAGTCTTGGAAACCTTCTTAGTGGGAACTAAGTTAAGTATATGGGCGGCAGTCTCTAAGGCATACCCCCAGAAAGCTATTGGTAGCGAAGTCCGACTCATCATAGAACGAACCATGTCCAACAAGGTCCGATTACGTCTCTCAGCCACACCATTCAATTGTGGCGTTCTTGGAGGCGTCAATTGCGAAACGATTCCACATTCTTTTAGATAGTCGTGAAACTCAAGACTTAGGTACTCTCCTCCTCGGTCTGACCGAAGCATCTTGATTTTCCTGCCCAGCTGATTCTCCACTTCATTCTTAAACTCTTTGAACTTTTCAAAGGTTTCCGACTTTTGCTTGATCAAGTAGATATATCCATATCTGCTATAATCATCTGTAAAAGTCACGTAGAAGCGGCAAGCATCCCTTGTGGTGGATCTAAAGGGCCCACACACATCGATGTGTATGAGATCCAATAAACCCTCACCCCTTTCACAAGTGCCAGTAAAGGGTGACTTGGTCATCTTCCCAAGTAAACAAGACTCACACGTGTCATCGTCCCTAAGGTCGAATGACTCCAACACTCCATCCTTTTGGAGTTGGGCTATGCGTTTCTTGTTGACATGGCCAAGACGACAATGCCACAAGCATGCTTTGTCTAGACTAGTAGACGAATCAATATTCAAAACATTATTTTCAAAATTATCAACAATCATCACTGATTCATAAATCCCATTACAAGGTAATGCATTGAAATAAAAAACACCATTCAAATAAACATTAATAGAACCATTACTATTATCAAAAGAATATCTGAAACCTTGTCTAAACAACCCATGAAAAGAAATAATGTTTCTTGCCATATCTGGCGAATAACAGCAATTCTCTAAATCTATTCCTAACCCATTACTTAACACTAAAGAATAAACACCGACTTTGGTCACAGGCGACGATCTTCTGTTTCCCATAATCAGGTTCATCTTCCCATGCTCCATCTCCCTACTTCTTTTTAGGCCCTGTAAATCAGAACAAATGTGGTAACCACATCCTGTATCAAGAACCCATGAAGTAGCAAATGATGAGTTATTAGATTTAATAGAATACATACCTGCAAATGTGGGCTTGATCTTCCCATCTCTTATGTCCTGCAGATATTGTGGGCAGCTTCGCTTCCAGTGGCCCTTTTGGTGGCAATAGAAGCACTCTGCTTCTTTAGGATCGGAAGAGGGTTTAATGGAGCCAGCTTTGGTCCCACTTGAGGATGAACCATCACGGGGTTTCCCCTTATGGTGGCTCTTACATGGGGCCTTCCTCTTTTTACCCTTTCCTTGACCTATCGCCATCACAGGAGCGGCCACAGCAGGTGACGGTGCAACGGATTTGTCTTTGAGGTTGCTCTCAGCAGTCCTCAAGAGTCCTTGGAGCTTGCTCAAGGAGACCTCCTCTTTGTTCATATGGTAGGTCATCCTAAACTGATTTTGTAGCAGGAGGGCAAGGAGTGGAGGATTATGTCAATAGCCAAATCCTCATCAAACTTAACATTAAGTTTGAGAAGACGATCAACATACCTCTGCATTTTCTGCAAATGAGAGGTTAGGGATTCTCCACTCCCCATCTTAGCGGTGATCATGTTAGTAATGATCTCATAGCGCTCTTGCCTCGCGCTCTGGTGATACCTGTCCAGCAAATCCTGATGCATTTCATATGGATACATGTCCTCATAGGACTTTTGGAGTTCGAGGTTCATGGTGGCCAGCATGATGCAGTGAACTTTCGTGGCATCACGCTCGTGGGCCTCAAAGGCGGCCAGTTCCTCAGGAGTAGCAACATCTGGGATGATCTTCTCAAGCTTTTCATCGAGGACATATTCTTTGTCCTCGTAGCGTGTGATCATGCGAATGTATCTCATCCACTCGTTGAAGTTTGAACCATCAAATGTCACTTTCTGACACAAGTTCATCAATGAGAATGACCCAGAAGCGTTGTTGTTGTTGTTGTTAGCAGACATCTGAAAAAGAAAGGGACAAAGCTTGATTAGAAATGAATCCCTAATTAAACACCCAAATGAGAAATTAGGGCTAGGATCCAACAACATTATTTACAACTTAGAAAGGGATGCCGTACTCTAAAAGTAAATAACTTGAAGGTAAGTGAATGACGATTCACTAATTCTCACCATGAAAAACGAAAAAGCAATTTAGGTTTTAAATGTATTGAAAACTCCTAGATCTTTGAGATTCATTGAACTTTTCAATGGCATGTTTAAATCTCGATATGCATTTCACATTTGCGACTGGGATGCCGAGGATCGCAAACAAATTTGTGAATAACCATGCGAATTAACGTGGTGCACTTAACGTCACTATCACCCAATCAATGTGCCGGTAAACCACACACGCTCCATTGATCTATGACAAACATCGAGTCACCCTTTGCTACCTATGTCATCCCCAAATTGATGTGCCGGTTAACCACACGCGCTCCATCAACGTTTGACAAGGGTACGAAGTGTAATTCCATGGATTAGCATCATTTTCACATTTTACCCTAAAGTAACTAAGAGTGGGAATTTGTAAAACAATGTAGTTACTTTAATATTTCCATTATACTTTTAATGAGGAATTAAGTGCCCTATCCTATCCGTTCGGCTAACGACCCTGCACCAGTCAAGCAAGCGGTAGATGTGAGTGTACATCCATTAAGCGCCATTTTATAGGCAGCAACCTTATACCCACCTTATAGACCGGCTTCGTGAATGAGGCCTACTAGCGATAAGACTAGCTTATTCTTATACATATATAATAATTAATCTTATAATATCATAATTGTATAAGGGTGTATTTTAAAGCATTTCAAAATACTAGTATCTTAATGTGTATTTAAAATTTTCGGATATTAAGGCTATTTAATTTAAAAAATTTTAAACACCAAGAAAACTTTGATTTAATAATTATCAAAATTAAACAATTAATTTGAACTATTAAATCTTTAAGGTTTATCATAAAATTAAATTATTAATTTAATTAATCCTTTTATCCCCTAGATTTTTAAATATATGGAAAGGATAATACAAGATCTTCAATTATCTAGTTTAAACAATTAAATGGATAATCATAAAGATAGCAATATCCAAATCCCTAAAATCTTGGGATCTTATCTAGGGGGCAAGGGATATTCGAAATCCTTAGGGTTTCTTAACCCTAATTTTCGAAATATGGAGGCTAGGCAAAAGAGTTTTAAGAACCCTATCAAAAATCGCCAACTAGGGTTTTGCAACCCTAATTTGCGAAAATCACCAAGCCTTAGGGTTTACTTGCCATAAACCCTAATTTGTCAAATTCATAATATGCATCAAATCCAATTGAAAACAAAAAACCAATGGCTCTGATACCACTGTTAGGTTTTATACAAACAATCCTATGTGTGCATGCAACCCTAGTTGGATCTATGTTTTCACTATGAGACATACAACTTTATGAACACAAAATAAAACCCTGGCATGCTTCTATAATTTTCGAAAATCACATAGAAGTGTAGTAAACATACCTTTGTTGTTATATAGCAATAACAACTAGTTTCCTTGATCTCTTGAACTCTCTTGAACTCTTGAAAGCAAGCACCACAATTGTAGTGCCTCTAATGGCTCACAAACACCTTGAAGCAAGAAGGCAACTAAGAGAGAGAAGGGAATGATGCTAATTTCGGCCCTAGGGTTTTCTTGGAATCAAGTGGCCTTAAATTGAAGCATAGGGCATGTATTTATACTATAGGGTGCTAGGGTTTTAGTCAAAACCCTAATGGACAACTTAGCCACCAAGCAGCCCAAGGAACCTTATGGAATGAGGCCTTGGACGAAAATATGATGATCCTTCATCATAATTTCGTTCCCCCTTAGTCCATTAGGTTTCCTAGCCCAAAACTCAACTATCACACATTTGACAGTTTATACCCTTTTATTTAATTAATCTCTTTTAGTCACCAAATTAATTCCTAATTAATTTATGACTAATACTAATTAAATAAATATGATTTCTCCTTTAATATATTATTCTTATAATATATTAATAAATCATAATATCTCCTCTCTCTTATCAAATTACCTTGTCAAGTTGCTTTGGTGAAGGCAACCAAAAAGGACCATGCACACTCGGGTCAAGTATATACCAAATATGGTTACTGACTTAGACACTAATCCAACAGTCTCCCACTTGGATAAGTCTAGTAACTATATCTCACGTATAACTTCCGTACCCAATAGCAATCGTAGCTTTCAATAGCCGTTGTCAACTCTGACCAATAATCTGTCCTTTAGATAAGGGATCGTATAATCCTCTGTTCTAGATATCATGCTAACAATACTTATTGTCTAGCATTCTATTTCTTGATTTCTGATTTGTTCGACATAGAACTCAGTTGAACACATCAACTTTATCCTGACCGGGCCCGGCACATAAGTCAAACCAAATCATCAAGTGGCCGAGATATCGCTTTTATCCTCACAGAATAAAAGGAACAGAAAACGTTGACTAATATGCCTTTATCATTTACTAGTTAAACCACACACAATAATACGTTTTATAACATCAAGTTACTGATGCGTTTTCGCATTATCAATGTATAATCAACTAATAAACAATAACCATATCTCTAGGTTTAAAGATTATATGATATTATCATCTTGCGATCACTTGTGATAACATTCATGAAGTAATACCAGCAAGTGTGGGTCTATTTCAATGCTCAATACAGATTTCATAAGCACTCATAAACTTTGCAGCAAACCTTTGCTATGTCTAAAACTTTTCAGACAATCTACAAACAAATTTATGACAATCTTCCTTCATATCTACTTCCAACATATGAGCGATTGTGAACTGTTCGAATAATCTTATTACTCAGGAAGTCAAAACATGCAAAATCGACACAATAGATAAATAATCAACACAAGATAGAAACTTTCTTATAAATAACACACCTTTATTTAATCATCATTTGTTGAATATGACATTATCTATTACAAGTTTTCTACCTATCTAATCTAAACTAATATCGTCCTTCAGCCCTACGCTCCTAGCGTGCTGCAAATGCTTGACCCTACTCAGTCCCTTTGTAAGGGGATCTGCTGGGTTATCTTCTGACGATACCCTCTTCACAACGAGGAGTCCCTCTTCTACCCGATGTCTAATAAAGTGGTATTTCCTGTCGATATGTCGAGATCTGCCATGATCCCTTGGTTCCTTGGTTAAGGCAACCGCTCCTTCATTATCACAGAAAATTTCCACGGGCTCTTTTATGGATGGCACAACTCCAAGGTCTCCAATGAAGTTCTTCAACCATATAGCCTCCTTTGACGCTTCGCTCGCCGCAATATACTCTGATTCGCACGTTGAATCAGCTACGGTCTCTTGCTTGGAACTTTTCCAAGTCACTGCTCCTCCATTTAGGGTAAAGACCCAGCCTGACTGTGATCGGAAGTTATCCCGATCCGTCTGAAAACTAGCATCACTGTACCCTCGTACCCTTAAGTCATCACTCCCACCGAGGACTAGAAACCATCCCTTGGTCCTCCGAAGGTACTTAAGAATATTCTTAACCGCAATCCAATGTGCCCTACCAGGATTCCCTTGATATCTGCTGACCATGCTTAAAGCGAAGGCCACATCAGGGCGAGTACAAGTCATAGCGTACATGATAGAGCCTACTGCGGAAGCGTAAGGTACTCGGCTCATATCAGCTATCTCTGTCTCTGTACTCGGGCTCTGAGTCTTACTCAGCTTGGTATTGCTTTGGATTGGCAACTCCCCTTTCTTGGAATTTTCCATACTAAAACGCTTTAGTACCTTTTCCAAGTATGTATCCTGACTGAGTCCTATCAGTCTCTTTTCCCTGTTTCTTACTATTCTTATTCCCAGAATATAAGCGGCTTCTCCGAGGTCCTTCATAGCGAAGCATTTCCCAAGCCAGGACTTGACTTCCTGCAAGGTTGGGACATCGTTTCCTATGAGTAGTATGTCGTCGACATACAATACGAGGAAGCTTACTATACTCCCACTGGCTTTGACATACACACAAGATTCATCTTCGCTTCGCAGAAAGCCAAACTCTTTAACCTTCTCGTCAAAACAAAGATTCCATCTGCGAGATGCTTGTTTCAATCCATAAATAGATTTCTCAAGCTTGCATACTCTATTCGGATGCTTCACATCGACAAAACCTTCTGGCTGATTCATATAGACATCCTCAGCCAACTTTCCATTAAGGAAAGCGGTTTTCACGTCCATCTGCCATATTTCATAATCATGAAACGCAGCTATGGCAAGCATCACCCTAATAGACTTTATTTTCGCAACTGGTGAGAAGGTCTCATCATAGTCAACTCCGGGAGTTTGAGTAAAGCCCTTCGCAACCAATCGCGCTTTATAAGTATGCACTTTCCCATCCATGTCCGTCTTCTTCTTGAAGATCCACTTGCACCCGACTGTCTTACGACCCGGTACATTATCAACCAAATTCCAAACTTGGTTGTCGTACATGGACTGAATCTCGCTGTCCATAGCCTCTTTCCATTTTGCAGACTCCGGGCCTGCCATGGCTTCCTTATAGCTGCTAGGTTCATCCAAATTTACTAGTGTACTATCACTAATAAATGTATCCCCTTCAGTAGTAATATGAAAACCATAAAACTGGGGTGGAACGCTAGCCCTAGTGGAACGTCGAAGAGGTAGGGACTCGTCAATAGGTTCAACAGGAGTTTCCTCCTCAAGTTGAGTGCCAGTGTCCGAGGTTCCTTCATCGCTTTGATCTTGAATTTCTTCAAGTTCAATTTGCCTCCCACTGTCTTCTTGGCTTATTAATTCCCTTTCTCGGAAAACCCCTCTTCTAGCAACGAAGACAACATTGTCACTCGGTCTATAGAAAAGGTAGCCAAAAGACTTCTGCGGATAGCCGATGAAATAACACTTCTCACTGCGAGGTTCTAGTTTGTCGTGAGTCTCTCGTCTTACGAAAGCCTCACAACCCCAAACCTTGATATGTGCCAACGAAGGAGCCTTCCCTGTCCACATCTCGTGAGGAGTCTTGGAAACCTTCTTAGTGGGAACTAAGTTAAGTATATGGGCGGCAGTCTCTAAGGCATACCCCCAGAAGGCTATTGGTAGCGAAGTCCGACTCATCATAGAACGAACCATGTCCAACAAGGTCCGATTACGTCTCTCAGCCACACCATTCAATTGTGGCGTTCTCGGAGGCGTCAATTGTGAAACGATTCCACATTCTTTTAGATAGTCGTGAAACTCAAGACTTAGGTACTCTCCTCCTCGGTCTGACCGAAGCATCTTGATTTTCCTGCCCAGCTGATTCTCCACTTCATTCTTAAACTCTTTGAACTTTTCAAAGGTTTCCGACTTTTGCTTGATCAAGTAGATATATCCATATCTGCTATAATCATCTGTAAAAGTCACGTAGAAGCGGCAAGCATCCCTTGTGGTGGATCTAAAGGGCCCACACACATCGGTGTGTATGAGATCCAATAAACCCTCTCCCCTTTCACAAGTGCCAGTAAAGGGTGACTTGGTCATCTTCCCAAGTAAACAAGACTCACACGTGTCATCGTCCCTAAGGTCGAATGACTCCAACACTCCATCCTTTTGGAGTTGGGCTATGCGTTTCTTGTTGACATGGCCAAGACGACAATGCCACAAGCATGCTTTGTCTAGACTAGTAGACGAATCAATATTCAAAACATTATTTCCAAAATTATCAACAATCATCACTGATTCATAAATCCCATTACAAGGTAATGCATTGAAATAAAAGACACCATTCAAATAAACATTAATAGAACCATTACTATTATCAAAAGAATATCTGAAACCTTGTCTAAACAACCCATGAAAAGAAATAATGTTTCTTGCCATATCTGGCGAATAACAGCAATTCTCTAAATCTATTCCTAACCCATTACTTAACACTAAAGAATAAACACCGACTTTGGTCACAGGCGACGATCTTCTGTTTCCCATAATCAGGTTCATCTTCCCATGCTCCATCTCCCTACTTCTTTTTAGGCCCTGCAAATCAGAACAAATGTGGTAACCACATCCTGTATCAAGAACCCATGAAGTAGCAAATGATGAGTTATTAGATTTAATAGAATACATACCTGCAAATGTGGGCTTGATCTTCCCATCTCTTATGTCCTGCAGATATTGTGGGCAGCTTCGCTTCCAGTGGCCCTTTTGGTGGCAATAGAAGCACTCTGCTTCTTTAGGATCGGAAGAGGGTTTAATGGGGCCTGCTTTGGTCCCACTTGATGACGAACCATCACGGGGTTTCCCCTTATGGTGGCTCTTACATGGTGCCTTCCTCTTTTTACCCTTTCCTTGACTTATCGCCATCACGGGAGCGGCCACAGCAGGCGACGGTGCAACGGATTTGTCTTTGAGGTTGCTCTCAGCAGTCCTCAAGAGTCCTTGGAGCTTGCTCAAGGAGACCTCCTCTTTGTTCATATGGTAGGTCATCCTAAACTGATTGTAGCAGGAGGGCAAGGAGTGGAGGATTATGTCAATAGCCAAATCCTCATCAAACTTAACATTAAGTTTGAGAAGACGATCAACATACCTCTGCATTTTCTGCAAATGAGAGGTTAGGGATTCTCCACTCCCCATCTTAGCGGTGATCATGTTAGTAATGATCTCATAGCGCTCTTGCCTCGCGCTCTGGTGATACCTATCCAGCAAATCCTGATGCATTTCATATGGATACATGTCCTCATAGGACTTTTGGAGTTCGAGGTTCATGGTGGCCAGCATGATGCAGTGAACTTTCGTGGCATCACGCTCGTGGGCCTCAAAGGCGGCCAGTTCCTCAGGAGTAGCAACATCTGGGATGATCTTCTCAAGCTTTTCATCGAGGACATATTCTTTGTCCTCGTAGCGTGTGATCATGCGAATGTATCTCATCCACTCGTTGAAGTTTGAACCATCAAATGTCACTTTCTGACACAAGTTCATCAATGAGAATAACCCAGAAGCGTTGTTGTTGTTGTTGTTAGCAGACATCTGAAAAAGAAAGGGACAAAGCTTGATTAGAAATGAATCCCTAATTAAACACCCAAATGAGAAATTAGGGCTAGGATCCAACAACATTATTTACAACTTAGAAAGGGATGCCGTACTCTAAAAGTAAATAACTTGAAGGTAAGTGAATGACGATTCACTAATTCTCACCATGAAAAACGAAAAAGCAATTTAGGTTTTAAATGTATTGAAAACTCCTAGATCTTTGAGATTCATTGAACTTTTCAATGGCATGTTTAAATCTCGATATGCATTTCATATTTGCGACTGGGATGCCGAGGATCGCAAACAAATTTGTGAATAACCATGCGAATTAACGTGGTGCACTTAACGTCACTATCACCCAATCAATGTGCCGGTAAACCACACACGCTCCATTGATCTATGACAAACATCGAGTCACCCTTTGCTACCTATGTCATCCCCAAATTGATGTGCCGGTTAACCACACGCGCTCCATCAACGTTTGACAAGGGTACGAAGTGTAATTCCATGGATTAGCATCATTTTCACATTTTACCCTAAAGTAACTAAGAGTGGGAATTTGTAAAACAATGTAGTTACTTTAATATTTCCATTATACTTTTAATGAGGAATTAAGTGCCCTATCCTATCCGTTCGGCTAACGACTCTCCACCAGTCAAGCAAGCGGTAGATGTGAGTGTACATCCATTAAGCGCCATTTTATAGGCAGCAACCTTATACCCACCTTATAGACCGGCTTCGTGAATGAGGCCTACTAGCGATAAGACTAGCTTATTCTTATACATATATAATAATTAATCTTATAATATCATAATTGTATAAGGGTGTATTTTAAAGCATTTCAAAATACTAGTATCTTAATGTGTATTTAAAATTTTCGGATATTAAGGCTATTTAATTTAAAAATTTTAAACACCAAGAAAACTTTGATTTAATAATTATCAAAATTAAACAATTAATTTGAACTATTAAATCTTTAAGGTTTATCATAAAATTAAATTATTAATTTAATTAATCCTTTTATCCCCTAGATTTTTAAATATATGGAAAGGATAATACAAGATCTTCAATTATCTAGTTTAAACAATTAAATGGATAATCATAAAGATAGCAATATCCAAATCCCTAAAATCTTGGGATCTTATCTAGGGGGGCAAGGGATATTCGAAATCCTTAGGGTTTCTTAACCCTAATTTTCGAAATATGGAGGCTAGGCAAAAGAGTTTTAAGAACCCTATCAAAAATCGCCAACTAGGGTTTTGCAACCCTAATTTGCGAAAATCACCAAGCCTTAGGGTTTACTTGCCATAAACCCTAATTTGTCAAATTCATAATATGCATCAAATCCAATTGAAAACAAAAAACCAATGGCTCTGATACCACTGTTAGGTTTTATACAAACAATCCTATGTGTGCATGCAACCCTAGTTGGATCTATGTTTTCACTATGAGACATACAACTTTATGAACACAAAATAAAACCCTGGCATGCTTCTATAATTTTCGAAAATCACATAGAAGTGTAGTAAACATACCTTTGTTGTTATATAGCAATAACAACTAGTTTCCTTGATTTCTTGAACTCTCTTGAACTCTTGAAAGCAAGCACCACAATTGTAGTGCCTCTAATGGCTCACAAACACCTTGAAGCAAGAAGGCAACTAAGAGAGAGAAGGGAATGATGCTAATTTCGGCCCTAGGGTTTTCTTGGAATCAAGTGGCCTTAAATTGAAGCATAGGGCATGTATTTATACTATAGGGTGCTAGGGTTTTAGTCAAAACCCTAATGGACAACTTAGCCTCCAAGCAGCCCAAGGAACCTTATGGAATGAGGCCTTGGACGAAAATATGATGATCCTTCATCATAATTTCGTTCCCCCTTAGTCCATTAGGTTTCCTAGCCCAAAACTCAACTATCACACATTTGACAGTTTATACCCTTTTATTTAATTAATCTCTTTTAGTCACCAAATTAATTCCTAATTAATTTATGACTAATACTAATTAAATAAATATGATTTCTCCTTTAATATATTATTCTTATAATATATTAATAAATCATAATATCTCCTCTCTCTTATCAAATTACCTTGTCAAGTTGCTTTGGTAAAGGCAACCCAAAAGGACCATGCACACTCGGGTCAAGTATATACCAAATATGGTTACTGACTTAGACACTAATCCAACAAAGATACCATCAAAGTGCTGGTTAGGAAAGGTATGAAATCATTGCCTCCATGATAACAACAAAGATGAAGGATGGAGAGTCCATCACGGCCCACTTGTAAAAAAATACAAAGGTTTCTGGATCGCTTGCTGAAGTTGAATGTGAACTTCGATGAAGAGTTGGCCATTGATATTATCATACACTCTTTGCCTCCTTAATATGATAAATATCGTGTGACTTATCATATGAACAAGGATAAGGTCACTCTTAGCAAGCTTCAAGTCCTTTTGAGAACTGCTGAAAGTAGCCTAAAAGGAAAATCTGTTGTATCTACTCCTACTCCTACTACTACTGCTGCTTCCCCAGTCCTGGCAATTGGACATGGGAAGGGGAAGAAGAGGAAGGCTCCTTCTAAGAGCTGCAAGGGAAAGTATCATGATGGATCCTCTTCTAGTGGGACCAAAGCTGGTTCTGCTAATCCTTCTACCAACCCAAAAGAAGCTGAGTGCTTCTATTGTCATGATAAAGGGCACTGGAAGTCAAGCTACCCCAAATACTTGCAGGATGTCAAAGATGGGAAGATAAAGCCCACCTATGCAGATATTTACACTATTCTATCTAATAATTCATCACATTCCAGTCCTTGGGTCCTTGATTCAAGTTATGGTTTCCACATTACTTCTCATTTGCAAGGTCTAAGAAGAAGTAGGGATGTGGAGCATGGGAAGATGAACTTGATCATGGGGAATAGGAAAATGTCGTCTGTCACCAAGATTGGAGTTTATTCTTTATTGCTTAGTAGCGGGTTAGAATTAGATTTGAATAATTATTGCTACTCGTTCGATATGGCGAGAGACATTATTTCCTTTCATGGTTTGTACAAACAAGGTTTTAGATTTTCATTTGATAATGAAATTGGTTCTATTAATTCTTTTTATAATGGTTTGTTTTATTTTAAAGCATTACCTTGTAATGGTGTATATGAAACTATGATGGTTGTAGACAACTTAGGAAATAATGTGTTGCACGTTGATTCTTCCAATAGTCTGGATAAGGCATCCTTGTGGCATTGTCATCTTTGACATGTCAACAAGAAGTGCATAGGCCAACTCCAAAAGGCTGGTGTGTTGGAGTCATTCGACTTAAAGTCGGATGACACTTGCAAATCTTGTTTGCTTGGAAAAATGACCAAGTCACCCTTCACTGGTACTTGAGAAAGGGGTGAGGGTTTGTTGGATCTTATACACACCGATGTGTGTGGACCCTTTAGAACCGCCACAAGGGATGCTAACCGCTTTTATGTGACTTTTACTGATAATTACAACAGATATATGTTATATCTACTTAATCAAGCATAAGCCAGAAACCTTTGAAAGGTTCAAAGAGTTTAAACAAGAAGTGGAGAATCAGTTGTGCAGGAAGATAAAGATGCTCCGATCCGATCGAGGTGGTGATTATCTTAGTATCGATCTCCTAGACTATCTTAAGGAATGTGGAATTGTTTCACAATTGACGCCACCCAGAACACCACAGCTTAATGGTGTGGCTGAGAGTCACAATCGAAGCTTGTTGGACATGATCCGTTCCATGATGAGTCGAGCTTCCTTACCTATCTCATTCTGGGGATATGCCTTAGAGACTGCTGCCCATATCCTTAATCTAGTCCCAACCAAAAAGGTTTCCAAAACACCTCATGAGATGTGGACATGGAAGGTTCTCTCATTAGCACACATCAAGGTTTGGGGTTAAGAGGATTTCGTGAGGCGTGAGACTCATTACAAGCTCGAACCTCGTAGTGAGCGTTGTAATTTCATCGGCTACCCACAAAAGTCTTTTAGATATCTCTTCTATAGACCGAGTGACAATGTTGTCTGCATTGTGAGGAGAGGGGTTTTCGAGAGAGAGAGATAGAGAGAGAGAGAGAGAGAGAGAGAACACATATGCCAAGAGGACAATGGGAGGCAAATTGACCTTGAAGAGCTTCAAGAGTTAAGTGATGAAGGGACCTCAAACACTAGCGCTCAACCTGATGAGGAAACTCCTGTTGAACAAGTTGATGAGGCTGTACCTCTGAGGCATTCTAGTAGAGTTAGTGTTCCACCTGTGTTATATGGTTTCCATATTACTACAGATGGTGATACATTTATCAGTGATAGCACACTAGTAATTTTGGATGAACCTAACAACTACAAGGAAGCCATGGTATGCCCCAAGTCTGTTAAATGAAAAGAGGCAATGGACAGTGAGATTCAATCCATGTATGCCAATCAAGTTTGGAACTTGGTTGACAATGTACCAGGTCGTAAGACAGTTGGGTGCAAATGGATCTTCAAGAAGAAGACTGACATGGATGGGAAAGTACACACATATAAGGCACGATTGGTTGTGAACGGCTTTACTCAAACTCATTGAGTTGACTATGATGATACCTTCTCACCAGTAGCGAAGATCAAATCTATTAGGGTTATGCTAGCCATAGATGCATTTCATGATTATGAAATATGGCAAATGGATGTCAAAACCGCTTTCCTTAATGGGAAGTTGACTGAAGATGTTTAAATGAGTTAGCCAGAGGGTTTTGTCAGTGCAGAGTACCCTAATTGAGTGTGTAAGCTTGGGAAATCCATTTATGGATTGAAACAAGCATCTCACAGATGGAATCTTTGTTTCGATGAGAAAGTCAAAGAGTTTGGATTTTTGAGAAGCGAGGATGAGTCATGTATATATGTCAAAGCTAGTGGGAGTATAGTTAGCTTTTTGGTGTTGTATGTGGATGACATACTTCTCATAGGAAACGACATCCCAACCTTGCAGGAGGTTAAGTACTGGCTTGGGAAGTGTTTTGCTATAAAGGACCTTGGATAAGCTGCTTACATTCTTGGGATTAGGATATTGAGAAACAAGAGTAAAAGACTAATAGGACTTAGTCAAAGTACCTACTTGGATAAGGTGTTGAAACAATTCAACATGGAGAATTCCAAGAAAGGTGACTTACCTATCCAAAGCAATACCAAGTTGAGTAAGACTCGGAGTTCGAGTACAGAGGCCGAGATAGTTGAGATGAGTCGAGTACCATATGCTTCCGCAGTTGCTAGATTATGTATGCTATGACTTGTACTCGCCCTTATGTGGCCTTTGCTTTGAGCATGGTCAGCAGATACCAAGGGGATCCTAGTAAAGCTCACTGGACTGCGGTAAAGAACATTCTTAAGTACCTGCGGAGGACTAAGGACTGGGTTCTTATCCTCGGTGGGAGTGATGACTTAAGAGTGACAAGGTATAGTGACGCCAACTTTCAGACTGACAAAGATAATTTCTGATCTCAGTCAGGCTGGGTATTTACCCTAAATGGAGGAGAAATAACTTGGAAAAGTTCCAAACAGGATACTGTAGTTGATTCAATGTGCGAATCAGAGTACATAGCAGCAAGCGAAACGTTGAAGGAGTCAATATGGCTGAAGAACTTCATCGAAGACCTTGGAGTTGTACCGGCCATAAAGGAGCCTATAGATATTTTCTATAACAGCGAGAGTGCGGTCGGCTTAGCCAAGGAACCGAGGGATCATGATAGATCCAGACACATCTACAAAAAATATCACTTCATAAGACATCGGATAGAAGAAGGACTCCTCGTAGCAAAGAGGGTATCATCAGAGGAGAACCCAGCAGATCCCTTACGAAGGGAGTGAGTAGGGTTAAGCACTTGCAGCATGCGAGCAACATTGGGCTAAAGGACGATATTAGTTTCAATGATTAGATAGCTGTTTAGAAACTTGTAATAGATAAAATGTAATTGATATTTGATGATTAAATAAAAGGAGTTTTATTATGTGTAAAGTTACTATCTTATTTCAATTGTTTACTATTGTTTCATTTTGCATGTTTTGACTTCCATAATAATAATATTATTCAAACTATCCACAGTCGATCATACTGCAAAACTGTCATAAATTTGGCTTGTAGATTGTCTAAAGTGTTTAGACATAGCAATAGTTTACTACAACATTCATGAGTGCTCATAAGGTCTGAGTATTGGACTAAACCCACGCTCACATGAATCACTTCATGGAATTTATCACGAGTGATTGTGAGACAATAATATCATATAGTCTTCAAACCGAGATATATGAGTTGTTGACTATGAGTTGGTTGTACATTGATAGTGCGAAAACGCATCAGTAACTTGATGTTATAAAACATGCTATTATGTATGATTTAACGAGTAGTTAGTACAATCATATAAGTTGAAGTTTATTTGTTCCTTTTAATCCTTGGAGGATTGAAAGCGATATCTTGGCCCCCTCGATGATTTTGTTTTGACTTATGTGTCGGGCCCGGTCAGGAGTCAATTGATGTGTTCAATTAAGTTCTATGATAACCAAATCAGAAATCGGGAAACAAAATATTGGACAATAAGTATGACTATGTTCCATGTATTTGTCTGCACGATATCTTGAAGAATAGAGGATTATATGATCCCTTATCTAAAATGGCGCGTTAAAGTTCGACAGTGGCTTTTAAAAGCTAGGATTGCTAGTCGGGTTTTAAGTCGTACTTGCAGTTATAGGTATTAGACTTATCCAAGTGGAAGACTATTGGATTAGGTGTCTAAGCCCATAACTATAATTGGTATGTACTTGACCAGAGAGTAGCATGGTCTATTTTGGGTTGCATTAACCAGAACAATCTTAAAGGATTAACATTTGAGAAAGAGGTTATTTATGATTTATTAATATATTATAAGTATATTATATTAATTGAGGAATCATATTATTTAATTAGTATTGATCAAGAATTAATTTGAAATTAATTTAGTGATCAAAAGAGACTAATTAAATATATAGGGGCTGATTTTGTAAATCAAAGATACATATTGGTTGGGATAATAATCCATGATTGATTAGTGATAGGCTAAGCTTATGTTAGTGTCCATATAATGTTAGTCCATTACAAGCCCAAGTGTAAGAATTAGGGTTTACAAATAACCCTTGGAATTCTACACTATATATATATATATATATATATATATATATATATATATATATATATATATATATATATATATATATGTAACCCCTTGGCTAGAAAGAGGACTACTAGTGATCTTAGAGATACTATAGTCGAATTCTTGAGTGCGTCTAACCTCTCTCTCTCTCTCAAATTCTCTAATTGTTGGTGGTGTTTGTGAACCATTTGAGGCATCACACTTGAGGTGACAAGTTCTTAAAGGCCAAGTAATTCAAGCTACTACAAGAGGTAACCTTGTAACTAGTTTTTATGATTCATATGTCAAATTGCATGCTAGTTAGGATTCATGCTTTGGAAATATTGTTTATTGCATGTATAACAAGAGAAAACCTAGATTCAAAGCAGTAGGGTTGTATGTGCACTATAGGAGTGTTATAGTGTTCAAACCCTTCAACTTCCACATACGCGGCCTTGCGAATTGAAAATTCTCCATTTGTTTTCATCCCATTACCCTTGATTTCTCCAGGTGAATTATTGTCGTACTTCACTCTTCCTCCATCCTTCAGTGCTCTAAACTCTCGCAATTCTTCCTTTCTTCCTGTCATGTGATGCGAGCAGCCACTGTCTATGTACCAATCGAAGTCAAACTGCTCGTCACGAATCACCTACAAAATCAAAGAGATTTAGGAACCCAAAGTTGTTTGGGTCCATGTGAGGCTTTCATAGGAAAAGTAATAGCAATATCAACTAAATAAGATCTTTTAACTAAAGCGGTGCTATCTTTATTTTTAATTTGAAAAACAGTGATCCTATTATCTTTTAGGTTCTTATCCTTTGAGGATATTTTCCTTTGCTTATTTTGGATCTATTGTTTGACAGCTTTCTTCTCAACTTTCTTTATTTGGGTTAGTTTTGGATCTTTTAAGAGGAACTTTAGGCTCCGAAACTATCTTTCCTTTGCCTTTAACATCTTGCGATGTCTTGGTTGAATGTGAGCCATTCGTGTTAGGAGAGAAGTGAGACTTGGTTTTCTCCATAGGTTTCGCATGATTTGGAAAGGATGGTTTTTGAAAAACTTTTTGTTTCAAAACCTGTGAAGACTGAGATTGAGTTCGTTGAAAATTCTTAGGTTTCGCAGGTGAAGAGACTTATGCATTTGGATTGACCGATTTTTCCTGATAGACAAAGTTGGGATTTTTAGATCTCCAGAAATGCTCAGAGGATTGTGAACATTTGCCCTAGATTTTGGCTTTCTAAGAGGAGTTTCGGTTTGAACAGATGAAGTATCGCTTGGAACATTCTTGGTTCTACTGGGACTCCCCTTTTTGTAGCTTGAGTTAAGTTTATTCAGCATTTCTGCTACGTATCTGCTCTTCGTTTTCCAAGAGTTCATTTCAGATAGACCTTTGGTTTCGTCTGCATTGCCGATTGGAGCTCACCAGAAAAACTCATCAAAGCCATCTTTGTTGTCGTCTTCGACCATGGACGTTAGTTCAGCTGTTTGATTTTTGTTCAGTTCCTTAGTTGCGAAAACTTGATTGGGAACAGTTTGAACTTTTGGAAAAACGATTTCTTTTTCTCTTAAAATTTTAGATTTAACTTAAAAAAAAACATGCAAACTGAACTGAATTTTCAGAAATTAAGACGTTCGCAGGTTCAGGTTTGTTTTTAACAAATTAAGAGCAATCAACCTCATCCTCCACATATATTTCACTCATATCACTGTCATCGTCGAATTCAGATGTGTTTCAACATTAAGCTTGTTTTCTGAACTCAAGTTAGTGTTTAATGAGTCAAACTTCTTACAATATCAGATTTTATTTTCTCTTTGTCATTTTCATCCAAAAGCTGTCTCAACATGTTTTTATGATCTTTGGACTTTATGAAAGATCCAACTTTGTCTTGTTCTACTCTATAAGCATCTGAGACTTCGTCAGATGAGATGATAGATTCTCACCTGTAACAATCTACATCGATTTTGTCCTCTTTCAATTCGAGAAAGGGAAAAATCATCTTGTGAATTTTCTTTCCAATCTCACAATCAAGATATAACTAAGTGATATTAAAATAAAGTCTTTTGGCAATCATACAAAAAATATTATGTTGTTTTAAAAGACCTAAATTATCTCTCTGAAAATAAATCAACTCATCCATAGACTTAGACAAATCCGACTCCAACTTTTCAATCCACATGTGTCTCTCTTCACTTTTGTTCGAAACCCTGCCGAGTTGATTGGTTAAGTTAGAATTGTTCAAACAAGTCCTTTTTAAACTATCACTGAAACTAGATACTGTATATTTAAGATCATCTAATTCAGTTTCATATTTAGACACATGAATATTTAGTGATTTAAGAATGGTGTGTACCTTGTTTATCACCCTCTCTCATTCGCTAATCTGCTATGGGATGGGTTTCATTGCGAAACATTTGTCGGAGACACGACCGCCTTCAGTCACGTATCCTTTTAGCTCAGAATCTTCCTTTGTCACCACAAAGCACCTTCCACCGAACTACGAATCATCACCTTTAGCCACAAAGCTTCTTCCATTAGTTGGCCTACGAATCTATTCATCTTCAGATTCAGTCGACCACACTTTGACCCTGCCAAACTCATCATCATTTTCCTGCACAATTAATGTAGGTTTAGCTTCATCAGAACTTTTCTTTTTCTTTATTTCCTCCAACTTTCTGAGGGAATAAGCCTCATCGTCTTCCTCTTCTTTCTTCTCATTCATCCTTTGCAGCATGCACTCTTTTGCTAGATGATTTTTGCCATGACAATAGTTACAGTCATAGCCGGAGTCACCTATGAGCTTCTTCTCTTTCTTCAATTCTTCCTTTTGAGAGTTATTTGCACTCTCGTCTTTCACCTTCTCAGAACTATAGCTCCCATGCCAATTTCGCTTTTTGTTGCGACCGAAAATTTTCTTTGCGAACCTCTTTGGATTGGACACAATTAAAGCATAATATTCTTTAGAGAGTTCATAATCGGAGAGATCAGACTCCGAACCATCATCAACAACATTCCTTCCCTTTTCCACAAGCGCCAATGAACCCATTCCTGCAACAACCTTTCCTTCACTAGTCACCTCATCTTCATGTGACCTCAGAATACCAACGAGCTTAGCCAATAAGTAAATTTTGAACTGATTGTGTGCTTTCATTGTTGATACCACAACTTTCCACTGGGACCTCAACCCGTTCATAAAAGTCACCTTCTGCTCAATTATTTCTCGCTTGATTTTGTGCTTCACCATCCTGCTCAAAAGATGATTGTAGCGGTTGAATGTTTGGTCAAGCTTCTCCTCAGGTTTCTAAACAAAGGGTCCAAACTCCAAAAGTAACAACGTTTGGATTATTGTTCAAGATCAGCGTCACTTGAATACAATTCCCTAAGCCTGTCCCATATCTCTTTCGCAATTTCGCAGGAACTTACCAAGCGAAACATGTTTGTTGGTAAAGCAAAGTGAATAATCCTCATCGCCTTGACGTTGCTGAGAAGCTTATCCATTTCATCTTTAGGAACATCAGTGACTTCAAGAAGATCATTGTACTTCGCTTGAGTCTTGATGACTCTTTTGTACTTGCGTGAGCAAACATCTCTTTGGTTATCGCGTCCCATATCAAAGAACCATTGTCTTCCAACCATAGCATGTAATCTTCAAAGTGCAGTGCCCATACTTCGTAGTCGTTTGGAAACAGAATGGGGATCCTTGTGGTAGATCTAATGCCGCTTGAGAGATTGATTGAACTAGCATGAGAATCATTAGACTGCATGTTTTCGATTTGATGAAAACCTGTATGAACCAAATAGGTAAACCTAAAATCGAGTTTAGGATAGAATAAAGATCAAGATTCAATGTCTGTAATCGATGAACTCAAGGAAGACGACAAACTCAGATCCTATTATAGCAGAAACCCTAATAGCTCTTTAAGAGAAGAGATGTGTATGGATTACACAGACTCCTGCTCTGATACCAATTGATGGGATTAAAACTCTAATGATTGATAGATTCAAATAAGTAAACATATTAAGAACACATAAATATTATCAAATATGTCGAATGATTGAATATCACATCCTTAGAAGAGCTCGATTAAGAACTGCTACTGTAAAGGCGTGTATGCTTTACATTACGATTAGATGATTACATAAAACAGTGCATGCATGCACCTTAAATAGCTAAACCCTAATTAGTAAAATACGGGTGGACAGGCCTAACCCGGATACACAAAATAGACTAAGTAAAATGTCCACAATGACGCAACAAAATAAGCCCAACAATCATATTATCTAGTTCAAAAACATTTTCACTAGGATTTTGCTCAAAATCATGTCATGTGGCATTTGACAAGATAACTCTTTCAGAGTCCTTTATCTTAAGCTCTTTAATATCCTTGACAATTAATGCAATTTTACTTTATCATTTAAGTTGCCATGATCTATGTATATAGATCCTTATTCCATGAATTAATATGTCAACTACATATAACATTAGGATGTTACTGTGCTCCCACTAGCTTTGTAGAAAACACAAGAGTTATCTAGATTCATAATTAAATCACACCATGTAATTAAGTTATAAGAAAGAAGATTCTTACTTTGAGATTTTAGCTTAAATCTTGGAAAGATTTTCATTCATGTATGTTTTATCCTCTAAAAACTCACTTACTCTTTATAGCCAAACTATATCGAGGAATATTAATCAAGTCCATACTTGATAATCATACATGAATGCATCTCTATATGTTTTATTAGTTTCTGATAAACTATTGAGCAGATTCAACAATAATTGAAAACTTGCTAGTTCCATACTATAATGCATTTATCTTATGGATCTTTAGCTCTTAAAGTTCCAAATTGCTCCCACTTAGAAAAAGAAATTTCTAAGCACTTGTCTTCTTGAATGACAATTAGTGTGATTAGTAAAAACTTCATCCTAAACAATCATTTAGGATACGCTATATAAATGTAATTAGTAGATACTAGAGTGGTTAACCTTATTGTTTAACATAAGCTCTATAACTTTATACCTTTTATATAAGGATAAACCATTTCATACTTGGCCTAAGATAGTATTTAATCCATTTGTTTGGTTGGAAAATATATATGTTCAATATATATTTGTTGCAGTGATCATAATTCCAAAAAATTTATAAAGTAAATAGTTCTTTTAAAACATCATATAATAGACTACAATGTCTATGTTTTATCCTCTTTAAAAACTTGTACTATCAACATTCAGCTACTGGCTAAGTGACCCTATCCCACTAGAGAATACGAAGGTTACCTCGAATATCAGGAGATAGATTCAAGTGACCAGGTGATCATGTGCCACAAGAAACATACTAATGATGAGTGAGTGTTTTTGTCGGAATGAGTTGTGAATCGATTCCACAATTCCTAAGATGTTCCAAGAAGACTTGGTTTACAAAACTCATGCTCTTTATCACAAAGAAAGGTTAATGATGATCTCATTAAGTTGTATTTCAATCTTCACTATCAAACAATTTGAGAAAATCAAAGGTTTCAACAATAACGAATAAAAGTCATCAGTGAAATTGATTAAGTATCTATCACCAAATCTGTTCATGGATTGAAAAGATTACATACATCACTTATGTATAATTCTTTTTCAAGCCTGTTTCTCTTTAACTACTAATAGATAAAGACACTTGTGAATTATCTTCCAATATAAATAGGATCCACATATATCAAATGAATCATGCTCACTTGCCTTCAAAAATCTCATCCTTTTGAAGTTGGTATATGTATTTCTTATTTATGTAGTCATGATGATTATGACATAGATAAGTTCCAATCAAATATCATTTGATCATTTAGGTGTTATGATCAGAACTATCAATCTAATGAAAGCTTATAGATTTACTTCATAATTTACATTATGAGAAAATATTCTTGAACACATAATACATCGTTTCAGATCATGAATATGAACATCCATTAAACGATAAGTAAATCTAGATTTATTCATAAACTACAACTGTTACATGTCCCTATAAGAATAGGTACAAAACATATTTTGTTTAAATAAAGACTATAACAACACTTGTTATATCTTCGACACGAAATGCCATTCGATTGTAATCAGTTGATTGTTTCTTACAATCATCAACACATAACATCAATTATTAGTGTCACTTTAAGTATAACATACTCAAGTAAATGATGGAAAAATAAATAGTGCTATCATATAGGTATCTGAAGTCTTGTCCAAGTTAGACTTCTTCAGCTCGGTGAGATGAGATGAGCAATTCCTCCTTTAGTGTCCAATTTCTTCCACAATAGAAACAACACTAATCATTTGGTCCTTTCTTGATTTCTAGGTTTATGTTGTATTTCCCTTAACTGAACTATAAGTCTATATAAGTGTATAATCTCTTAGACTTCCTTTTATTCAATGCTTAAACAGACTTGAAGCTATTTCTAGTGTTCTAATTGAATATCTGCTTTACTTGATGAGACATTTGATATGTTTCATAATTATCCAAGACTTTCTGCAAGTCATGATTAATTTCTTCAGTATGATATGAGACACATCATCACAATCATACTTCTATCAAAGGATCATGATCAGACTAATTGGTTGCAGAGGTTATTCAGGTATGGGAACTTTCAGTATATATAATTTCTATTTATCTTAAAGGTAGAACCTCAAGATATTATACCAGTTATAGAAATTATAACCATCAAATGTTACTGTCTCTTGAAACTCAATAAGAGAGAGGTTTTGCAGGGCGTAAAATTATTAACAGTTATCAACAGAATTTAACAAAGTTTCATTTAGTATTTTCAATATTTATTCTTTAAAAAATAATACCTTTTATTGTTTCTTAAAACATTAATTTATTAAAGTCTAGGATCCAAGTAACGAAACAAGTAAATGGTTAGGTGACCTTTATCCCATAAACTTAATCAAACTCGGTAGGTAGCGATTACCAATTGTATATGATATGTAATTCCTAGATTATGGTATCCTAAACAGCTATTGCTTAGCTTGGCATGTTTATCCCATATATGCCTCGGACCTCTCATGCTTAGGTGACCTTTATCACAAAAGATTCCCATCAAGTCATCCTACTTGAAACAACTTGTAGCATTGCAACTAACTAGTAACAAGGTTACCCTTTAGAAACCAGAAACTACAAAACTATCCCGAACATCAAAATCCAATCCTAGGCCTAGGTGACCCCGTGACGCTAAAACCATCAAATGATAACGAGTGTTCTTCTAAATGACGGCAACGACTTGCATTTTTAGAAAAGGTTTTATATATGTTTTACAATTATAGTTTATAAAAACATGGTCTCATTAGTATTGCATGCATCTAACAATTCACGTACCATTTTGTAAAATTCATATCACTTGTGATGAGGTTCTTTTGGTTCCAAATAAAACTTCAATTTATTTGCCATTAACCGCGATCAATTATAAACTAAAATCCGGTATTTTAAAGTTTAGTCATAGATCGGTTTTAAGAACCGGTAATAGTCTTAATAAAACTTTATTTTATACTTAATACTTGGTGTTTTGGATGAGTTATAAAATCACTATTTTAAACTTCCTTTTAACAATCAAAAAACTTATAACTTCATGAATTTGTAGAATAAACTCATTTTATTTTATAAATTCAATTTTATGCATCTTATGATAAAAGTCATATTTTGATAAATCAAAACTTGGGTGATGATACTTATGTTTTAAATCTCATTTAGCATGCATAAAACATAATATCAACATGTTGCGTTATGGTTAAAACACCAATATCATATATTAAGTTTCGACGTAAAAAATAATCATTAGTTTTATTATTTGCCGTTATAATGCTATAAACCGATTTTAGTATTTTTAATAAAAACTCCTTATTTATTATAAATACATGGATTTTATATAAAGTTTAAACATCTTTTAAACCATTTAAAATATTTTAAAGTTAGGTATTTATAAGTTTTACAATAAAACTATTTTCAACAAAAAAAAAATAGAGTTTTAACCGGTAATACGGTAACGGTAACCGGTAAAACGTTTTTATAAATATCCATTTATAAACATCTTATGTTCTCTTTTAAATATTTTTTACTCAAAGTCCAAGTGATATTATCTTATGAAAAAATGTTATTTGACATGTGAAACCCATTTTTATACATAAAACATAACATATATTTAACATAAAATAAACATCACAAGCATACATTATAATGTGTATAAACCAAGCCATATCTAGTAATAATTTTTGTGAGTCATCACAAGAATTATTAAGTCTTTCCTAAAGGACTTAAGGAACACTTCAAAAGGTCTTTAATCTCCCACTTTCCAACTCAACTCTTGCTTGCAAAAGGACTTCAACTCTTCATTTTGTGGAAGTTAAAATACTTAAACCATTAAGCCTATAATTAAGCCCAAAACCAAAAGTGGAAGCTTGTGGTTGGGATTATGATCTTAAATGGTTAAGTCATCTTCAAGGAGTTCACTTCTTCATCTTGTTACATTTAAAAAGAAATACAACTAATCTAACTAATTTATTATAACAAATCAACAAATGAAAAAAATACCTATTTATATATTACATCTTATCAATAAATAAATATCAGCCAAACACAACACAAAGGTCCAAATGGCTTTTTTATACACAACATATCAAATATTACAACAAACAACTCTTAGTTTTTCTAAAGAAACTTTTATATAACCAAAATGCATGAAAAATGGTTATATATAAAAATAAAACATTTTTAACCAAGAAGTTGCCAAAGAAGACAAATATGGATTTCTCTTAACCAAAAGAAATCCATTCTTGTTTTCCAAAAACCAAAGATTATCAAACATAAAAAATCATTCTAACATATAAAAGATGGCTCTGATACCAATGTTGGAGTTTTGATACGAAATATAAGTTTGTTTTTCACAAAAAACCGGCAACGAAAGACTTTAACATGTTTATTTTTAGTTCATAACAAAACCAAACCATCATGGATCCATTTATAGAGGTTAGAATGAAATAAAAACACAACCATATGATGTTTTAGAGATAAGCTTTGAAGCCTTTGAACGCACTTGGTTCTGGGGTGTTGATGAAGATGTAAAGATCAAAGAACATGATCTTCTCTACAAGTATCCACCATCAAGATTAGGGCACTTGGAATGCTAGTTTCTTCTTGTATAAAGTACTTCTTAAGCCTTTAATTGCTTAACTCAAATAAGCACTAAAGGAGAAGCACTTTGAACCACCAAAGACTTGAATGATCTTCAAAAGAAAAACAAGAGAAGTAGCTCCATGCTACTTACGGTTTTAGTAAGAAGAAAGGTAGAAGAATAAAGTGTTTCACTTGTGAAAAATGCAAGCCTCGTGCATCTCTTATATAGAACATGAAATGTAAGGGCTTTACATTAAAATAATATATAGTAAATCTCCTATTTTCAAGAAGAATGGGCAAGGCATGGAGGTTAACAAGCAACCTCCATAATATTATATATACATATACATATATATATATATATATATATATATATATATATATATATATATATATATATATATATATAGGCCATACCTCTCATAAGAGGATGAATTCTTTATTTTATTTTATTTTTTATAAACTCCAAGTTTATAAAATATAAAATTTGTCTTTAGGTAAATGACAAAAAAAAAATTCAACTAGTCCAAAATATTGTGCATGACTTATTAATTCATACCATATGAAATAATAACTAGTAATACTCTCTTATAATTATTATTTTCACAAAACAATAATTATTCCCTAATTATAATACAAGAATTGATATTATTTATTAGTAATTATATTAATAATAAATATACAAAATGTGCCAATTTGATAAAGGTGTGACCCTATAGGATCATATATTATTAGCAATATCACTCCATAATGATTTTGGACATATAGATTCAACATATACATATAAATATGCCATGGACTCTCTTCATGGTCTTCAACTGGGATGTCATGGGCTACCCCATGGTCTTACATCCAATGGCCATGGGCTCCCCCTCATGGTCTTACCAAATACCGTGGGCTCCCACATGGTCTTCACATAAGTCAACACATACTAAATAACAAAACTATTTTCATCTTCAACTATTGGAATCTCATATCAGGTAATGGGCCGGCATTTGTGCCTTCGACCCATTGGTATAGTGAAAAGACTCACCTCAGTCTGCTGAAAACAATAGTTGGTCGACTACCAGCCCAAAATCTCACACTGAACAAATATATATATATATATATATATATATATATATATATATATATATATATATATAACCCTAATTAGGAATGTAACTCAGCCTAATCAAAGAGCCCAGAATTCTAAGTCCAAGTCCTTCTATAATGGCCTAAAGGTCATTCCTTCACTAATGGGCCTAACATCAGAGTCCAATTATATATTGGGCCACAAGGCCCAGTAGGCCCAAACATACCAACATTGTCCCAAAGATAAATTCAGGCCCAAACACCAGCAAGTCTAGGCCGAAAACCATTAGGTCCCAAAGGTCTGAAGTCCGTCGAAGGCCCAATGCTTCCTGAGAGCAAACGCCCAACATACCTCTTTTGTACGCTTAGCATACTGGGCTAAAGGGCTATACTTGCAACATACAACATAATACATCCAACGTACAAACTGTATTGCATGCCACTCCATTAAGTCCTTAATGGATGCAGACTTTTCGCTTAAATTCCAGATCTGACCCGATTTAAGGATCCTAAGGCATAAATTTGGAAACTTTATGCCCTTGCATGCCATATATGCTCCCAACAACTCTTTCTATCTCATTAAGACCTTTTCAAGGGTCTTAACTCATGCATGGAGCCATAGAGGTCATCAAGTTTGCATTTTTATGATATAATCACGCTAAAGGATCTCATATCTATCCTTCCTAACCTCTGGAGTTGCTCAAACTCCCGAGAGAGGATTTATGGGCTCACAAGAGGACTTCTAGAAACCCTAACTCAACAAGCAAAAAGAATAAGTAAGGTGAAATCTTTTTACCTCCACAAGCTTCCCAAGTTGCTCCAAATGCAAGGTCCAAAAGCTTTTCCTACGTTCAAAGCTTTCTCCTACTTCCTTCTCTTTGCTAACACACCAAAAATGAGGTATTTGAGGCACTTCCAAGCTCAAGAGTTTCTCACAAAGGATTTACAATTTTGGGGATGTTTGAGAGTAATGGAGGCTGGTTAGGGTGAGGTCCAAATGATATAAGTGTGCTTAAATAGTGACAAATCCAAGAAATTAGGGTTTGGTCATTAGCCTGGTACGCCCCGCGTACATGCTCGTACGCCCAACGTACGAGCCTCAATCACCCGCCACATGCATACGCGTGCGCTAAGCATACGCACAACATATAGAGGATCTATTTCGCCAAAATGAAGTACTTTAAGGGTTAAGGATGGAATACTTCGATTTGAGTGTTAGATTTTTGCTTTTGTTCGTTATATTGATGTGAAAGATCCTAGCATCATCGAAAGAAACTTTAATGAAGTAATCTGCAGGGAGAGGAAATTGAATGTGAACTCTGTAAAACATCATGGTCCTGATTTGAAAACCAATCTCATCAGGCAATCATTCGTTGCTCCCAAATGCTTTAATCTTGTGGCTAGAGACTCTAGGTCTTTTGCTGACGTTGCCATGGGGGAAGACGAAGATGGAAGTTCTGCCACAATAAACCTTTCTCATATTCAGGAGGTGTAGAATTGGACTTCCTGTTCAGTTCTTTGCGGTGAATTTAAGAATTTTGATAAACTTTGTAATTTCATGTCTCTACTGAAATTAGAAGGATATGACATGGTGGAGCCTAAGTACCTTGGAGGCATGCAAATCATCATTAAATTTAAATCAGATAGGGCAACTAATGTGTTCAAGTAAAATAAAAGCATTTGGTTGAAATGGTTCGATAGGTTGGATAATTAGGAGAGGAAGGTGGTTCGATTTAACAGAATTGCCTAGGTCAAGATCATCAAAATACCTCTTTTAGCTTGGAATGAATCCAATGTCCAAGCAGTAGCTTGTAATTCTCGGAAGTTGTTGGTCAACATCGGTCCTTTTGGAATCATTATGATGTTTCTCATAGAAAGCTATGTATATTAAAAACTTCTAGGAAAAGGATAAACAATGAGGTGAATGGTGTCTTTGATGGACTTGCATACAAAATATGTATTATTGAACTGACAATGACTGGACCCTGTTCAAGCCTTTCTTGCCGAAATCAAATGAGGTGTCAGATGATGATGATGTTGATCGGGTTTCTGATACTTGGGTTTAAGAGAATACATATATGGAATATAGCGAGATCGATCCAAGGGAAAACAACCATGTCGATGGACGTTTGGCTTCTTCGACGAATATTAACTTTTAGACTGACGTTGGGATGGATGAATCCATACATGATCATGTGGAAAACGAAGAGACACTTCTTAGAGAATTTCCACACAATGATGATGGTTTTCATGCATTGCATTCCAACAGCTTTAATTGTGAATATATTAACGGTGTAAGTTTTAATTTTCACGGGTCCACTCCTAGTAGGTCGGGTACTCAAGAAGGTATAACGCCCGTTGGGTTGAACTCGTCTGGGCCTAATTCTAACACATCATTTATTGGTGTCATTAGTAACCCAGATTTCAATCCTTGAGCATCGGCTGTTAAAAGTTGTTACACGAAAATAAACAAAGTTATAAGTGCTAATAATCTTGGTTGGTGCATGTCTTCAAGATCTAGCTCCACTAATTTAAATCACAAAGTTGTTTGCTCCTCCGGTGAAAAAAGAAGTGTCGACCCCGGTGGCTCCCCTTCACACTCTTCATCGTCCACTTCTTGCAAGTTAGAACGTAGAATTGATGTTGGCAATCAAGTCGGGTTTCAAATTGGCAGTGGGAATAAAGCTTTCTTGGATGCTGTCAATGTTGGTGGTGTTATTATAAATTCCTCATGAATCTTCTTTCTCCGAATATTAGGGGGATGAGTGAATTATATAAACACGATTAGCTTAAGAGATTGAAATCAAAGAATAAGATATTTTTTTGTGGTCTTCAAGAATCGATATTGGCTGTTCTTCCTTATAATATTGGCAATTGGTAGGGCAGTTGTAATTACGGTATTATATTTGTGGAGTTTGTTGGCAAATCTGGTAGGCTTGTTAGTTTTTTTTGGAAAAAAGCCTCTTCAATTCCATTAATGTCATAAAATCCAAACTTTTCTTGGTTGTTGTTGGTAATTGCAAAGGTATCACTAAGGAGACTATCATTGTTAATGTCTATGCTCCACAGGCGCTAAGGAGACTATCTTTGTTAATGTCTATGCTCTACAAGTGCCTACTGACAAAAAAATATCCGGGGAAAACTAATAAATCTAATGAATTCGAGGACTGGGAACTGGTTTATTTTTGGTGGTTTTAATGCTCTCAGGCTCAATTCTTTTTTCTACCCTAAAATTGATGTTGCTTTCAACTAAGTTTTCTATGATGCAAGACTTCTTGATCTCAATATGGGAGGTAGACGATTTAAGTACTTATGTGATGGTTGCAGATTGAGCAATCTTGATCGTATTCTAATTTGCCCAAATTTCATGTCCGTTTTCCCAATGCTTCTATAGCCGCTCTTCTGAGGGAATTCTCATATCATTACCATGTCCTTCTTCGCACACATTACTTGAATTTAGTGCTCCCGTTTTTAGATTCTACAATTCTTGGATGTGTCATGAGGAATGCGATTTTCAATTGCTATACGTGCTTGCAGTGAATTCAATTGTGGATGAGCCCCTGACATATATCTCTCTGATAAGCTTCATTTTATCAAAAATGTCATCAAACTTTGGAGATAGGTTGAGTTTAAGAAGGAAAATAAGGCTCTCTTTAAGCTTAAAAATTGGTGAATGATTTAGATTTGGAGGTTGAGAAGAGGTTATTGAATTACATGGAGATAGCTAAATTAAAAGAAAGCAAAATCAAAATGATTGATATGGAGAAATTAAAAAAGGATGATTTAATTCTAAAATATAAAGCTAAATGGATAAGTGATGGAGATGAAAATTCTAGTTTTTTTCACAACTCACACAAGATCAAAAATAGGAGGACTTGCATGAATGGGTTAATGATCAACACTAATTGGATTCCTAATGTCAAATGTATCAAGAAGGAAGTTTTTTAGTTTTTTAGAGAAAAATTTCATGAGAACCACGCTATCAAACCTTCTTTGACTAATCAAAATTTTGCAAGGCTCTCTGATGCGAATCAGATTTAGTTGGAGTCTCCATTTTTAACTTGAAGAGATAAAAATGCCATTTGGAACTGTAGGAACGAGAAGGTTCCTGGACCAGATGGCTTTACTTTTAAATTCATAAAGCATTATTGTTCTATTATGCAGGATGATATCAAGCAGTTTGTTAAGCATTTTGAATCGGTTGGGAGTATTTCTAGAGGAATGAATTCTTCTTTTATTACCTTGATTCCCAAATTCAAGGACCCTCTTTCTCTAAGTGATTAATGGCCCATTATCCTCATTGGCTTTTTTTTATAAAATATCGCAAAGACCCTTGCTTCTAGATTGAAGAAGGTGGTTGGTTCAGTGGTTGATGAAGTTTAAACGGTGTACATTGAGGGGTACAATATTCTTGATGGTCCTATGATCATTAATGAAATGTATTCCTAGGCTAAAAAATCTAAATCAAAGTTATACTTACTAAAGGTTGACTTTGCTAAATCTTTCAACTCCATTAACTGGAATTACTTAGACTCGGTGATGGCGTAAATAGGGTTTGGTGACAACTGGTGACAAATGGTGGTTTTGGATCAAGGAGTGCCTCTCATCTTCATGTGCTTCTGTCCTTTTAAATGGATCGGCTACAAAGGAATTTTGCTATTTTGAGGGGTATTCGTCAAGGTGACCCTTTTTTTCCATTCTTGTTCATTATTACTATGGAGGGTTTAAATGTTGCATTGAGATCGGCCTATCAGAATTCTTTATTTCATGGTATTCAAACTCCTAAGGGCGGTCCCTCGATATATCATCCTTTTTCATGTCGATGATGCCCTTTTCGTTGGTGAGTGGACAAGTTCTAATTTTTCTAACCTAGCTCCTATTTTAAGATGTTTTCATGCAACTTCCGATCTAAAAGTCAACTTTCATATGTCTAATGTATATGGTATTTGCGTTTTGGTGAAAGGAGTCTCGATTTGTACTCATATTCTTGGTTGTGATGCAGGTTCTTTCTTATCATGTACTTAGGGGTGGCGGTTGGCGCCAATATGGCTCTTAAGAGATATTGGTTGCATGATGTTGGTAGAACTCATAATCAACTCTCGTCCTGGAAGGCCAAAAGGTTTTCTTTTGATGGGCATTTAACGCTTGTGATATCGGTTCTTGGCAGCCTCCCCTCGTACTTCTTTTCCTTGTTTAAAGCTCCAAAGTCAATTATTGATATTTTAGAGAAGCTATAGAGGCAATTCTTATAGGGCGGAAATGAAGAGAAAAATAAATTAAATTGAATCGCTTGGAATGTAATTCTTGGTGCTAAAGAGAATGGAGGGCCTGGAATTGGATCTTTACGGTCGTTGAATTGGGCTCTCCTCACCAAATGGATTTGGCACATCAAGACGGATCCTTTATCTCTTTGGTGACGTATTATCAACAAGATTCACAATCTTGATAGAAAACCTTTGATTCCTTGGCTAAAAAATCTTTCTGTCGAATTTGGTACAACATTTCAACCGATCTAGCTGATATTGAGATTGATTTTTACTCCATTTTTGATATTTGTATCAAATCTGGAGAGAACACCCTCTTTTAGCATGATAAATGGATTGGTGTTAACAACCTTGCTTATACTTTGCATTTTATTTTTGAGTTAGACAAGGAAAAAAAATCATGTTTGGTTTCAGAAAGAATGGGCACTTGTTCTATAAATTGGGCGTGGAAACGGGCTCCTAGTAAAAAACAGAGGCTATGGAGTTATATGATATCAATTCTTACCTAGATTCGGTAGTCATTACCAATGGTAAAGATTTGTGGAGATGTTCTTTATCATCGGATGAAAAATTCTATGTTCGTGATCTTAGATGGTTGATTGACTCCAAATTGACTACACCGGTGAACAATCATACCGTCTAGTCCAGATTAGTTCCTCTCAAGGTCATTATTTTCACTTAGCATGTGCTTGCATGAATTGTGTTCCTCGTCGAGGAATTAACATTCCTATCACCACCTGCTACAGCTGCACAACAGGGTCGGACGATATTGAACATATTCTTTGGACTATTCATTTTCTCAAGACACTTTGCATAGAATTCTGAATTGGTGCAAGGTCTAGTTCCAATAGTTTTCTTCTGTTGTTGTGATTGAAAATTATGCAACTCATTGGGGGAACTACTCACAAGAAAAAGAAAGCTTCTTTTAGCCATCATCTATGGCTATTTTTGGTGTGTTTGGCGTGTCCGAAATAACAAAGTTTTTCAATAAAATGAGTATCTGTAGCTCGAAAATTGACGGATAATATTATTACTTTAGTGTTTAGTTGGGTTAAACATAGGAGAAGATACGAAAATATAACCGGACCATTTGGTGTGATTCTGCGTTCAACATTTTGTAATTGTTTAATTAGTACTTTTCTTTTCTCGCACTGACTCTTCATTCTCACAATTAGGGGTGGAATTGGTACGGTACCGGGTATTTTTTTTTCCCAAACCATGTACCGTACCAGTTATAATTGGTATGTAATTTTAGTTACCATTACCGTACCAAGTACAGTTGGTACCAACTTAATTGGCTACCAATAAGTTCGGTTGGTACATGTTGGTAATGGTATATACCAACATGTATGGGTGTTTTAGGAATTAAGATTTATGTGTTATTGTGCACTTAAAAGATACATGTAGGTTTTGTAAATAAGAGTTTTCTGAATGGTTGGATTGGAAATTCGATACAAAAAAGATTTTATAATTTTGTACCATGAGTTTAAACCAAACAATAGAGTAAATGAGATATGTTAATATGAGTTTAAACTTTAAAAACTACTAGACGGTAAATGCTAATATCAAAGCACTTGAACTCTTAACTGTCAAATACATTTAAAGTTAAAATATACAATACTTTATATATATATGAAAAATAACTTGGTTGGTACGGTAATACCGTGACATTTAAAACCTTGTACCATTATCGTACCATTATTAATTAATTGGTACGGTACTACCAGTCAAACATGTTGGCTACCAACATAATTGGTTTGGTTGGTACACATATTGGTTGGTCGTAACCAAGGAACCAAAATGATCATTTCCTAGATTTCCAACTCAAGACAAGCTGCATTTAAGAGTATTATTTTGATATGAGGCACCTTTGGTTCTCTTTTATTCCAATGCTTTTTAGGGTAAAATCCAAAAAAAGAACCTCTCAAGGCGTCGAGGGTGTATTTGAAAATTTGGTTATTTTAGGGTAAAACTCTCAAGGGTCTATATGAAAATTTCATTAATTCAATTTAAAACTATGAATAAATAAAGATAATATATAATAAGGGCATTATATAAAAAGTTTCGGAGGTATCATTTTTCCAATCTGTTTCCAGCTGTTGGCGTGTAAACTTTTCCCCTAATTTTCTTAATTTAAACTTCTTTTACGTTTTAATCACTAAAACTTCAGGCATCGAACATTTTATAGCTACTCACTTTTGTCATTTTTGCAAAATTCAGTACAAATGTCATAAAATAAAAAAAGGTGGACATCCTTCAAGGTTGAGCTATGTTCTTAGAAATAACTTGGATTTTGCCGGCGGTGCATTGCTTTGTCGTAGTTGAATTTTAATAATCATATTAACAAAAGTTAATTACATTCGTATTTTTCGGTACATAAATATATAAGATTGGTACTACTCACTAAATTCAGTTTATATCGTCAAATAAAAAGTTGAAAACATATTATATTTGAACGAATTCATACGTAAAAAACGTACATTAAAATAATAAGCACGAAAGTGTACACAAAATTTATGTTGAAATGTAAAAATTCGAATTTATACTAAAACGTACATAAAAAATTAAGTTTTTTTAAAAAAGTTAGAGAACGAAAGTTGTATATTTATGTCGAAATGTTGACCACGTTTAACTTATCCTGACATATACAATAAAATAATCATGTAAAAAATTAGTTTTTTAAGTTAACAAAAATTATTAAGTAAAATAAGATTATATATATATATATATATATATATATATATATATATATATATATATATATATATAGTACGGGCATAAACACAAAAGTTTAGAAAATTAATGAGTGAAAGTGATATTTTACGAAATTCAAAATGAAGATGGTGAAAGTGAAATTTTAAAAAGTTAAGGTGTAAAAAATATTTTACAGTGTATTTCAAAAATAAAATGAATGAAAACTATCACTTTAAAAAGTATAAAGGTAGAAAATTATTGAAAAATATATAAATAAAACTATCCCTTTAAAATATAAGGAAAACAAATATCAATGAAAACTACCATCTAAATGTTATAGAAATAATAAAAAATTAAATTAATTTTTGTTTCCATTCTTCTTTTACAACTATTCCCTTGTTTTTATCATTTTTTTTTTACCTTTTTAGTTCTATTTTTTCCTAATATAATATCATATTTACTATAACTAAGGTAGTTAATGAGTTTCGATAAATCAATATAATATAATTTTTTCCAATCGATCTCAAGTATTGGTGTTCAAAATCGGATATCTAAAAATTCCATATACTAGTTTTTGTATCCGAATCAATATCCGAAATTTCCGATACCAATTCTAATAGTGCAAGAGAATTGATTCTTAGGCTATCCGAACTGTGTTTGTGTTTCGAGATGTAGTCTATCAGAAGTATCAATCCTTTCCGAGTGACTTCATTTTCGAATTAGAAGATGTTTCTGAGTTTATGCTCAATATATAATGGGTTGATGTTTATTTTGTCTTATGTACGTTTTACATTCAGTGTAGATATTTGAATTAGTTCTCCCGTAAATAATAATTGATACATACATGAAACAAAAGATAAACAAATAAGATCTCAAAATTATATATATATATATATATATATATATATATATATATATATATATATATATATATATATATAATTTCTTTTGATAACCTATATTTTTATGCGAACATGAGAAGTATTAATCCAAAAAACATTTTTAAAAATCAAAACCAAAAATATTAACGAAATGTAGTGTCTAAGGTGTTGTTTGTTTTTTGCATGCATATCTTATCGCCCTTTTCTATCTGCGTCGCGCAGATCACACGTAGACATTAGCTTTCGCACACTGTTTGTTTTTTTAAAGACTGCAGACCTAAAAATGTTTGCGCGTCCCCTTCTTGGCGCAGATGTGGATAAGAGTCTTCTAACATCTTTAGAGATCTTCTAGCCTAAAAAAACACATATATTTTTATTTTTTAGTTTTTTTTTAATTTATATTTATTCCAACTTTATTAATGATAAACAATTTGAAAAAAAAAAGTTACAATACTTAAAAAAAGGTTCGACGATACAAACATGATATTTTTAACAAATTTATAAATAAAGATTTATTATAATAATGGTCGTTGAAGTTGTTATATAAATATGAACAAAAAAAATCATAATATATTGCTATATATTTTGTGCCAAATTTTATAAAACATTATTTAATACAGTATCGTCAATTTCCTGAGAAAATATTTATAGTACGATTTTAATTGATTTAATTGAAAAAATTGAAGTTTATTTTCAACCATTTATGTATCAAATTCTTTGATTCATAATTACAATATTTAAGTATAACTTTGCGACCAAAATTTTTAGTTTTTATCAAATATATAAGTTAATTCGTACCATTTTTATTTTCACTTTTTCTACAATAATACATAAAATTTGATTAGAGTCATAAAAATATTAAGAAAATCACTTTAAAGTTAAAATATCATTTTATTTAGATTTTTGTTTACTTTAGTAGCCTATAGATGTTAAAAAAACTAACAGTTTTTGTTTTTCAGTGAGCAGACGTTTAGTCCACCTCTTATACTGCAGAGCTTTACAGATATGGTATGCAGACTAGAGACATTTTGCCTCTGAAAAAAAAACAACACCTAAGACATATCTAAACACACAAAAAAAAATTGACGATTTTTTTACTGCTGACTTTTTTTAATGGTTGATTCATATATATAAATGCAATCAACAGTTATATGGACTACAAATGTAGATATGATTGCTTATTCATACAACGTGTGTGTGTGTGTGTATATATATATATATATATATATATATATATATATATATATATATATATAAATCAACAGTCATATAGGCTACATAGACATGCTTATTCGCAGTTATATGGTTGCGGACGCATAGTTCACAATTATAGATTTGAAGCTCGCTAGTTCTTGTAAATCTTTAGTTTCGCACAATAACTCATACATATATATATATATATATATATATATATATATATATATATATATATATATATATATATATATATATATATATATGGATTGACATCTATTGTGTGGACGTGTGGATAATGCTATTCTGAGAGAATGACAAAAAATTTGTTGTTTGATAATATGAATACGTTCAATCTTATATAATTATTATAATTATTACGCATTTTCACTAATTAAATCGTCTATAAGGTTATTATAGACTTTTTTTTAATTATTCTCATTCTGTCAGAATGTTATCTAGATGTTTATTGAGTCGTATTCTGTAAGAATGAAAATAAATAAAAACAATGTATGAGAACTAAAATGAATTAGAATTAATGAGAATCCATTAAAATAACAATAGTTCTATGAGATTGAACGTATTCACATTACTAAATAACATATTCTCTTAGTAATTATTGTAACAGCTCAAATTTTTCAAACAAATTTTTCATTTTAAAAAACATAATTGTTTCCATTTTAAACAAGACATAAATAGTTGATTATTCAGTCAATACAAATATTCAAAATCCCAAGATCATAAAACCATCTTCAGTGTGTATCGATCATGCCGGCGCCTTCCCACGGTCCTCGCTAGTACCTGAAATACATGCACAACAACTGTAAGCATAAATTCTTAGTGAGTTCCCCAATATACCCTTACGCACATACGCCTTTCCAGGCCCTGACCTTCCGGTCCTCATAACATAATCGCCTTCCGGCCCATAACATATTGCCTTCCGGCCCACATATCATACATATCATACATAACAATTAACTTACCACATATAGCATACATATCACATAACATATCCGACCTTCCGGTCACACAGTCAAACCCTTCCGGGTACAGTATAGTGAGAAGACTCACCTCGTAAGTGCTGAAAGCTAGCAACTCCTGAAATCACTCGCGCACAAACCAACGAGCTACAACCCTCCTATAACATTATATAACTCATTAACACTCATATCATCTAAGTGTGACTATCCCTAAGAAGTCAGACTTAGGTCAACTCTGGTCAACAGTCAACTCGACTGGACTCGGCGAGTACCATGGCGACTCGGCGAGTCTAGTCGTCCTCACAATTTCCTGAATATTCCCTTTCTACTCGTCGAGTATCCCTCATGACTCGACGAGGTCCTCGTGGAAGAATCGCGGGGGCCACCCCGACTCCACTCGCCGAGTCTGATGAACAACTCGGCGAGTCCCAGCAAATCTTCAAGCTACTCGCCGAGTCTGAAGAACAACTCGGCGAGTCCATGCCATGCAGACGAGTAACTGCTTTCTGAGATAGGTCTCGTCCCAAGGTACACATGCATGGGACCTTCTGGACCTCTAAGGGTCCTAATACAAGACTATAATCGTGGAATAACAAGGCATTACTTCATCAAATCACTAAATGGGTTCTATAAACCCTAATTTCATAAATACATCAAAATAACAGATTTGATCCGAGTATTACCTGGAAACGCACTCTCTGTGTCCCCCAAATCTCAGGACTCAATCCTCCTTGATATTCCTTTAGCCAAATCCCTCTTCTTCTTGCCTAACCAATTCTTCCAAGTTCCAAAGCTTTCTCCCTTGCTCTAGGCGCCCACAGCGATTAGGGTTCCTCTCAATTGATCAAAAGACTGAAAATGACGGCCTAAGAGGCGTTAAATACGACCCAAACTGAACGGTTAGGGTTTCTGCTGAACAGCGTCGACTCGCCGAGTCCATATCTGGACTCGTCGAGTCCAGTCGCGGACCCGCGACCAAGTCCGCGATCCTACTCGGCGAGTCTAGGCTCCAACTCGCCGAGTCCCCTCTTAAATCACCCCAAAAACATAATTTTAATAATACCTGGGATTCCGGGCTGTTACAATTCTCCCCCACTTGGATTAGACTTCGCCCTCGAAGTCTCATTCTGCAAATAGTTCCGGATGCTGCTCCCGCATTTCGCGCTCCGGTTCCCAAGTCATTTCTGATCCCTTACGGTGTTGCCATTGAACCAACACCAGAGGTACCTCCTTGTTCCTCAGAACCTTGGTCTTCCGATCCCTGATAGCCACTGGTCTCTCCGCGTAATTCAGGCTCGCATCCACCTGAATATCCTCCAATGGAACCACTGCCGACTCATCGGCTATACACTTTCTCAACTGCGACACATGAAAAGTGTCATGGATCTGACCTAACTCCGCTGGTAACTCCAACCGATAGGCTACCCGGCCTATCCTTGCAATCACACGAAATGGCCCAATATACCGGGGCCCCAACTTGCCTCTCTTCCTGAACCGAATCACTCCTTTCCAAGGAGAGACCTTCAGGAGAACGAAGTCGCCGACCTGAAATTCAAGCTCGGATCGGCGCCTGTCTGCATAACTCTTCTGACGGCTCTGGGCAGTCAATAATCTTTGTCTCACTTGTTGAATCTGTTCTGTCGTCTGGAGTATGATCTCCGTGCTGCCCATCACTCTCTGTCCCACCTCTCCCCAGCAAATGGGAGTCCGACACCGCCTACCATACAACAGCTCGAAAGGCGGCATACCAATGCTCGAATGGTGGCTGTTGTTGTAGGAGAACTCCGCCAACGGTAAATACGCATCCCAACTACCCCCGAAGTCTAACACACACGCTCGGAGCATGTCCTCCAGCGTCTGAATCGTCCGCTCGCTCTGACCGTCTGTCTGGGGATGGTATGCGGTACTAAAATGCAATTTAGTACCCAGCTCCTCATGGAATTTCTTCCAGAACCTGGAAGTGAAGCGCACATCGCGGTCTGACACAATCGAGATCGGCACCCCGTGCCTAGACACCACCTCTTTCACGTATATCTCCGCCAACTTTTCCGCTGAAGAACTCTCACTGATGGCAAGGAAGTGAGCACTCTTCGTCAACCTATCCACAATCACCCAAATTGCGTCAACTCCCCTAGCAGTCCTTGGCAATTTGGTGATAAAATCCATAGTGATCTGTTCCCACTTCCACTCGGGGATCTCCAATGGCTGCAACTTGCCATGCGGTCTCTGGTGTTCGGCCTTAACCCTACGGCAGGTCAAGCACCTCTCAACGAACCATGCTACGTCCCTCTTCATACAGGGCCACCAATATTCCTTCCTTAAATCCAAATACATCTTTGTAGCACCGGGATGGATCGAGAATTTCGATTTATGAGCCTCTTCCATCAACGTAATACGCGTACCGCCTACGAACGGTACCCAAATCCGACCCTGAAACGTCATAAGGCCTCGACTATCCTTGACAAACTCTGAGATTAACCCCACAACCCGCTCTTTCTTCTGTATTTCTGGTCGCACGGCCTCCGCCTGGGCCCCACGAATAGCGTCCAACACTGGAGTCATCACAGTCAGTCTCAAGCATACATCTCGCAATGGAGTGCTCTCCGCCCTGCGGCTCAATGCATCGGCTACCACATTAGCCTTGCCTGGGTGGTACAGGATCTCACAATCATAATCCTTGACCACATCCAACCACCTCCTCTGACGCATATTTAGATTGGGCTGATCCATCAAATACTTCAAACTCTTATGGTCCGTGTATATCGTGCATCGAACCCCATACAAGTAGTGACGCCAAATCTTGAGGGCGAACACTACTGCCCCCAACTCTAAATCATGCGTGGGATATCTCGCCTCATGAGGCTTCAGCTGCCTCGACGCATAAGCTATCACATGACCCCTCTGCATCAATACTGCACCCAATCCCGAAATCGATGCGTCGCAATATACCACGAAATCTTCCATCCCTTTAGGGAGAGCTAATACCGGGGCTTCGCACAATCTCTGGCGAAGTGTCTCAAAGGAGGTCTGCTGCTCAGGCCCCCATGAGAATGCAACACCCTTCCGGGTCAATCTGGTGAGTGGCACTGCGATCTTGGAAAAATCCTTGATAAATCTCCGATAATACCCTGCCAACCCAAGGAAACTCCTGATCTCAGAGGGTGACTTCGGCACCTCCCAACTCATCACCGCCTCAACCTTGGCCGGATCGACCAATATCCCTTTCTGATTAACCACATGTCCTAGGAACTGGACCTCCCGCAACCAGAAGTCACATTTGGAGAACTTTGCATAAAGCTTCTCCGACCTCAATACCTCAAGGACCTCCCTCAAATGCTCCTCATGCTGCTCTCTAGATCTCGAATACACCAGAATGTCGTCGATAAATACAATCACTGACCGGTCCAACATCGGCCTGCATACCCTGTTCATGAGATCCATGAACACAGCCGGGGCATTGGTGAGTCCAAAAGGCATCACCACAAACTCATAATGTCCATATCGCGTCCTAAACGCTGTCTTCTGGACGTCTTCATCCCGTACTCTCACCTGATGGTATCCTGACCTCAGATCGATCTTGGAAAACCAAGATGCTCCCTGCAACTGATCGAATAAATCATCAATCCTCGGCAACGGGTAACGGTTCTTGACCGTTAGCTTGTTCAACTCCCGGTAATCAATGCACATCCGGTGTGAACCATCCTTCTTCTTGACGAACAGAATGGGTGCTCCCCATGGCGAGCTGCTCGGCCGAATGAATCCCTTTCCCAGCAACTCCTGGAGTTGCGAGGACAACTCTTGCATCTCTGGAGGTGCAAGACGATAGGGCACTTTAGCAATAGGCACGGCCCCCGGAACCAGATCAATGCCAAACTCTACTTGCCTCACAGGAGGTACTCCCGGCAGTTCCTCGGGAAAAACATCTGAAAACTCACGCACCACAGGGACCTCCTCAGTTGACTTCGGTCTCTCGGAAACCTCCCGCGTATCCGTCACGTACGCCACAAAACCCTTACAGCCCTGCTGTAGACACTGCCTCGCCCTAGCGGCCGAACAAAAAGCTGATCCTGAACGGGTACCCTCACCGTACACCGAAAGAACTCCCCCACTATGGTCTCGTATGGTCACCAACTGACGCTCGTAGTCGATGACAGCGCCGAATCGGCTCAACCAGTCCATGCCCACGATAACACAGACATCCCCCATCGCAATAGGAATCAGATCAATCGGAAATTCGACCCCGAAAATCTCTAGTACACATTTCCGAAGAACCTCCGTAGCACGAATCACTTTCTCGTCAGCTATAGAAACTCGTAAAGGTCGACTCAACGACTCACGACTAACGCCGATCTGCTGGCTAAAGGCTAAGGACACAAAGGACCTACTCGCACCCGAGTCAAATAACACTAAAGCAGGCACAGAGTTCACAAGGAAAGTACCTACGCACATAATAACATAAGCATAACATATTGACATTAAAAAAAAAATTTACACGAATTACAACATACCTGCCACAACATCGGGCGCAGCGCGGACCTCCTCCGCAGTCAGCTGAAAGGCTCTCCCACGAGCCCTCGGGGCCTCGACCTTCACCGGTCGAGTCTCAGTAGTCCTGGCAACAGGTGCAGATCCCTGACGAAGCTGCGGACACTCGGCCTTCCGATGGCCGGTCTGGTTGCAATGGAAGCAAACCATAAACCCCTTGGGGCACTCCCTAGCAATGTGCCCCTCCTTGCCGCACTTGTAGCAGGCACCGGCTCGACACGCCCCATCGTGACCCTTGCCGCACTTTACGCAAGTGCGGTTCTTCGAACCTCCCGTCCTCGAATCGGCGGACTTAATCCGCTTGGCTGCCGGCTGAGACTGAGCCGGCCGCCGATCTGCCTGCTGAGACTCGGCCTCCTCCCTGGCCTGAGTCTCTAACTCGATCTCACGCTTCCTGGCATTCGCCTGAAGCTCAGTAAAGGTATGATAAGTGGAGTTTGACACAAACTCCCGGATCTCCCTCCTCAGAACACCCAAGTACCGGCTCATCCGAGCCTGCTCTGTGGCCACCAGCTCGGGGCAAAACATCGCCCTCTCATGGAACTTCCGCGTGATCGCCGCCACCGAATCAGTACCCTGCTTGAGGGTTAAGAACTCCTGAACCAATCGTTCCCGCTCCACCGGGGGAACGTACTCCTCCCTGAACATGGTAGTGAACCCCTCCCATGTCACTGTCGCAGTCTCTGCCAAAGTGAAGTTCGCCGTCACGAACTTCCACCAGTCCTTTGCTCCCAGACGGAGCTGGTTCAAAGCGAACCGCACCCTCAGGTGCTCCGGGCATGAACAAGTGTAAAAGCACCCCTCTATATCTGCGATCCACCTCATCGCAGCAATCGGATCCTGCGTCCCATCGAACTCTGGTGGCTTCGTGTTGCTGAACTCTCGGAACAGCAATGAATCACCCCCCTGTGGCCTAGCAGCGGCCACAGCTGCGGTAGCTGCAGCGGTTGCAGCCTCGGTCAATGCGGCGTACCGCTCGTCGAACGTCTCCATCAGGGTGGTCTTGATAGACCCAAACATCTCCGGGATCTCAGCCCGGATCGCCGCCGCCACCTCCTCGTGGATCATCTGACGAATATCTTCGTCACTCATACCGCTCGAACTTGCCCCGTGCCGCGGTCTAACCATGATATCTCTGAAATACAACAAAAACTATCAGAGATTCTACCGAGTATAATCGTACTCGACACGCAACCCTACTCAGTCCCAGATATCCAGGGATTCTTACTTGGGCCTCCCACTGACCCGGTGTCCTCGGTAGTACGGGCCCAATACTACCGACCACACCGCATCAATGTTCATCCCAAGTCCTCCTCCCCAAACTCCAGATAGTGAGTACTCTACTTCTGATACGCTCTATCTACCCGCATACTAGCAAAGCATCTCATATAGGCAACTTCCCTAGACTAAGGCATCACAAATCAGGCCACTCTAGTCCTAACATGAATACTTAGTCTTCTAGCATGCATAACAATTCATATTATATAATATTGTAAGGTATTTTGGGGATCTTTACCGTTCGGGCGCTGACTGATCGTACACACTGCTTCTTTCTTGCTTACCACAAAACCATTTACAAAGTTTATGCCTTTATTTGAAAAGTTTCCTCAAATCCTCGGTTTGAGTTCAGTTCCCCCTAAGGTGCACCCGAATCCCTCAAACCAAGGCTCTGATACCAATTGTAACAGCTCAAATTTTTCAAACAAATTTTTCATTTTAAAAAACATAATTGTTTCCATTTTAAACAAGACATAAATAGTTGATTATTCAGTCAATACAAATATTCAAAATCCCAAGATCATAAAACCATCTTCAGTGTGTATCGATCATGCCGGCGCCTTCCCACGGTCCTCGCTAGTACCTGAAATACATGCACAACAACTGTAAGCATAAATGCTTAGTGAGTTCCCCAATATACCCTTACGCACATACGCCTTTCCAGGCCCTGACCTTCCGGTCCTCATAACATAATCGCCTTCCGGCCCATAACATATTGCCTTCCGGCCCACATATCATACATATCATACATAACAATTAACTTACCACATATAGCATACATATCACATAACATATCCGACCTTCCGGTCACACAGTCAAACCCTTCCGGGTACAGTATAGTGAGAAGACTCACCTCGTAAGTGCTGAAAGCTAGCAACTCCTGAAATCACTCGCGCACAAACCAACGAGCTACAACCCTCCTATAACATTATATAACTCATTAACACTCATATCATCTAAGTGTGACTATCCCTAAGAAGTCAGACTTAGGTCAACTCTGGTCAACAGTCAACTCGACTGGACTCGGCGAGTACCATGGCGACTCGGCGAGTCTAGTCGTCCTCACAATTTCCTGAATATTCCCTTTCTACTCGTCGAGTATCCCTCATGACTCGACGAGGTCCTCGTGGAAGAATCGCGGGGGCCACCCCGACTCCACTCGCCGAGTCTGATGAACAACTCGGCGAGTCCCAGCAAATCTTCAAGCTACTCGCCGAGTCTGAAGAACAACTCGGCGAGTCCATGCCATGCAGACGAGTAACTGCTTTCTGAGATAGGTCTCGTCCCAAGGTACACATGCATGGGACCTTCTGGACCTCTAAGGGTCCTAATACAAGACTATAATCGTGGAATAACAAGGCATTACTTCATCAAATCACTAAATGGGTTCTATAAACCCTAATTTCATAAATACATCAAAATAACAGATTTGATCCGAGTATTACCTGGAAACGCACTCTCTGTGTCCCCCAAATCTCAGGACTCAATCCTCCTTGATATTCCTTTAGCCAAATCCCTCTTCTTCTTGCCTAACCAATTCTTCCAAGTTCCAAAGCTTTCTCCCTTGCTCTAGGCGCCCACAGCGATTAGGGTTCCTCTCAATTGATCAAAAGACTGAAAATGACGGCCTAAGAGGCGTTAAATACGACCCAAACTGAACGGTTAGGGTTTCTGCTGAACAGCGTCGACTCGCCGAGTCCATATCTGGACTCGTCGAGTCCAGTCGCGGACCCGCGACCAAGTCCGCGATCCTACTCGGCGAGTCTAGGCTCCAACTCGCCGAGTCCCCTCTTAAATCACCCCAAAAACATAATTTTAATAATACCTGGGATTCCGGGCTATTACAATTATCATAAAATAGTGTTATCCACACGTCCACACAATAGTTGTCCATCCACATTATAACCTAGCCCTATATATATATATATATATATATATATATATAGAGAGAGAGAGAGAGAGAGAGAGAGAGAGAAAGAAAAAGAGGTATGTTCAATTGAGAAAATAAAAAAAAAATGGTTGAGGATTGCGGGAATCATTCTCAGCTACTCATTATTTTTGCCGCAAAAGTTTCCGTCGTACCAACAGAAATGAAAAAGGAATACACATATGTTCTCAAAAAAAACTTGTTTCCTTAAACTGTGCTAATAATTACCTCAATATATATAAAACATAGTTTTTTCCTTTTTTTAATTTTTAAAAAACTATTTTATGTAAAAATGATTTTAAATAGACCAAAATTCATAATTTTTTATTCTTTACAAATAGACATTCATATTGATATAGTTTTAAGATAAAATAAAATATTTTTTTAAAAATTTTCAGCTATCATTATTTATAAGTGAATAAAAATGTATTAGATTTTTTGTACAGTACGTTCGTTATTCATTTTATGAATAAAAAATATGATTAATTTTCTTTACAGATTAAGCATCATTCATATATAAATATAACATACGATAAACTATTTACAGCTTACATCAACTCTCGTCACATTTTATATTCACAAAGAATAAAACATGTATTGACTTTTCCTCACAAGTTATATTTATATACGAAGAACACATTTATCATAATTGTGTTATAGTTCATTTGTTATCCTATATGAATAAGTAGTTCAAAATTTTAAAACACTTAATCTTTGTTTAACATACTACTTATTTATATATGAATAACAAATGAATTGTATCAAAAATCTTAGAAATGTTTAATTAATATATGAATATAACATATGACGACATTTAGTACACATTTTATTCATATATAAATATAAATGTGACGAAAGATAATGTAAAAAAAATATATTTTAGGTAAGAAAACTTTATAACGTGTTATATTCATATATAAACGATACTTAAACTGTAAAAAAGTTATGTATTCATTTTATTAATAAATGAGTAACGAATGTACTGTAATAAAAATCTGATGTGCTTTTATTCATTTATGAATAACAATAACTGAAACACTAATTTTTTTTATTTTATCTTAAAACTATATCAATATGTCTGTCTATTTATAGAGAATAAAAATAATGAATTTTGATATATTTAAAATAAATTTCGATAAAAATAACATTCTAAAAATAAAATAAACAAAAAAAATATGTTTTTGTGTATATTAAGGTAATGATTATCATATTTTAAAGAAACATGTTTGGTTGGAAAACACATGTGTATCTGTTACCAATTCCGTTGGTACGTCTAAGTTGATTAACTCATTCTTAACTTTTTTTTCTCAATTGAACCATCCTATATATATATATATATATATATATATATATATATATATATATATATATATATATATATATATATATATATATATATATATATATATATATATATATATATATATATATATATATATATATATATTGTTTTGAAGTTAGGAGAAGTGTTTGGAGTATTGATTTGGGAGTTGAGAGATTCGAATCGGAAAACAATCTCAATCCATATTAAGGGTTTAATGACATCCATTTTCATATAGTAAATAAATATAAAATAATAGAAATAATATATTTCGGATATCTGTTAAAATATCCAAAAAAAAAAATTTAAAATCATGATATGAAAATCTGAAATCGAATTCGAAAGACTGGATATCCAATTTGTAACACTCATATTTTAAAACAAAGAAAGGTGTTGTGGTTGCATAATTACACCATGATATTTAATCATAGTAAAATATGGTTTAACAAAATTCTTTTTCAAAATATTAGAGTTACAGTTTTTGGAGTTACAAAATCAATATCTACAACCTCAATAATTAATCAGAAGATATTATACAACCTTCCAGGCTATTTTTTAATATTCCAGAATTCTTCTGCATTCCAAAATATGTAGTTCATTTTGGAGTATTATAACTGACGGATAAATCTTTGTGAACATCAACCTAAGTTAGTTATTTAATGTAGCAGATGGAAACTAATGATAAATAAGTAGCTTTTTATAGTTTTTTCATAGGTTTAGATACAAATTAACCTTCCATTTCTGACACAATTTTCAGATTCCTAATATGTTCTTTGCATTCTAGACTCCTTTATAGGTTAATATTCAATAAGAATACATATACAAGTAAAGAAAACAAGAACTATATCGTAATATGCCTGCGGTTCAATTTTGAAATTAGCCAGTGTTCTTCTAGTTTAAGAAATGAATTTAATATCGTAATACACACAGTTCATTGCCATATAGTGAGCCTCGAATGTGGCTCTTTCATTATTTTTAGTTTACAACATTTTTTTATGTGAAATACAAGTTCCAAAACGCACAATTTTGGCTAGAGATCTTTAGGATGCTGCTCTTTAGAGTGTCTCCAAAATTGATTTTCGTATCTGGTGGGGATGCCATAGTTTAATGCCTGTTGATTTTGTGTAACTTAGCCTAGGTTGTTGTTGGTGCTTTAACGTTGTTCTTGTTTTTTTCAATTCATTTATGTTAGTGATTTTTTTACTTCACTTTCTTGTATAATGTATATTTGTAATTTGTTGGTTCAGTTATTTAATAAAATGAAAATATTTAACGGCATTGAAGGATAAAATGATATTTTCTCATTCAACACAACGATTCAACACTTTCAACCAAAAATTATATTAAAAAATTTTAATAATTTTAAAATTTTATACATCTTAAAAATTTAGTTCCTATAAAAAAAGGACATACAAGGACACAGACTTGTTGTGTTAATACAAGAGTAAATTACATGAATGGTCCCTATGGTTTGGGGTAATTTACACGTTTGGTCCTTAACTTATTTTTTTAACTCGGAAAGTCCCTATTGTTTGTTTTTGTTACACTATTGGTCCCTACTGTTTGCTTTTGTTACGCTCTTGGTCCTTATCTTTCCTAAAAATACTATTATTTAAATATAGAAAAATGGTGGGGTAGGTAAGGTAAGGTGAGGGGATGAGGTTGGTGGTGTGTTTATTTAAATAAATAACAAATCAAGGGAAAATAGGGTTTTTAGGTAAAAACAAGAACCAAACGCGTAATAAAAACAAACAGTAGGGACCTTCCGAGTTAAAAAAATAAATTAGAGACCAAACACGCAAATTATCCTAAACCATAGGGATCATTCGTGTAATTTACTCTTAATACAATTTAGAAAAATAAATGAATAAAACCCATAAAATTGGATAGGCATGGGAGCGGAGCTTTTATTATACTAGTAATATGCACATTAAAAGCAACGTTGGATGTGGCCCAAATAAGGAAATTAATTCATTACTTCTCTGTCGTCCTTTTCAAATTCTTTAATCTAGTAAAAAGTGACACCGTTTTAAAATGGCAAGTTGCAATTGTGTCCTCTTGCTTAAGATAATGAAATGTTGAATCGATGTTGACTATTTCTGGAGGCTGATTCTTCGACAGCTAAATTTTAATCTAATCTATTTTAATAAATAAATGTTCTTTTTTTATATGTCATATTCTTATTGATTTTGTTACATGTTATTTTATAATTATTTTTCATTTAAAGTTTTTCTACATTGCATTTTGTGGTTGTTTCATTTTTATTAAATTTCACATAATACTTAATTAAATTTATTAATTGTAATAAATATAATACTAAATGCATTTCAATTATATTAATTGACTTTCCTTTAAATTTAATTTTTTTTAAATTAAAGCATATTAGTTTCTTTTGTTTATTTATCTCAATTATTTGTTTAAATTTAAAAGGGAAAAAACACTTTAATTTTAATAATTCAATATTTTTCTAATTTTTCTTATAAATTCAAATTTCTAAAATGTTTAGAATTTTATATATATATATATATATATATATATATATATATATATATATATATATATATATATATATATATATTTAATAAACTCATTAATACATGAATTTTAAACCTAATCCACTATATATATATATATATATATATATATATATATATATATATATATATATATATATATATATATATATATATATATATATATATATATATATATATATATATATATATATATATATATGAATGAACGTTTAATCGATAACATTTCTTATACAAGAACATTTGAGAACAATTTTGGACCACATAATTTTTTTAATTAAAAGTTTAAAACTATAAAATAATATTCATAAAAATCAATCAATTGTTACAAACAGTTAAAAACTCACTGACCAAAACCACTCACCACCCATCACCACTACCTACCACCTACCACCATGTACCACCACCCATCACTACCGACTAGCACCACTCATCACCACCCACCCACCTCCACCCATCACCCACTAAAACCACCACCTGCCACAACCATCACCACCTACCTCCACCACCCATCACCACCCTCTCAATCACCTATTACCACCACCCGCCACCACCACTTTTCACCACCCACCATGACTAGCACCCACCATCACCACCCGCTAACACTAACCCACCCATAACCTACCAAAACAAACACCCACCACCATAATCACCATTTACGTTCACCACCCCACCCACCTCAATCACCGATCACCACTACCCTTCCCCCCACCACCAACCACCTGATGGGTTTAATACAAACAATCCTATGTGTGCATGCAACCCTAGTATTGGATCTATGTTTTCACTATTAGTTATACAGCTTTATGAACACAAAAAGAAACCTGGCATGCTACTATAATTTTCGAAATTCATATATAAAGCTAGAATACATACCTTTTGTTGTTATATAGCAATAACAACTAGTTCCTTGAATTTCCTTAGCTCTTGAAAGCAAGTACCACAAGTGTAGTACCTCTAATGGAGTCACAAACACCATATGCAACTTGGATGAAGAAGAGAAGAAAGGGAGGCACCAAAAACGGCTGGAAACCCTAATGGAAGTGTTGTCCATGTTTTTGGGGCATAGGGGCCCTTTATATACATGTAGGCTATTAGGGTTTACAACTAGGAAACCCTAATTTGACTGCTTAGGCCCTAAGCAGCCCATGGACTCCTTAAACATATCCCTTGGACGATTTCTAATGGGATTCCCATAGAATTCATCCAACCTATATTATTAGGTGATCCATAGCCCAATTCTAATTATCTTATAATTACAACTTCAGTCCCCTAAGTTTAATTAATCTCTTTTAGCCACAAAAATTAATTAACAATTAATTCTTGACTAATATTAATTAAACAATATGATTTCTCCTTTAATATATTATTCTCATAATATATTAATAAATCATATTTAAACCTTTCTCTCCTTAAATCATCCTACATATTGCTATAGTGAAGGCAACCCAAAAGGACCATGCTCATAATCGGGTCAAGTACATACCAAAATAGTTATGGACTTAGACACTAATCCAACAGTCTCCCACTTGGATAAGTCTAATAACTATTTTCCGTATGACTTCAAAACCTGATCAGCAATCGTAGCTTTCAAAAGCCGCTGTCAACTCTGATCTTATCAGATAGCGTGTCCTCTAGATAAGGGATTATATATTCCTCCATTCTCAAGATATCGTATAGACAAAAGACATGAATTTCAATCATTCTCTCTATACTTTTTCCCGACTTCCGATTCATGACGACTGATAACAGACTACAATTGAACACATCAACTTAGTCCCGGCTTGGCCAAGCGCTTAGATGTCATCACTAAATCATCGAGAGGCCCACATATATCGCTTTTATCCCACTTTGGGTAAAAGGAATGGATAAACTTCGATTCAAATGCTCGCTTGCATTTACTGATCGAATCACACACAACAATAAGTTTTATAACACCAAGTTACTGGTGCGTTTACTTATTATCAATGTGTAACTGACCAACAAATAACAACTCACACGTCTCGGTTTCAAGAATATACAATATTATCGTCTCACTAATCACTCGTGATAAAACCGTGAAGTGATCCAAGTGAGCGTGGGTTTAATCCAATACTTTAATCTTATCAAAGCATTCACGAACTCTGCAGCAAACTTGTGCCATGTCTAAACACTTCAGACAATCTACAGACAGATTCATGACAGTCTTTATTCATACCTACTCCCAACGTATGACCAACTGTGGATGTTTGAATAACCTAGTTATTCTGGAAGTCAAAACATGCAAATTGAAACATGACAACAATACTTAATCCTATATGGCCCCAAACTTGTGAGAGTAAATAAAACCCTTCTATTTATCCACCATATTGATTACTCATTATTTATCATTTAATGTTTCGGATAATCAACTCATTACTTGAATCATACCAACAATTGTCCCATGCTCTAAACATGCACACTTTGTTTCCTGTGGTCCATGCTTTGTGAAATAGATCACCTGAAAACTTTTCCAATGATGCTCATTTCACAATTCCTTAATCCTAATTATTAGTTTAGGAACACAAGGTTCTTGCCACTACTAGAATATGCTAGATTCTAACATTTTACGCAACGATCCTTTCGTAAAGTCATAGCACAAAAATCACCAAGACTTGGCTAATGAAATTACAAAGTGCTTTCTTAGAAATTGTTACAAGACAATTCCATAGATGTGAAGTCTCACATTCAAAGTACATTCCTTTGAACATCCTTCTTGCATAAAAGTTTCTAATCTAGGCATAGACTCTCAATATCCAACTCCCAATATGGAAACATTTCCACATTTGCCATATGACAACTCATTCTTAATAGAATCTTATCTATTCTTAATAATGTCGATATGGTCCATCCAATACCATACTTTCAACTACTTACAAGCGATCAATCCTCAGCGAACTTTGGATCATCCTTTGATAGTTGTTAAATTCTTTCAGTCAAAACCAATTCTATTCCTTTTTCCCTCTTAATGCGCTAGACATTTGGAAAATTTTAGAATGGTAAAATACTATAGCATTTACAATCGATCCTATACCCGAAGCGTATGGGACACGATGCATAATGTCTTACATAAAGATATGATACTTTACCAATCTTTTGCCATAATATTTTATGTGTCATGTTCTCACAATTCGAACTATGAAGAGGGATGCCGTAATCATAATCGAAATTTGAGAACACACAATGTATCCTTTGACTGAAGATATTAAAATTTCTTAATCTAAGCTTTAGATTTTGAAACGAAGTATAATATTCTCTCCCTTAATTATAGCAAAACAACTTTTCAACCCATGCAACTTTGCAAATGGAATCTTTGTTTTTCTATAATTAATATTGCTAACTTGCAATACTCGCCATAACAATCATACAAGCATAACACTTATGCTCCCACTATCATGATGATTATCATATAAGCATAACATTTATGCTCCCACTAGCTTTGACATGTATTCAGAAAACAAATGAACTTTCAGAAAACAATGCCTATTGAATCTCTGAAATTCATATTTCTAATACCAGATGCTTCGATAAGCCTTTATCTAAGCTTCTTAACCTTATACACTTTTGCCTTAGATAGCTCATATGTGTGTTTAAACAATTCATAACTTATGTTACTAAGTTCCAAATGTTGAAACTAATTGCCAAATCTCACAATTCGAACTATGGAAAGGGATGCCGTAACCATAATCGAATTTGAGAATACAATTTTCACAATTGCTATCTTCTTAAAATCTCTCTTAGTGAAAGCATTTCCTCACAGTCATTTTCATGAAGGAGGGAATCTTATGACACTTAGATTTTATGGTGTATGAGTTCCTATCCATGTGAATTTTCCAAAAACAAGGTTTGCGACAAATCCAAACTCATATGGACTGAACTTTCTTAATCTTGATTTCTTGCCCTATGGTAACACGAGTGCCCACCATGCCTTCCAAGTAGTTTAGTAACTTGTCCTTACATATCAATTTACTTTCCATCGACTAAGGCTTTAGTGTGTATTCAAATGAGAGCTCATAGAACTCATATACACAATTAACTCAATTGGAATGACACAGAAACAAAACAATGTCAGCACGATAGGTTGTAAACCTCAAGTCGTGTGCTAGTGATGATCGATAAGGTTTATTCTTGATTTGTTCTTGAAACCTTTTCAAGACCATTAAGACTCCCACTGACTTCTTGACATATAAGATTCTCTTGTCAAGAAACATTTCTTGACAAACAAATATTCAATAGTTAGTGAAGCATTTATCAAGACAAAACACTTCACATAATTGGTCCTAGTTGGTCTTTGTCTTATCCAAGACAGCACAACTTACCAATTTCAAATGTGCAAGAATAAGAAAACTTTTCCAAATTCCACATTTGATGAGTGTTATAAACCTACTTAAGACTTTTCACTCAATGTCACAATCTTGACTCTAAGACTTGATATTGGAACGAAGTATGATTGACTCTTTGATTTAACCATTTCTACAATTCTCAATTCCTCTTCTTAGACATGCAATCGCACTAAGACTCACTTAGAGGATCAATTGAGACATGGTTCTTAATCATAAAGACTTATCATAAAACACAATAAAAGGTACTCTCCCTTCTTCTTAGAATAGAGAAACTTTTATCTTTCTGCCTACTTGATTCTTCTTTATTCGTTCTACTATTCATTGAAACTCTTTCAATCAACTTAGAATTATACTTAATCTTATAAGTATAACCATATTTACTAAACTTTAGTAAATCATGACGAATATCTTTGTCACTCTTGTGGTAGACTTGATCAACGTACGACCTAGTGTACTCGATCTCCTAGTCCTTCAATTGACACTTTGCCAAAGAATTAGTCTAAGGTTCCCAAATGTGAAAGTTTTTCATTCATCATACAATGCACATTGCATGATTCCAAGTTTCTTTCCAATTGAAACTTGGGTGATGAGAAACTCTCCCTATTTGGTAAAATTTTGACATTTCCACAAATAACACAATTAAGAATCAAATCCATTATTGCTAATAATAGAAACATTCAAACATCAATTCTTTCATACATGCCATTGCAAGGATAAATAAATAAGATAAAGTCAAAATTCATTTTATTGCGGAAAAAATTTTGTCCTTACAATTCAACTCAATTGAAAAACTATGTTATTACATATTTCTTAACAATCTATTCTAACTCCAAGTAGTAGCTCAAGAATCCATTCTTCAAGTAATGCGATCGAAATCCATTTCTTCATGATCAGATTCAGCTCACTTCTTTTCTCAAGCTTCCTCTCTTTTCTACGATCCTACAAAACATCAAAATGTAATCTTATCACATCATGTATTAAGAATCTAGAATAGGAACTCAAAAGAGTTAGTTAATGGATTTTACCTGAAGCAGAGTCATACGTCTTGACTCTCCCATCTCTTAGATCTCTCAGATAATTAGGGCAGCTTTGTTTCCAATGCCCCTTCTCTTGGCAATAAAAGCAAATAGACTCCTTTGGCACAACACATCGGACAATCACAGACTTAGTTCTTTCTGGACTTCCAATGTTGCCAGTATCCATTGAAGTTTGGGAGTTTGATTCACTAGACAAATTTGCTTGACCAGCACGCCAAGTCATTGCTGATTCAACAGCTATAAGCAAATAGGTGAGATCAATTAGGGTCACGTCGTGGTCCATCATATAGTACTCTCTAACAAACTCACTATATGATTCAGAAAGTGACTGAAGAACCCAGTCAACAGCCAACTCACTTGAAATCTCGACACCCAACATGCTTAACCTATCAATGTGTGACTTCATCTCTAAGACGTGTGCACACACAGGTTTCCCATCTTCGTGTTTACTCGCCAAAAGGGCTTGAGTGAGCATGAACTTTTCAAGCCTTTGAACTTGTGGGTCAGGGAGAACAATTGGAGGAGGTGGAGGAAGTGAAGCATGACTCTCATTTCCTTGATCATATCTCGGAACGTCATCTTCATTTGGAAAGCTTGTTCCAAAGGATTTGGGAAGACCATTGTAAGATTCAGACATCTACAAACCGGGAGAAAATTCAAGTTATGTTGATTAGAATTCTTGATGTAACACCCAAATGAAACATCAAGCTAGGATCCAACACAATACTCTATAACCTAGAAGAGGGATGCCGTAATCTAGTTGTAAAATATTTGAAGGTAGGTAAATGACGATTTACCAATTTCCACCATGAAAAACGAAAAAGAAGTTTAAGTTTTAAATGAATTGAAACTCCTAGATCTTTTGAGACTCATTGAACTCTTCAATGGCATGTTTAATCTCGATTATGCCCTACTATTCGTGACTGGGATGCCGAGGATCACAAACAAGGTGTGAATAACCATACGAATCACGTGGTGCACCCAATGCTACGGTCACCTAATCAATGTGCCGGTTAGCCACACACGATCCATTGATCTATGATAAGCATCGAGCCACCCTTCGCCACCAATGTCATCCCCAAATTAGTGTGCCGGTTAACCACACACGCTCCACTAACGTTTGACAAGGGTACGAAGTGTAATTCCATGGGTTAGCATACAATTTCACATTTTGCCTAAAGTAACTATGATTTGGGAATTTGAAAAAAAAAATTTAGTTACTTTGTACTTCATTATACTTATAATGGAAGGTTTCTGTCCTATCTTACCCGTTCGGCTAACGACCCTCCACTAGTCAAGAGTGCGGTGGGTAAGAGTGGATACCCATTCAATCGCCATTTTATAGGCAATTTCCTTAAACACCCCTTATAGACTAGCTTCGTGAATGAGGCCTACTAACGGTAAGACTGAATTTTTAGTTATACATATATAATATTAAACTTTTAATGTTACATATAGTATAAGGGTGTATTTTACACTTTTAAAATACTAGGTGGTTTAAATTATACTTTTAATTAACCAAAATCATTATGGATTTATTAACTCTCTTTTAATTATACACTTAATTAATTTAATAAAACCATAAGGGTTTAATTTGAACTTTTCAAAAACAGGGTTTTGGATTTTAGACTTTCAAAATTAACTTTTAATCAACAATTTAAATTCCAAAACTTGAGGGCAAGTTTTGAAACTCTTCAAAACAATTAGGTTTTAATCTCACTTAAAATTTTGAATTTGAGACATTTAAATTAAAATTTTAAATATTAAAACTGTTGATTTAATAATTACCATAAATTAAACAATTAATTTAAATTATTAAATCACAAGGGATTATCTAGATCATGAGGATAATTACCAATTATACATCTAAGATATCCAAATCCCTTGAATCCCTCTCTAAATCTCGAAAATAAGGGATGGGATAATTCAAGATCTTTAATTACCATATTTAACAATTAAAAGATAATTACAAGATATGGGATTATCCAAATCCCTAAAATTTAGGATCTAACCTTAGGGAAGGAGGTAATTTCGAAATCCAAGGGTTGGAAAACCCTAGATTTCAAAATCTTGGAGGCTAAGGAAAGGATTTGGGAAACCTTAGCAAAAATCGCCATCTAGGGTTTAGCAACCCTAATTGCGAAAAATACCTAGCCTTTAGGGTTCATTAGCCATAAACCCTAATATGTCAAGTTCATAAATTTGAATAAAAGCTAATTGAAAACAAAAACCTGGCTCTGATACCACTGATGGGTTTAATACAAACAATCCTATGTGTGCATGCAACCCTAGTATTGGATCTATGTTTTCACTATTAGTTATACATCTTTATGAACACAAAAAGAAACCTGGCATGCTACTATAATTTTCGAAATTCATATATAAAGCTAGAATACATACCTTTTGTTGTTATATAGCAATAACAACTAGTTCCTTGAATTTCCTTAGCTCTTGAAAGCAAGTACCACAAGTGTAGTACCTCTAATGGAGTCACAAACACCATATGCAACTTGGATGAAGAAGAGAAGAAAGGGAGGCACCAAAAACGGCTGGAAACCCTAATGGAAGTGTTGTCCACGTTTTTGGGGCATAGGGGCCCTTTATATACATGTAGGCTATTAGGGTTTACAACTAGGAAACCCTAATTTGACTGCTTAGGCCCTAAGCAGCCCATGGACTCCTTAAACATATCCCTTGGACGATTTCTAATGGGCTTCCCATAGAATTCATCCAACCTATATTATTAGGTGATCCATAGCCCAATTATAATTATCTTATAATTACAACTTCAGTCCCCTAAGTTTAATTAATCTCTTTTAGCCACAAAAATTAATTAACAATTAATTCTTGACTAATATTAATTAAACAATATGATTTCTCCTTTAATATATTATTCTCATAATATATTAATAAATCATATTTAAACCTTTCTCTCCTTAAATCATCCTACATATTGCTATAGTGAAGGCAACCCAAAAGGACCATGCTCATAATCGGGTCAAGTACATACCAAAATAGTTATGGACTTAGACACTAATCCAACACCACCAACCACCACCACATATCACAACTCACCACCACAACCCATCACCACCACCTCCACCCAGCACCTACCAAAACCACCACCATTCATTATCATCACCACCCACCACCCACCACCTGCCACCACCCAACCACCATCACCTGACACCACTACTACCACCCATCACTACCTCCACCACCCATCACCACCACCCGCCGCCACCACCAACCACCCATCACTATGCACCACCACTCATCACTACCACCCACCACCGACCACCACCAACTACCACCTATCACCACCACCCGCCTCTACCACCCATCACCCACTAAAACCAACGTACACCATCACCACCCTCACCACCAACCGCCACCCACCCACTGTAACACCCAAAAATTTCAAACCAATTTGAACTTTTGAAACATATCAAGTTCATCAAAACATTAAAACTTTGTTTTCAAAATATTATTTATCAGAGTATTCCCAGAAACATAAACATAATATGAGGAGTTGTATGATCATGCCTTCGCCTTGCCGTGATCCCCTGATGTACCTGAAACAATAAACTGAAACTGTAAGCCCGCAAGATTAGTGAGTTACCCCCAAAATACCGATACACATACAGTCCACATAACCATGTCAGCAATAACATATCATAACCAACTGAACAGAACAACACATAACGGATCCACAGCCCTACAGACTGTAATACCCACGAGCCCACAGTACGAGTCCCCCTCAGCCCGTAACTGGAATGCTCCCGAGCCCACAATACGAGTCTCCCTTAGCCTGTAACTGGAATGCTCCTAGGGTTTGTTGGCTACCGCACAAAGTAGTACAACCTCAACCCATCCCATATGACAAACACATAAATCACATGAATCGAGCATGCAATAACCATATAACATCACATGTAGTCCTACAGACCCACCTAACAGGCATAACCACTAGCATGCAACACTAAGTCATACTCAGCATCTAACACAGCTCAAGATAAAATATCAAATGGGTCGGCCTTGGTGCCTTAGACCCCTTAGTATAGTGAGGATAACTCACCTCGCAACTGTCGTATGAACTAGAAAGCTCAACTCCCGGATCACTAACACGAACTTCACCATCTATAATTACCATAATACCCTTAGAAGTCAACTGGTCAACCCTTGCTCCAAGTCAAAGTCCACAGTCCATGTTGACTCGACTCGTCGAGTGCAGCTCACCGACTCGTCGAGTCCCTCCTGAACTCGAGAAGTCGGGAAATCCTTGATTGGCTCGTTGAGTTCCCCTTCAGCTCGCCGAGTTCACACATGTCCGGGAATTGGGAGAAACCCTAGCTGAGTTGCCGAGTCTTTGAACGACTCGTTGAGTTCACGGAAATCTTCAAAGGGCTCGTCGAGTTGTTCATCAACTTGTCGAGTCCATGACCATCTTCAACGGGCTTGCCGAGTTGTTCATCCAACTCGTCAAGTCCTTGCAGACCTTTATCCATGCATACGCATTTTAAGCCATGGCAAGGTTCCAGATTACAGATCCAAGCTTCTAAGGCATGTTTATCACGTAAATTTGAAAACTTTACGCACATGCAAGGCTCTAAAGGCCCTAAATGACTAATCTAAGCTTCCAATGGAGCTTTACACCTTGGGAGAGTCTCATCCTTGCACAAGCTGGAAACTTTATGGACTAAGAAGCCCAAGGGAGCTCAGTTATGAAGTTACAACTTCAGATCTTAGCTTGCACACAAGGATAGCTTCCAATCATACCATGAAAACCCTAAGATTTGTCCAAAGAGGGAATCTAGAATGAAATGAGGTTAGGGTAACAATTTATACCTTCTAGAAGATGCCCAAAAGGTAGATTTCAGATCCCACAAGCTCCTTGCTTCTGAATACTTGCTCTCCAAGCTCCTTTCTCCACAAAATCCTCTTCTAAGCTCAAAAGTGCACAAATAGAACACACACACTCGATTAGGGTTTGAGAAGGACAAGAAGCAGTAAAGGGGATGCTGGGGGAGGCCAATGATCCTTTAAATAGGGTGCAAAACCCCGAGATCTAGGGTTTCATCTGCCAGCTCATACTCGTCGAGTCCCTTCCTGGACTCGGCGAGTAGGTCATTAAAATATGTGGACCAACCCGCTGCTACTCGACGAGTAGGGCAATCAAGTCGTCGAGTAGCCCCTTGAAATCGAGAAACTCACACATTAAATTAATACCTGAGAAACGGGAAGTTACAATTCTCCCCCACTTGAACTAGACTTCGTCCTTGAAGTCTGCTGCAGCGAATAACTCTGGGTAATGCTCCCGCATTTCAGCCTCCGTCTCCCACGTCCACTCGGACCCCCTCCGATGCTCCCACTATACCTTCACCAAGGGTATCTCTTTATTTCTCAGAATCTTCATCTTTTTCTCCAGTATGGCCATAGGCCTCTCTACGTAATTTAGGCATTCATCCACCTGAATATCTTCCAGCGGCACCACCTCCTCGTGATCCGTAATGCACTTTCGCAGCTGCGAAACGTGGAAAGTGCTGTGTATCCGACTAAGCTCCTCCGGCAGCTCTAGCCGGTAAGCTACCTTGCCAACCCTGGCAATGATCCTAAACAACTCAATATAACGTGGACCCAATTTTCCCCACTTCCTGAAGCGGATCACACCCTTCCAGGGAGAGACCTTCAGGAGTACCATGCCACCGACCTGAATCTCTTACTCGGAGCGGCGCCGGTCGGCGTAACTCTTCTGTCGACTCTGAGCGGTCTGCAGTCGCTGCCTGATCTGCTGAATCTTCTCAGTAGTCTGCAAGACCACCTCCGTCCGACCTATGACAACCCCAATTTCATGGCCAGAAAAGACCGAGTTGTTTATGCTTTGTTTTTAAAATCAGATTAATCTTTTACAGAAAACAGTTGCAGAATTTGTTCCCAAAACAAAACATGGTAAGAATTTATCAAAGCATTTCTTTAAAGAATTGTATTTTCATTATATAACAAAATCTCGGGATGTCATGTTCAATATAGACCAAAAGCATAAACAGAACAACATAGACCTTACAACAGTCATTTATAACTACTAATCTATTAATCCAAAATCTCTCGTCAAGTCCACCGACTTATACTCTTGTGCCATTACTTATAATGCAAAGAAAACTGAGTGGGTCAGGCTTGGGAGCCTGGTGAGGATATAGGGTTTTCGACCCACAATAATATAATTATTATATTCAACCATCAAGCAATCAACCCAATTACCCATCCCCATTATCTTCCTTTATTTCTTGGGATTTTACCCTAAGAATTCAACTACCCGTCATTCATTCATTCCTAAGGACTGACCTAAGGAATTGCCACGAAATCTATTACTACATAAGGCGCATCTACCAACATCATCCTTTAAGCACCTCTTCCAGGATTACGTCATACATTATGAGGTGCGACTGCCAGGTTTATGACATTCTCTTTTAGGCGAATCCGCCGACATTATCCTATAAGCGCATCTGCCAGGATTATCCTATAAACGCATCTGCTAGTATTATGACATTATCTAATTGGTGCATCTACCAATATTATTCTTAAGCGCATCTGCTAGTATTATGACATCTCTATTTGGCGCATCTGCCGACATTATCCTATAAGCGCATTTTCCAGGATTACGACATTGACTACTTGGTGCATCTACCAATATTATTCTTAAGCATCTTTCATACCTCCTTATTTTTATCACATACCAACTATCGCATCTACCCATGTTCTACCCAACATATTCGTAGATATAAAATACATATACAGTTTAACTCATTTAAAAACTATATAAAACGTCCATTCCATACTCATCTCAAATAAGCAAACAATGTATAAACACATAACACGTATTTCATAGCAAATACTTCATGTCTATGTGTTAGAAGAAAGTAACCACACACTCACACATATAAACAACAATATACTTAATACATTCAAACACTACTTGTATTTATTATCGTGTTTATGAAAGGGACTATACACCCACAGGTATAAACAACTTTATATTATACACATAACATGTATTTCATAGCAAATACTTCATATTTATGTGTTAGAAGAAAGTGACCATACACTAACTTGATTAGATGGTGATCGGACAGAACTACGGCTTGTAGAAGTAGTATTCTTCAGTAGATCTGGAAGATCTTCACACACCGAGCTTCTTGCAGGCAGAGCTTTGGCTCGGAAACTCTTTTCTTCTCGGGATCTTCGGGCTTTGGGACTCGCTTCGGGTCTCGGGATGATACCGGGGCTTTGGGTGTACTTCTTTGCACGTAAATCGAGGTAATATAGGTGAGAGATGAGAGAATGAGCAACCAAACTCGACTGGCCCTTCAAATCTATTTATAGGGCAAAATCTGCCCTTGCCACGTCGTGGCACCTTTTTCCACGCCGTGGGCTTGGTCATCACTGCATGCGTCATCGCAAGTTGCATCTGAGGGACTCCGGGAGGTGTCAAAAGACTTGCCACGTCGTGGCACTGCTTGCCACGTCGTGGTATCTGGCAGTTTTGGGGTTTCGCGCCCTGAACTTCATAAATTCATAACTTTCGCATACAAACTTCGTTTTCGACGTTCTTTCTATCGACGCGTAGGTGAGATTATGTTGTACAACTCTCGTTTAGACTCCATTGGCTAATTTTGACTTTATTTTTAATATATTATAAATATATTACTTATATATTATCTTTAGTAGGCCGGGACAGGAAAATTCTGTTCGAAATTCATAACCCCTTCATCTGAACTCCGTTTTCGTCTGTCTTTTTATCGTTGGACTACTATCGAAGACATATTCGACTCTCGTTTAGATCACTAAGGATATATATCTATCTACCTTAAATTCACTATTTGCGTCGCGCCGGGTCGTGCCGGTTCTGTCACGAAACTTCGACGGGTCATAACTTCTTCGTTATAACTCGGATTTTGGCGTTCTTTATATGCACGAAAACCTTGTGACATATACTACAACTTGGTTAAGATTAATACTTCTAAATAATCTTCCATAAAAAAGTCATTTTTGATGCTTATCGTCTCTAAATTGACTAGCCCGGATCTACGGGCGTTACAATTATCTCCCCCTTAGGATGATTACGTCCCAGAATCATCAACGAAAACAGGACTTGTATAATGATTCCATACGCTATCTCTTCATCCTAGGAAATAACCGTAACTTCTATGTTTCCTCGAAAAAGTATTTAACTCTATGGCTTTTTTGACCGCAGACGATGCCCAATCTTGCATCTGCTTATCGTACTATGCGGTACTTTCAATCGTAACATTCGAGTTACCAAATAAGTCCTTATTGTGGACTCCTTCTTCTTCTTAGGATAAATACTTTCCTTTATCTATTGTAACAGGCCGATGGGTCGTGTTCTAATGACCTCTCATCGTATGATGTAACGCTTAGACTCAAGTCTCTTAGCGTCAAATTCCAGAATGGAATATACATTCCTTCACATTCTAATGTGATATAATCACCTTTCAGCATCCAACATTTCTAGCTACAACTTCTTTAACAACGAGCGCGATACTATCGACCGCATTAATTTCAACCTTCTGACTTAAGTCAGATGTTACATCGAACTTGGTCCTCTGGACCATGTAACAAACTCATCGTAGTCGAACTCAAATTGGACATGACCACTAGGGTCGGAATAACAACCATCTTACTAGTCATTACCGAAACTGTGGTAATGACATACCAGAATAAAACGAAATCAATTACTAGCTTCTTGGTAACCTTGTGACTTTCCCCGATCCAAGTGTGAGTCCTATGCTTCCGGTAGTATATGCATCTACTATCTTTCACACCTACTCATACTCGTCCCAAGTATTGTCTCGCAGTCGACCACGCCACCATACAAGAAAATCACAAAACAATTTAACACATACGAATGTGTCCAAATAATCATAAAACTTTCCCTAGACTCTACTAGGACTTCTTCATTGCGTATCTTGATTGGTGATGGAAATGACAGGTGATGAGACAACCTCAAGAATTACACCAATCTCTCTATCATCCTACCAATCGAAGGTGTACTTTAGACGTACCGTACTCCTCTAAACGTACTGTTATTTCATAATACATACTCTAAAGGCAAGATACCACTGTTACGATATCTTCTGATAGGTGTCATCCACTATCATAAGCCTTCTTCGTTTCCTCTATTTACTCAATTTTTCTATGAGTCTTCACCATGACCCTTTGTGCACCCAAGCAGACATTCGGTGTACCAAGCGAGAATTTTAGGATAAGAATGCTTTAATTACGATAAACGTATAAATCTCCTTATCACCCTGAAACTTTTACATGCTAGTTCTAATATCGTAGTCATACGCTTAGAATCCTAAACACATAAGGTTTCCAGATCCGGTCGGCAACAGACCATAGATCCGAACAAATAATAGAATCAATATAGCTATCACACAAAACATTTAGCACATAAAAGCATTTTAGGCATCATTCCTAAAATAAACTAGTGCTTGTGTCAATCTAGGTGTACTACCTAACATATTTTAGACACACTCCTCACAATCATTACTTAGCATTCTAAGTTTAAGTCTAGAAATTTCCTACAAGTTCCTAGTTCGCTTAAACTAATGCTCTGATACTAACTGTGACATCCCCAATTTCATGGCCATAAAAGACCGAGTTGTTTATGCTTTGTTTTTAAAATCAGAGTAATCTTTTACAGAAAACAGTTGCGGAATTTGTTCCCAAAACAAAACATGGTAAGAATTTATCAAAGCATTTCTTTAAAGAAATGTATTTTCATTATATAACAAAATCTCGGGATGTCATGTTCAAAACATACCAAAAGCATAAACAGAACAACATAGACCTTACAACAGTCATTTATAACTACTAATCTATTAATCCAAAATCTCTCGTCAAGTCCACCGACTTATACTCTTGTGCCATTACTTGTAATGCAAAGAAAACTGAGTGGGTTAGGCTTGGGAGCCAGGTGAGGATATAGGGTTTTCGACCCACAATAATATAATTATTATATTCAACCATCAAGCAATTAACCCAATTACCCATCCCCATTATCTTCCTTTATTTCTTGGGATTTTACCCTAAGAATTCAACTACCCGTCATTCATTCATTCCTAAGGACTGACCTAAGGAATTGCCACGAAATCTATTACCACATAAGGCGCATCTACCAACATCATCCTTTAAGCGCCTCTGCCAGGATTACGTCATACATTATGAGGTGCGACTACCAGGTTTATGACATTCTCTTTTAGGCGCATCTGCCGACATTGTCCTATAAGCGCATCTGCCAGGATTATCCTATAAACGCATCTGCTAGTATTATGACATTATCTAATTGGTGCATCTACCAATATTATTCTTAAGCGCATCTGCTAGTATTATGACATCTCTATTTGGCGCATCTGCCGACATTATCCTATAAGCGCATTTTCCAGGATTACGACATTGACTACTTGGTGCATCTACCAATATTATTCTTAAGCATCTTTCATACCTCCTTATTTTTATCACATACCAACTATCGCATCTACCCATGTTCTACCCAACATATTCGTAGATATAAAATACATATACAGTTTAACTCATTTAAAAACTATATAAAACGTCCATTCCATACTCGTCTCAAATAAGCAAACAATGTATAAACACATAACACGTATTTCATAGCAAATACTTCATGTCTATGTGTTAGAAGAAAGTAACCACACACTCACACATATAAACAACAATATACTTAATACATTCAAACAATACTTGTATTTATTATCGTGTTTATGAAAGGGACTATACACCCACAGGTATAAACAACTTTATATTATACACATAACATGTATTTCATAGCAAATACTTCATATTTATGTGTTAGAAGAAAGTGACCATACACTAACTTGATTAGATGGTGATCGGACAGAACTACGGCTTGTAGAAGTAGTATTCTTCAGTAGATCTGGAAGATCTTCACACACCGAGCTTCTCGCAGGCAGAGCTTTGGCTCGGAAACTCTTTTCTTCTCGGGATCTTCGGGCTTCGGGACTCGCTTCGGGTCTCGGGATGATACCGGGGCTTCGGGTGTACTTCTTTGCATGTAAATCGAGGTAATATAGGTGAGAGATGAGAGAATGAGCAACCAAACTCGACTGGCCCTTCAAATCTATTTATAGGGCAAAATCTGCCCTTGCCACGTCGTGGCACCTTTTTCCATGCCGTGGGCTTGGTCGTCACTGCATGCGTCATCGCAAGTTGCATCTGAGGGACTCCGGGAGGTGTCAAAAGACTTGCCACGTCGTGGCACTGCTTGCCACGTCGTGGTATCTGGCAGTTTTGGGGTTTCGCGCCCTGAACTTCATAAATTCATAACTTTCGCATACGAACTTCATTTTCAACGTTCTTTCTATCGACGCGTAGGTGAGATTATGCTGTACAACTCTCGTTTAGACTCCATTGGCTAATTTTGACTTTATTTTTAATATATTATAAATATATTACTTATATATTATCTTTAGTAGGCCGGGACAGGAAAACTCTGTTCGAAATTTATAACCCCTTCATCTGAACTCCGTTTTCATCTGTCTTTTTATCGTTGGACTACTATCGAAGACATATTCGACTCTCGTTTAGATCACTAAGGATATATATCTATCTACCTTAAATTCACTATTTACGTCGCGCCGGGTCGTGCCGGTTCTGTCACGAAACTTCGACAGGTCATAACTTCTTCGTTATAACTCGGATTTTGGCGTTCTTTATATGCACGAAAACCTTGTGACATATACTAAAACATGGTTAAGATTAATCCTTCTAAATAATCTTCCATAAATTCACTTTTGATGCTTATCGTCTCTAAATTGACTAGCCCGGATCTACGGGCGTTACACGACCCATCACCCTGTGACCAACCTCACACCAACAAACCGGGGTGCGACACCTCCGCCCGCACAACAGCTCAAATGGCGGGGCGCCGAGTTTAGAATGATAACTGTTGTTGTAGGGGAACTCCGCAAGCGGTAGGTGAGAATCCCAACTCCCACCGAAATCAATGACACACGCCCTCAACATGTCCTCGAGGGTCTGAATAGTCCGCTCGCTCTGGCCGTCTGTCTGCGAGTTGAATGTTGTCCTGAAGTGCAACCGTGTGCCCAGTTCCTCGTGAAACTTTTGCTAGAAGCGGGAGGTAAACCTAACATCCCGATCAGAGACAATGGAAACGGGAACCCCATGGCGAGACATGATCTCGCGAACGTACACTTCGACCAATTTCTCGGCCGATGAGCTCTCCCGTATGGCCAAGAAATGGGCACTCTTGGTCAATCGGTCCACGATGACCCATATAGCATCAAACCCCTTCGCCGTCCTCGGCAACTTGGTAATAAAATCCATCGTGATCTGTTCCCATTTCCACATGGGTATCTACAGGGGCTGCAGCTTGCCATGCGGCCTCTGGTGCTCAGCCTTGACCATCCTACAGGTCAAGCACCTATCAACATACCAAGCGATCTCATGCTTCATACACGGCCACCAGTAGATCAAACTCAGATCCCGATACATCTTGGTGGCCCCCGGGTGAATAGAGAAATGAGACTTATGAGCCTCCTCCATAACCGTCTGCCTAACCCCACCAGACATCGGTACCCAAACCCGACCGCACCGGGTCAATAATCCCCAACTATCCTGCTCAAATCGGGTATTCTCACCCTTGATCCTCTCCAGCTTCCAGTTCTCCGGTCACATGCCCTCAACCTGGGCATCTCTGATCAAAATCACAAGCGGAGAGTCCACTGCTATCCTCATACATACTGCTGGGGTGAAAGACCCAGCTGACTTGTGGATCAAGGCATTCGCAACCACATTCGCTTTACCAGGATGGTAAAGGATCTCGCAATCGCAGTCCTTGACTACATCCAGCCACCTGCGCTGCCTCATGTTCAGGTTCGGCTGATCCATGATATGTATCATGCTCTTGTGATCCGTGTATATGGTGCAACGGACCCCATATAGGTAATGTCTCCATATCTTAAGGGCGAACACCACTGCCCCCAGCTCCAAGTCGTGCATAGGGTATCTTGTCTCATGCGGCTTCAATTGCCACGACGCATAAGCTATCACTCGTCCTCTTTGCATGAGGACCGCCCCTAACCCTGTGATGGATGCATCACAGAACACCACAAAATCCTCAACTCCCTCTGGGAGTGTCAGGACTGGGGCCTCACACAACCGCTGTCGGAGGGTCTACCGTAAATCCACCCCCTTCCTCGTCAGACGAGTGAGGGGTATCGTAATCTTGGAGAAGTCCTGTATGAACCTCTGGTAGTACCCTGCTAATCCTAAAAGCTCCTGATGTCTGAGGGAGATTTCGGAACCTCCCACTGCATAACCGCCTTGATTTTGGCCGGATAGACCAAAATCCCTTCCTGGTTAACGAGATGTCAGAGGAACTGGACCTCTCGTAGCCAAAACTCACACCTCGAGAACTTGGTGTACAACCGTTCTCGTCTCAAAACTCCCAACAACTCCCACAAATGCTCCTCATGATGCTCTCGTGTCTTGGAATACACCAATATATCATCTATAAACACTATAACCGAGCGATTGAGCATCAGTCTACATACCCGATTCATCTAGTCCATGAACACTGTTGGCACGTTGGTGAGCCCAAACGGCATCACCACGAACTCGTAATGTCCATAAGGAGTTCGAAACGCAGTCTTCTCCACATCCTCCTCTCTGACCCTCACCTGATGATACCTAGATCTCAAGTCTATCTTGGAAAATCAAGATGCACCATGCAACTGATCGAAGAGATCGTCTATCATCGGGAGTGGGTAACGGTTCTTCACCGTTAACTTATTCAGCTCCTGGTAATCAATGCACATCTGGTGCGAACCGTCCTTCTTCCGGACAAAAAGAATCGGCGCTCCCCATGGAGAACTGCTAGGTCAAATGAACTGCTTGCCCAACAGTTCCTATAGCTGCGACGACAACTCCTGCATCTTTGGTGGTGCCAATCGGTACGGTGCCTTAGCGATCAGGGCCGCACCTGGCACCAGGTCGATCCTGAACTCGACTTGCCTCTCCGGAGGTATCCCTGTCAACTCCTTCGGAAACAAATCTGCAAACTCCTTGACCACTGATACATCGGAAACCGAAATCTGATCCCTGACTCGTGTATCTACCACATACGCTAGATAACCCGCACACCCGTGCTGAATGTACTGCCGAGCCCTGGCAGCTGAACAAAACCCTGATTCTACTCTGGTGCCCTCACCATATACAATCAGTTCTTTCCCACTTAGGGTTCGAACTACCACTTACTGGCCCTTGCAATCAATCATAGCACCGAACTGACTGAGCCAATCCATGCCCACAATCACGCACACCTCCCCTATGGGGATCGGAATCAAATCTATCGGAAAGGACACCCAGAAAATCTCCAAGTCACACCCTTGATAAACTGAAGAAGCGAAAACCCTGTGTTCATTGGCAATAGAAACTCACAACGGACACTCTAACTCGCCCACTGGCGCACTGAACTCCCTACTAAAAGACCGAGATATGAAGGACCGACTCGCCCCCGAGTCAAATAAGACCAAAGCAGGCAAAGAGTGTTACACCCCCAAACCAGAACGGCGGAAACGTTCGGGGGCGGAGGACGTCACATTCAATATCATAACAGTTCATAGTAAGGAAAGTACACACCACCATATATATAAAAAGGTTTCCAAATGTTTACATAATCGTATTTGTTACATGTTCAAAAGATAAATACATAAACATCTTTCAAAAGAAGTAATTAACGTCGGAGCATTAATCCCCAAACGTTGGTTTCCAAACCTGCTTAGTGGTTTCTTGAGAATACAAGTTATTTCAAAGAAAAAGTGTCAACAATTAAGTTGGTGAGTTCATAAGCGGTTTTGAGAAAATGTATGCCATTCCAAAGTTCGTGCGTTTTCCAAGAAAATCCCTTATTTTCTTATAAAAGTATGAAATGCATATGAATGTTCGTGGTGTGAATTGTAAATAGTTGCACCAAGAAAATCCTTTATTTTCCTATTAGTTGATTGTTTTAGATACAGGAAAATCCCTTATTTTCCTAAAGTAACAGGAAGTTTCTAATGTCCAAAACCGAAAATCACAAGCAACTGACATGCTTAAAGGTTGAGGCATAGTTTTATATAATAAAGCTATAAGAAGATCACACTTGTTAGATGAAGGATAGTTTTAATAGCTATTCATTCATAAAATCAGAATACCATAATAATTGTCTATCCGGTGAGTTTTATAACCATACTAAACATAATATGCATGTGGCGATGGTCTTCAGGCGTCAAAACATTTATGACAAACTGTCACCCAAAGGACTGTAGCTAATAGTCAGGGCGCGGGATCATGACTTCCCGTATAGATCTATACACATTTGACATGCTCTCCAAACGGGAGACTTTGGTTATAATAGACAGGACTTTAGTTAGTACCTTTTAACAAAAAGGTAGCATTGAAGATGTAATCGTCTCACGGATTCTCAACTAAGTCTGTATTAAAGTGATAGTTTTGTATGCAATGTTTATCCTCTTTCACAATGTTTGACAAAGCATAAATCATAAGTTCTTTGAATGCATAAAATGGCTTAACAAGGATGGCTACCCTGAATACTATGCATTTTGTAATAAATCTAGTGCATGCAAGGTATAACAAGAGTTTTCACGTTTTCACTCGGGATTAACCGGGTGTTTACTTGTATTCTCCCCCGAAATGTATTAAAAGTACATTATAAAGTATTTGAAGGTGTATAAAAGGGGTATGAACTCACTTGATTGAAGTGATTGTTTTGAAGTAGTCGAGAGAAGAATCGAGCAGAACTTCGACTTGAGAGAGTTGAAATCTCGGGATCCTCGGGGATCTCGGGAGTGTGGAACTTCCTTCGAAACTCAAGTATGAAAAACCGGGGCTTCGGGAAGGCTTATCGAGGTAATCACGCAGAGTAACAGCACTTGGAAGGAAAGAAATGAGCACCAAACCTGGCACCCTTAAGCTTCTATTTATAGGGGCTGATTTGGGGTCTCACGTCATGAGTTTGGGTTGCTCACGTTGTGAGGCTTAGTCAGCATGATCCTCTTCGACGAGTTGACATGGATGACACACTGGAACCCATCAATCACGAGCTCATGTCGTGAGCATGGTCCCCTCACGTCATGAGGATGAGTCAGCCTCGGATTTTGTGTCCCGAACTTGTAAAATCCGTAACTTTTGCATACGAGCTCCGATTTCGACATTCTTTATATGCACGTGTAGGTGTGAAAAGGCTCTACAACTCTTGTTTAGACTCCGTCGGATAATTTTGACTTTATTTTTATTATATTATTTTTAACAGGCCGGGCCTGGAAAAGTCCGTTTAAATCCCATAACTCCTTCATCTGCTGTCCATTTTCGTCAGACTTTTTACTGTTGTACTCCTATTGTCGGGGTCTTCAACTTCTGTTTAGTTTGTGTTGGGTAAAGTCCACTCGATCTCTATTTCGAGTTTTTAGTTGTCTACTGCTAGGTCAGAAACTTCCAAAAATCATAACTTCCTCATACGAAGTCATATTGGGGCGTTCTTTTTATGTATGCTCGCGGTTTAAAGATATTTACAACTTTCATTTAGATGCCTAATGCTAAAAAGTATTTTATTGAAATTTCTTGTTTTATGCTTAACAACACTTTACCGGTAGCGTTACGAATCTTTGATTGGTCATAACTCCTTCGTTATAACTCGGATTTTAGTGTGCTTTATATTTTTGGAAACCTTATCACGATATCTACCACATAGTGTACCTAAACAGAGCTTTTGAACATTTCATTTTCGATGATATTCTTATTACTTTACAAAGAGGTTACAAGACTCAACATTTAGCCGTTACATTGACCTGAAATAATGGGTTGTTACAAAGAGTTCACCAAAAACGTACCTAATTACAAGTACAATAGATAAGCATACAACAGATATAGAAAACGAGATAAAGCATAGAAACATACCAGCAACCACATCTGGTGCTGATCTGGCCTCCTCCGCCGTAAGCTAGAAAGTACGACCCTGAGCCTTTGGAGGCTCTGCCCTGACTGGTCTCCCATCCGTGATCCTCAAAGTAGTTGGCGCTGGAGCTTGCACCGGTTTGGTGGCGAGTAACGAGCAGTTGGCCTTCACATGGCCAACCTGATCACAACGGTAACATAACTTCATACTGTTGGATTAGTGTCTAAGTCCATAACTATTTTGGTATGTACTTGACCCGATGGTGCATGGTCCTTTTGGGTTGCCTTCACCAAAGCAACTTGATAGGATGAATTATGGAGAGAAAGGATTAAATATGATTTATTAATATATTATGAGAATAATATATTAAAGGAGAAATCATATTGTTTAATTAATATTAGTCAAGAATTAATAAGAATTAAGTTTGTGACTAAAAGAGATTAATTAAACTTAAGGGACTGGAATTGTAATTATAGGATAATTGCAATTTGGGCTATGGATTGCCTTATATTAAGGAGTGGACGAATTTTATGGGGAAACCCATTAGAAATCGTCCAAGGCCCTTAAGAAAAGGAGTCCATGGGTTGCTTAGGGCTTAAGCATCCAAATTAGGGTTTCCTTGTTAGATAACCCTAATAGCCTTACTATATATAGAACCGTTAAGGCTCAAAAAAGTGGGGAACTTCTCTTCTAGGGTTAATACACGTTTTGGGTAGCCTCCATCCTCTCTCATCTTCATCCTCTTGCTCTTGGTGTTTGTGAACCATTAGAGGAGTGACATTTATGACTCTAAGCTTTCTAAAGTCAATACAAGGAGGAATTGGATTGTTATTGCTACATAACAATCAAGGTAATATCTCAAACCCATTCTTATGTTAATATGATTACTTGTATGCTAGAATTAGGGTTTATAGTCTTGGATAACTTGCATGTACAATAGAGAAACCTAGATCCAAGCATTAGGATTTGTATGAGCACATAGGATGTTCTTATGATAAAAACCCATCAGTGGTATCAGAGCCTTTATTGGTTTCTATTGTATTGATGCCTTGTTGATATGTTCATGCTTGAAAAATTCGTTTTTTGTGAGCCTGCCTGATGGACTCGGCGAGTCCCATTGTGGACTCGGCGAGTCCATTGGGGTACTCGGCGAGTCCTAGCGTCAGAAAGAGCAAATATCGGGATTTCTTGTTGTTTATCTTTGAGATACTTGCCTTTATCATATTAGATCAATATAAATCCGATTTTATGATATATATATGAGTATATTCTTGATCTAATTGAAGATATTTATCAATTAATAAAATATTTATTTCCTTATGTGATAACTGATTAATTATTTTGATTAAATTGGTCAATTGTTTTGCAAGAAATCATTAAATAAATCAAATATGGATAATTATACGATTAAATGTTAATTTAGATTATTTGTTATTTGATCCTTATGTTATGAAATGTTTCATATTTTCCCCTTTAGGTTTTATAGTTTAAATTTAACCTCAAAAGTTTTGTTGTTTTGAAATTTAAATAGTTGAAACCCTAATGTTTTGAAAAAGGTTTCAAAACTTTCCCTCAAGTTTTGGAATTTAAATGTTGATTAATAGTTTAATTTTGATGTATATTTAAATTCTAAACCATAATGTTTTGAAATGTTTCAAAACTTGCCCTCAAGTTTTGGTATTTAAAAGTTGATTAAAAGTTTAATTTAGGAATGTTAAATTCTAAAACCCTAGTATTGTTTTGAAAAAGATTCAAATCACACCCTTATGGTTTTATTAATTAATGAAGGTGTATAATTAAAAGAGGTTTAATAAATCCATAAAGTTTTGGTTTACAATTTAATTGAATTAAAAGTATAATTGTTAAATTTGACCACCTAATATTTTAAAAGTGTAAAATACACCTTATACTATATATAACATTACAAGTCTAACATTATATATATGTATGAGTAAAAGTAAGTCTTACCGTTAGTAGGCCTCATTCACGAAGCTGGTCTATAAGGGGTGTTTAAGGAAATTGCCTATAAAATGACGATTGAATGGGTATCCACTCTTACCCACCGCACTCTTGACTAGTGGAGGGTCGTTAGCCGAACGGGTAGGATAGGACAGAAACCTTCCATTATAAGTATAATGAAGTATAAAAGTAACTAAATGTTTTCATAAAATTCCTAATCTTAGTTACTTTAGGCAAAAGTGAATTCATGCAATTCCATGAAATTACACTTTGTGCCCTTGCAAAGACGTTAGTGGAGCGTGTGTGGTTAACCGGCACACTAAATGGTTCTAAGAAAAGGTAGCAAAGGGTGACTCAATGTTTGTCATAGTTCGGTGGAGCGTGTGTGGTTTACCGGCACATCGAATAGGTGACTGTAACATGTGAGGGCACCATGTAAATTTGCATGGTTATTCACACCCGCTTTGTGATCCTCGGCATCCCAGTCACAAACTAGAGGGGCATATCGAGATTTAAACATACCATTGAAATATTCAATGAATCTCAAAGGATCTAGGAGTTTTCATAGATTTAAAACTTAAATTTCTTTTTCGTTTTTCATGGTGGAAATTAGTGAATCGTCATTCACTTACCTTCAAATATTCTGCAACTAGATTACAGCATCCCTTTTCTAGGTTGTAGCATATTGTGTTGGGTCCTAGCCTTAGTATCTCATTTGGGTGATTTACTAAGGACTCAATCAATCAACTAACTTGAATTCGTTTTCTTCCGTATTGTAGATGTCAAAGTTTGACAACTATGGTCTTCCCAAATCCCGTGGAACAAGCATTCCGCATGAAGATGATATTCCACGATTCGATCGAGGAACAAGAGATCATACTTCTCTTCCTCCACCTCCTCCAATTATTCTCCCTAACCCACAAGTTCAAAGGATTGAAAAGTTCAAACTCACTCAAGCCCTTTTGGCAAGTAAACATAAAGAAGGAAAGACAGTGTGTGCACACGTCCTAGGGATGAAGTCACACATTGATAGGTTAAGAATGTTGGGATCCGTTGTCTGTGAGGAGATAGCTGTTGACTGGGTTCTTCAGCCACTTCCTAACTCATATAGTGAGTTCGTAAGAGAGTACTGTATGATGAACTGCGACGTGAACCTTATAGATCTCACCGATATGCTTATTGTTGCTGAATCAGCAATGGTTTGGCGCAATAGAAAAGCAAAGTTGATTGGTGAATCTGCCTTCAAGACCTCTGTGGATATAGACAATGGCAATGAAAGACATGCTATGATCGAAAAGTTTGATCATAAGAGAAAGGCAATGTTTAAAGTAGTTCCATGTTCCGTTTCAAAAGAGTCAATTTGGTTTTATTGTCAAGAGAAAGGGCATTGGAGACGAAGCTGCCCTATTTACCTAAGTGATCTAAGAGATGGGAGAGTCAAAACGTATGGCTTTGCTTTAGGTAAAATCCATTGACTAACTCTTTTAAGCTCCTATTCTAGATTCTTAATACATAATGTGATAAGATTACAATTGATGTTTTGTAGGATCGAAGAAAAGAGAGGAAGCTTAAGGGAAGAAGTGAGCAGAATCTAACCATGAAGAAATGGATTTCGATCGCATTACTTGAAGATTAGATTCTTGAGCTACTACTTAGAGTTAGAATAAGATTGCTAAGAGATATGTATTAGCATAGTTTTTCAATGAATTACATTGTAAGGACAAATTTTTCCGCAATAAAATAAATTTTGATTTTATTTATCCTTGCAATGGCGTGTATGAAAAATTGATATGAGCAATAATAGATTTGATTCTTAATTATGTTGTTTATGGAAATGTTGAGAATTTACCAAATAGGGAAAGTTTCTCATCGCCCAAGTTTCAATTGGACAGAAACTTGGAATCATGCAACTTGATTGCACGATGAATGAGAAATTTCATATTTGGAAATTAGACTAATTCGTTGACAAAGTGTCAAGTGAAGGACTAAGAAATCGAGTACACAAAGTTGTGTGTTGATTAAGTCCACCACAAGAATAACAAAGATATTCGTCATGATTTACTAAAGGTTTAGTAAATATGATTATACTTATAAGAATAAGTGTAATTCTGAATTGATTGAAAAAGTTTAAATCAATAAGCGGAACGAATAAGAAGAATCAAGTAGGCAGAAAGATAAAAGTTTCTCCATTCTAAGAAGAAGGGAGAGTAGCTTTTATGCTTTATGATAGGTCTTGATGATTAAGAACCACATCTCAATTGATCCTCTAAGTGAGTCTTAGTACAATTGTATGTCTAAAAAGAGGAATCAAGAATTGAAGAAATGGTTAAATCAAGAAGTCAATCATACTTCATTCCAAAACAAGTCTTAGAGTTAAGATTGTGACAAGTATTAAAAGGTTTATAACATTCATCAAATGTGGAAAGTTGTGATGTCTTGGATAAGACAAAGACCAACTCGAACCAATTTATGAAGTGTTTTGATAAAATCTACACTAACTCTTGAATATTTGTTTGTTAAGAAATGGTTATTGACAAAAGAATCTTATATGTCAAGGAGTCAGTGGGAGTCTTAATGGTCTTGAAAGGTTTCGAGAACAAATCAAAATAAACCTTATCGGTCATCACTAGCACATGAGTTGAGGTTTACAACCTATCGTGTTGACATTATTTTGTTTATGTGCCGTTCCAATTAAGTTAATTATGCATGTGAGTTCTATGAGTTCTCATTAGAATGCATAAAAGGCAAGGACCTTGATCAATGAAAAGTATATTGATAAGAAAGGGTGAGCTGCTTAACTACTTGGAAGACATGGTGGACAGCTGTGTTACCATAAGGCAAAGAAATCAAGATTAAGAAAGTTCGGTCCATATGAGTTTGAATTTGTCGTAAACTTTAGTTTTGACAAATTCACATGGATAGGAACACATACACCATTAAAATCTAAAGTGTCATAAGATTCCCTCCTTCATGAAAATGACTGTGAGGAAATACTTTCACTAAGAGAGATTTTAAAGGATAGTGATTGTGAAAATTGTATTCTCGAATTCGATTATGGTTACGGTATCCCTTTCCATAATTTGAATTGTGAGATTTGACAATTAGTCTAAATTGTTTAGAGAAACATATGAGCTATCTAAGGGAAAGGTGTATAAGCTTAGATAAAAGATTATCAAAGCATTAAGTATTAGAAACATGGACTTAAGAAATTCAATAGGTATTAATTTTCTGAAAGTTAAGATGTTCTGAATACATGTCGAAGCTAGTGGGAGCATAAAGTGTTATGTTTTATAATAATCATCATGATAGTGGGAGCATAAATGTTATGATTGTATGATTATTAAGGAAAGTATTGCAAGTTAGCAATATTAATTATAGAAAAACAAGAGTTATACCTTGCAAAGTCGTAAGTGTTGTAAAGTTGTTTTGCTATAATTAAGGGAGAGAATATTATGCTTCATTTCAAATCTAAAGGCTTAGGTTGTGGAATGTTAATAAATTTAGTCAAAGGTACATAGTGTGTTCTTAAAATTTCGATTATGATTATGGCATCCCTCTTCATAGTTCGAAGTGTGAGAACGTGACACATTAAATATTATGGCAGAAGATTGATAAAGTATCGTATCTTTATGTAAGACATTATGCATCGTGTCCCATACGCTTCGGGTATAGGATTGATTGCAAATGCTATACTATTTGACCATTCTAAAATTTTCCAAATGTCTAGCGCATTTAGAGGGAAAAAGGACAAGAATCGGTTTTGACTAAGATAATTAAACAACTATCAAAGGACAATCCAAAGTTCGCCTAGGATTGGTCGCTTGTGAGTAGTTGGAAGTATAGTATTGGATGGACCATATCGACATTATTATGAATAGATAAGATTCTATTGAGAATGAGTTGTCATATGGTAAGTATGGAAAGGTTTCCATATTAGGAATTGAATATTGAAAATCTATGTCTAGATTAGAAACTTTTATGCAAAAGGATGTTCAAAGGAATGTACTTTGAGTGAGAGACATCATATCTAAGGAATTGTATTGTAACAATCTCCGATAGAGGAATTTGTAATATCATTGGCAATAGTCATTGTGACTTTTGTGCTATGACATTACGAAATGATCATTGCATAAAATGTTAGAATCTAGCATATTCCATAAGTGGCAAAAATTTGATATTCTTTCACTTGTGAAAAAGGATTAGGAGTTGTGAAATAAGTATGATTGGAAATGTGTTCATTTGATCTATTTCACAAAGTAAGAACCATAGGTAAACATTGTGTGCATGCTAAGAGCATGGGACAAGTGTTGTAATAATTCAAGTAAAAAGTTGATTACCCGAAACAACAAATAATGAGTAATCGATATGGTGATAAATAAAAGGTGTTTTATTTATGCTCAAAGGTTTGAGGCCATATGGGATTAGTATTATGCTTGTGCTTCACTTTGCATGTTTTGACTTCCTGAATAATTTAATTGGTTGAGAACAGTCAAATTATTCGAACGGGCCACAGTCGTTCATATGTTGGAAGTAGGTATGAATAAAGACTGTTGTGAATTGGTGTGTGGATTATCTAAAGAGCATTAGACATAAGCAAATGTTTGCTGCAACGTTCATGAGTGCTTATGAATATGATTTGAGCATTGGATTAAACTCACACTCACTTGGATCACTACATGAATTGTATCACGAGTGATTGGTGAGACGATAACATCTTATATTCTTGAAACCGAGATGTGTGAGTTGTATCTTGCAAATCAGTTGCACATTAATAATATGTAAACGCACCAGTAACTTGGTGTTATAAAACATATTGTTGTGTGTAATTCGGTGAGTGAGTGCAAGCAAGCATTGTATCAAAGTTTATCCGTTACTTTTATCCAAAGTAGGATAAAAGCGATATCTTTGGGCCCCTCGATGTTTTAGTGATGACAAACGTAAATGCTCAGTCGGGCTAGGGCTAATTTGATTTGTTCAATTAGTCAGTCATCATAAAGTGGAAGTCGAGAAATAGTACATAGAGAATGATTAGAAATCATGTCTTATATGATGTCCAGAATGGAGGAATATATGATCCCTTATCTAAAGGACACGCGTATCTGATAGGATCAGAGTTGACAGCGGCTTTGGAAAGCTACGATTGCAGATCAGGATCTGAAGTCATACGCATAATAGTTATTAGACTTGTCCAAGTGGGAGACTGTTGGATTAGTGTCTAAGTCCATAACTATTTTGGTATGTACTTGACCCGATGGTGCATGGTCCTTTTGGGTTGCCTTCACCAAAGCAACTTGATAGGATGAATTATGGAGAGAAAGGATTAAATATGATTTATTAATATATTATGAGAATAATATATTAAAGGAGAAATCATGTAACAACGCAAATTTTCAAACCAATTTTTCATTTTAAAAATAAAGTATTTCCATACAAAACAAGGCATAAATAATTCAAGTGTTATGTCAAATACAAATTGTCTAAATCCCAAGATCATAAAAACATCCTTCAGTGTGTACCGATCACGGGCTGTTACAATTCTCCCCCACTAGGATTAGACTTCGCCCTCAAAGTCTCACTCTGAAAATAGTTCCGGATGCTGCTCCCGCATCTCACGTTCCGGCTCCCAAGTCATTTCCGATCCCTTCCGGTGTTGCCACTGAACCAACACCAGAGGTACCTCCTTGTTCCTCAGAACCTTGATCTTCCGATCCCTGATGGCCACTGGTCTCTCAACATAATTCAGGCTCGCATCCACCTGAATATCCTCTAATGGAACCACTGCCGACTCATCGGCTATGCACTTCCTCAATTGCGACACATGAAAGGTGTCGTGGATCTGTCCCAACTCCGCTGGCAACTCCAACCGATAGGCTACCCGGCCTATCCTTGCAATCACCCGAAATGGCCCAATATACCGGGGCCCCAACTTGCCTCTCTTCCTGAATCGAATCACTCCTTTCCAAGGAGAGACCTTCAGGAGAACGAAGTCGCCGACTTGAAACTCAAGCTCGGATCGGCGCCTGTCTGCATAACTCTTCTGTCGGCTCTGGGCGGTCAATAATCTCTGTCTAACTTGCTGAATCTGCTCTGTCGTCTGAAGTACGATCTCTGTGCTGCCCATCACTCTTTGTCCCACCTCTCCCCAGCAAATGGGGGTTCGACACCTCCTACCATACAACAACTCAAAAGGTGGCATACCAATGCTCGAATGATGGCTGTTGTTGTAGGAAAACTCTGCCAAGGGTAAATACGCATCCCAGCTACCCCCGAAGTCTAACACACACGCTCGAAGCATGTCCTCCAGCGTCTGAATCGTCCGCTCGCTCTGACCGTCTGTCTGGGGATGGTATGCGGTACTAAAATGCAATTTAGCACCCAGCTCCTCATGGAATTTCTTCCAGAACCTGGAAGTGAAGCGTACATCACAGTCTGAAACAATCGAGATCGGCACCCCATGCCGAGACACCACTTCTCTCACATATATCTCCGCCAACTTCTCCGCTGAAGAACTCTCGCTGATGGCAAGGAAGTGTGCACTCTTCATCAATCTATCCACAATCACCCAAATTGCATCAACTCCCCTGGCAGTCCTCGGCAATTTGGTGATGAAATCCATAGTGATCTGTTCCCACTTCCACTCAGGAATCTCCAATGGCTGTAACTTGCCATGCGGCCTCTGGTGCTCGGCCTTAACCCTGCGGCAGGTCAGGCACCTCTCAACGAACCATGCGACGTCCCTCTTCATACAGGGCCACCAATACTCTTTTCTCAAATCCAAATACATCTTCGTAGCACCGGGATGGATCGAGAATTTCGATCTATGAGCCTCTTCCATCAAAGTAATACGCGTACCGCCCACGAACGGTACCCAGATCCGACCCTGAAACGTCAGAAGCCCTCGTCCGTCCTTAACGAACTCTGAAACTAACCCAACGACCCGCTCTTTCTTCTGCATCTCTGGTCGCACCGCCTCGGCCTGTGCCCCACGAATATCATCCAATACTGGAGCCATCACAGTCAGTCTCAAACATACATCTCGCAATGGAGTACTCTCCGCCCTGCGGCTCAATGCATCGGCTACCACATTAGCCTTGCCTGGGTGGTACAGGATCTCACAATCATAATCCTTGACCACATCCAACCACCTCCTCTGACGCATATTTAGGTTGGGCTGATCCATCAAATACTTCAAGCTCTTATGGTCCGTGTATATCGTACATCGAACCCCATACAGGTAGTGACGCCAAATCTTGAGAGCGAACACTACTGCCCCCAACTCTAAATCATGCGTGGGATATCTCGCCTCGTGAGGCTTCAGCTGCCTCGACGCATAAGCTATCACATGACCCCTCTGCATCAACACTGCACCCAGTCCCGAAATCGATGCGTCGCAATATACTACAAAATCTTCCATCCCGTCCAGGAGAGCTAATACCGGGGCTTCGCACAACCTCTGGCGAAGTGTCTCAAAGGAAGTCTGCTGCTCGGGTCCCCATGAGAATGCAACACCCTTGCGGGTCAATCTGGTGAGCGGCACTACGATCTTGGAGAAATCCTTAATAAATCTCCGATAGTACCCTGCCAACCCGAGGAAACTCCTGATCTCAGAGGGTGACTTCGGCACCTCCCAACTCATCACCGCCTCAACCTTGGCCGGATCGACCAATATCCCCTCCTGATTAACAACATGTCCTAGAAATTGGACCTCCCGCAACCAGAAGTCACATTTGGAGAACTTTGCATAAAGCTTCTCCGACCTCAATACCTCAAGGACCTCCCTCAAATGCTCCTCGTGCTGCTCTCTAGATCTCGAATACACTAGAATGTCGTCGATAAATACAATCACTGATCGATCCAACATCGGCCTGCAAACCCTGTTCATGAGATCCATGAACACAGCCGGGGCATTGGTGAGCCCGAAAGGCATCACCACAAACTCATAATGCCCATATCGCGTCCTAAACGCTGTCTTCTGGACGTCCTCATCCCGCACTCTCACCTGATGGTACCCTGACCTTAGATCGATCTTGGAAAACCAAGATGCTCCCTGCAACTGATCGAATAAGTCATCGATCCTCGGTAACAGATAACGGTTCTTGACCGTCAACTTGTTCAACTCCCGGTAATCAATGCACATCCGGTGTGAACCATCCTTCTTCTTGACGAACAGAATAGGTGCTCCCCACGGCGAACTGCTCGGCCGAATGAATCCCTTCCCCAGCAACTCCTGGAGCTGCAAGGACAAATCTTGCATCTCTGGAGGTGCAAGACGATAAGGCACCTTAGCAATAGGCGCGGCCCCCGGAACCAGGTCGATACCAAACTCTACTTGTCTCACAGGAGGTACTCCCGGCAGCTCCTTGGGGAAAACATCTGGAAACTCACGCACCACTGGGACCTCCTCCACTGACCTCGGTCTCTCAGAAACCTCCCGTGTATCCATCACATACGCCACAAAACCCTTACAGCCCTGCTGTAGACACTGCCTCGCCCTAGCGGCCGAACAAAAAGCTGATCCCGAACGGGTACCCTCGCCGTACACCGAAAGGACTCCCCCACTATGGTCTCGTATAGTCACCAGCTGACGCTCACAGTCGATGACAGCGCTGAATCGGCTCAACCAGTCCATGCCCACGATGACACAGACGTCACCCATCGCAATAGGAATCAGGTCAATCGGGAACTCAACCCCGAAAATCTCTAGCACGCATCCCCGAAGAACCTCCGTGGCATAAATCACTTTCTCGTCAGCTATAGAAACTCTCAAAGGTCGACTCAACGACTCATGACTAACGCTGATATGCTGACTAAAGGCTAAAGATACAAAGGACCTACTCGCACCCGAGTCAAATAACACTAAGGCAGGCACAGAGTTCACAAGGAAAGTACCTACGCATATAATAACATAAGCATAACATCTCGACATTAAAAATAAATACATGAATTACAGCATACCTGCCACAAGATCGGGCGCAGCGCGGACCTCCTCCGCAGTCAGCTGAAAGGCTCTCCCCCGAGCCCTCGGGGCCTCGGCCTTCACCGGTCGAGTCGCAGTAGCTCTAGCAGTAGGTGCAGATCCCTGAAGAAGCTGAGGGCACTCGGCCTTCCTATGGCCTGTCTGGTTGCAATGAAAGCAAACCGTAAACCCCTTGGGGCACTCCCTAGCAATGTGCCCCTCCTTGCCACACTTGTAGCAAGCACCAGATCGACATACCCCATCATGACTCTTGCCGCACTTCCCGCAAGTGCGGCCCTTCGAACCTCCTGTCCTCGAATCGGCAGACTTTATCCGCTTGGCTGCCGGCTGGGACTGAGCCGGTCGCCGGTCCACCCGCTGAGACTCGGCCTCCTCCCTGGCCTGGGTCTCCAACTCGATCTCGCGCTTCCTGGCATTCGCCTGAAGCTCAGCAAAAGTATGGTAGGTGGAGTTTGACACAAACTCCCGGATATCCCTCCTCAACACACCCAAGTACCGGCTCATTCGAGCCTGATCAGTGGACTCCAGCTCGGGGCAGAACATCGCCCTCTCATGAAACTTCCGCGTGATCACCGCAACAGAATCAATACCCTGCTTGAGGGTTAAGAACTCCTGAACCAATCGTTCCCTCTCCACCGGGGGAACGTACTCGTCCCTGAACATAGCAGTAAACCCCTCCCATGTCACTGCTGTAATCTCTGCCAAAGTGAAGTTCGCCGTCACGAACTTCCACCAGTCCTTCGCTCCCAGACGGAGCTGGTTCAAAGCGAACCGTACCCTCAGGTGCTCCGGGCATGAACAAGTGTAGAAGCACCCCTCTATATCCGCGATCCACCTCATCGCAGCAATCGGATCCTGCGTCCCATCGAACTCAGGTGGCTTCGTGTTGCTGAACTCCCGGAACAGCAACGAGTCACCCCCCTGTGGCCTGGCAGCGGCCACAGCTGCGGTAGCTGCAGCGGCTGCAGCTCCAGTCAATGCGGCGTACCGCTCCTCGAACGTCTCCATCAGGGTGGTCTTAATAGACCCAAACATATCCGGGATATCGGCCCGGATCGCCGCAGCTACCTCCTCGTGAATCATCTGACGAATCTCCTTGTCACTCACACCGCTCGAACTCGCTCCGTGGCGTGGTCTAACCATGATGTCTCTGAAATACAACATAAAACTATCAGAGACCCCATCGAGTATAATCGCACTCGATAACGCAACCCTACTCAGTCTCCGATATCCAGGGATTCTTACTTGGGTCTCCCACTAACCCGGTGTCTTCGGTAGTACGGGCCCAATACTACCGACCACACCGCATCAGCATTCATCCCAAATCTTCCTCCCCAAACCCCGGATAGTGAGTACTCTACTTCTGTTATGCACTATCTACCCGCACACTAGCAAAGCATCTCATATCGGCAAACTCCCCTAGACTAAGGCATCACAAATCAGGCCACTCTAGTCCTATCATGAATACCTAGTCTTCTAGCATGCATAACAATTCATATCATATAATATTGTAAGGTATTTTGGGGATCTTTACCGTTCGGGTGCTGACTGATCGTACACACTGCTTCTTTCTTGCTTACCACAAAACCATTTACAAAAGTTTATGCCTTTATTTAAAAAAAGTTTTCCTCAAATCCTCGGTTTGAGTTCAGTTACTCCCGAAGGTGCACCCGAATCCCTCAAACCAAGGCTCTGATACCAATTGTAACAACGCAAATTTTCAAACCAATTTTTCATTTTAAAAATAAAGTATTTCCATACAAAACAAGGCATAAATAATTCAAGTGTTATGTCAAATACAAATTGTCTAAATCCCAAGATCATAAAAACATCCTTCAGTGTGTACCGATCACGCCGGCGCCTTCCCACGGTCCTCGCTAGTACCTGAAACACATACATAACAACTGTAAGCATAAATGCTTAGTGAGTTCCCCAATATACAACTTACGCACATACGCCTTTCCAGGCCCTGACCTTCCGGTCCATGTGTCTCAGGGGACTTCCGTCCCTGCTGGGTAAACCTTCCGGTCCTACCCACGCCGACCTTCCGGTCCATCACACAACATATTGCCTTCCGGCCCATAACATATCGCCTTCCGGCCCATAACATATTGTCTTCCGGCCCATAATATAATCGCCTTCCGGCCCATGACATACATAGCACATATAACAAATAACTTACCACATATAGCATACATATCACATATCATATCTGACCTTCCGGTCACACAGTCAAACCCTTCCGGGTACAGTATAGTGAGAAGACTCACCTCGTGAATGCTGAAAGCTAGCAAATCCTGAAATCACTCGTGCACAATCCGTCGAGCTACAACCTCCCTATAGCATCACATATATCTCATTAACACTTATATCTTCTAAGTGTGACTATCCCTAAGAAGTCAGACTTAGGTCAACTCTGGTCAACGGTCAACGGTCAACGGTTAACGGTCAACTCGACCGGACTCGGCGAGTGCCATGGCGACTCGGCGAGTCTAGACGTCCTCCAACTCTCTGAGATTCCCTTTCTACTCGTCGAGTATCCTCCTTGACCCGACGAGTTACTCCTGGAAGAATCGCGGGGCCACCTCGACTCAACTCGCCGAGTCTGAAGAACAACTCGACGAGTCCCAGTTATTCTTCAAGCTACTCGCCGAGTCTGTTCATCGGACTCAGCGAGTCCATGCCATGCAACCGCTCAAACTGCATCCTAAGGTCAGAACTGCTCCGACCATTCATAGGTCTGGCCTTCCTAGACTAATCCATCACGTAAGGTCCTCATTTCAGTGCTCATGATACACCCCAAGACTTATAATTTACATATTGACCTAAGGCATAAGGATTCCAATCCAAAACCTTCACCAATTCCCGAAATGCATAGACATGGGACATTCTGGACCTCCAAAGGTCCCAATACAGGGTTACAATCGATTAGGGGACTAGGGTAACATTCAATATATTCACAAAAGGGTTCCATAAACCCTAATTCCATAATCACATCAACATAGCAGAGTATACTCAAGTTCTTACCTGGATGATGTATTCTCTGTGTCCCCAATCCTCAGAATGTGACTCCCTTGATGTTCCTTTAGCCAATCCCTTCTCTTCCTTGCACAACAACTCTTCTATAATCAACAATGGCCTATAATCCTTGCTCCAGATGCACACAACCGATTTAGGGTTCTTCTCAGAAGGCTAAAATGAACAATGACGACCAATAAGTCCCTTTTATACGTCCCAAACCTGAACGGTTAGGGTTTTCGCTAAACAGCATAGACTCGCCGAGTCCATATCTGGACTCGTCGAGTCCAGTCGCGAACCTGCGACCAAGTCTGCGATCCTACTCGGCGAGTCTAGGCTCCAACTCGCCGAGTCCCCTCTTAAAACACACCAAAAACATAATTTTAATAATAACTGAGATTCCGGGCTGTTACAAATCATATTGTTTAATTAATATTAGTCAAGAATTAATAAGAATTAAGTTTGTGACTAAAAGAGATTAATTAAACTTAAGGGACTGGAATTGTAATTATAGGATAATTGCAATTTGGGCTATGGATTGCCTTATATTAAGGAGTGGACGAATTCTATGGGGAAACTCATTAGAAGTCGTCCAAGGCCCTTAAGAAAAGGAGTCCATGGGTTGCTTAGGGCTTAAGCATCCAAATTAGGGTTTCCTTGTTAGATGACCCTAATAGCCTCACTATATATAGAACCCTTAAGGCTCAAAAACGTGGGGAACTTCTCTTCTAGGGTTAATACATGTTTTGAGCAGCCTCCATCCTCTCTCCTCTTCATCCTCTTGCTCTTGGTGTTTGTGAACCATTAGAGGAGTGACATTTGTGACTCTAAGCTTTCTAAAGTCAATACAAGGAGGAATTGGATTGTTATTGCTACATAACAATCAAGGTAATATCTCAAAACCATTCTTATGTTAATATGATTACTTGTATGCTAGAATTAGGGTTTATAGTCTTAGATAACTTGCATGTACAATAGAGAAACCTAGATCCAAGCATTAGGGTTTGTATGAGCACATAGGATGTTCTTATGATTAAAACCCATCACATACTCGGTATCGGAGCGGCCTGGTGACAATCCTTCGCATAGTGCCCCTCCTTGCCACACCTGTGGCATCCACTACTGGCTCGACAAATCCCGGAATGAACCCTGCCACACTTCCCACAAGAGCGGCTTTGCTGACTCCTAGACCTCAAATCAGCGGTCTTAGACCGCTTCGGCACCGGCTGCGACTGTGCCAGGGCCGGCCGCTGCTCCCTCAGCTGCAGCTTAACCTCTAACTCCCGCCGTTTGGCGGCCTCCTGTAACTCCAGAAGGGTATCATATCGCTGGGTAGATACAAACTGTCGGATATCAGTCTTGAGCATACTCAAATAACGGGTCATCTGAGACTGCTCAAAAGCAAACTCTGGGCAGAACATCACCCTCTCAGTGAACATACGGGTGATCTCCGTCACCGACTCCCCATCCTGTCTCAAATTCAGAAACTCCTGTGCCAACCGCTCCCGCTCAACCTGTGGAATGTAATGGGCACGGAACATGTCTCTGAATTGCTCCCAAGTAACATCATCTCTCTAATCATCAGTGTACGTCCCAGTCACAAGTGTCCACCAGTCCTTGGCCCCAGACCTAAGCAGGTTTAGAGCACACCTGACCTTCTGGTCAGCAGGACACGAGCAGGTGAAGAAACACCCCTCCACATCTTAAATCTATCTCATAGCCTTGATGGGATCCTGCGTCCCATCAAAAGTAGGGGGCTTCGTGTTTTAGAAGTCCCTGTACTGAAAACCTCTACCAACTCCTCCTCCTACCGCTGATACAGATGATGCAGCTGCTGCGGCGGCTGTCTCTGCAAGGGTTGCGTAGCGCTCATCAAAGTACTCCACCATGGCGGTCTTAATAGACACGAACATCTCCGGTAACTGAGCTCGAAATGCAGCAGCAACCTCATCATGCAGGATCTCTCGAATCCTGGCATCCAACTCCTCTGTAACTATCTGCACCACCGACTCAGGTGCTATCGACCCCTCCTGGCCTCTGTCCCCTAATCCTGATCCCGAACTGATCCAGCCACAAAGCGCCTAGTCATCACCATTCTGAAACATACCACAAGATATTAGACGATTTATATAAATAACTGGGAGCCAACTCCCTACCAACCTTAGGGATCGTGACTTACTTGACACGCGTAATACTACCTTCCACACCTACCCATATTTTTCTTAAGCATCATCATAATGCCCTAACTGAATACACAACATGGCGATTCTCAACCCTCACCATAGAAGAATGATAAACATCTCATAATCGCCCCCTCCCCCGGCCTCACTCAACCCACCTGTCCATGAAACTTCCACCAACCCTGTAGCACTAGTGTATGCTAGCCATACATAACGTTCGACTCTGTATAAAGAAGTTATGCATCTTCAAAGTTACGCGATTAAACCGACACAGTTATGCGTGTCATAAAAAGTGAATTTTAGATAGATTGCTTATTATCCTAAACAATCTAAACGATGGTCGTAGTAATCATAAAACTGAGAGTGTGCATATTGAGAACATCCAAATCTAACTTCATATGAGGAAGTTATGATTTTTCAAAGTTTCAATGCAACAATCTAAACGAAAGTTGAATATCTTGTGATTAGGAGTCTGTCGATACAAAGACAGTCGAGAACGGAGTTCATATGAAAGAGTTATGAATTTCGCACAGACTTTAGCAGTCTAAACTAGGTCTAAATATGAATTTTAGTTACATTGAGAATTAGCTATCGAGACCTTAATGAAAGTTGTAGAACTCGTTGAGACGATTCTGGGATAAAAAGAATGTTGAATAAGGAGATCGTATGTGAAGGTTGTGTCCATTTAAATATTTACAAGAATTTACCTAGACTGATGACGTGACACCACCTGGTGGTGCCACGTAGCATGGTCGGATAGCCAGCTCCTCCAAGAGACACGACGACATGGCATAATATGGGCGGGACATGTGGCATAATGAGAATAGGCCATGTGTTTGCTTCTAGAAGAAGATGACGAAGAAAAATATGAGCGTGACACATTGCGAGCAAACAGTGGAACCAGCACCACCCTTGAGGTGTGACATGCCTCTTGTTTGGGTACGGCACGCGCCTGCTGATCCTATAAAAACCCTTCGAAAATTCATTCTTTCACAACACATTTCACTCCATAATTCTCTAAAAACCTCCTACTCTTTAAATCCAATACTTTTGCAGCTTCTTAGTATTTTAGCTAGGCTCTGGAGTAGCTAAGAACCCAGAGAAATAGGTCTTTCGGTTTAGGAGTTATGTCTGCGTAATTTCCCGATTTTTGCTAAAAAAATTAAGTTAAGCTACACTTATTTTATTTCAAGTGTAAATTATATTTATGCTCATAGTCATTATTATGAATCTATAAATCATATTTATCCATGATTCCAAGTCATTATATTGATAGATCTACTTATAGTAATGATGTCTAGACTGGATTTAGTGAGGTGTTTAAAGTGGGATTTCTAAACAGTATGCTTTATATACCAAATGGACCCTACCTCCGATATGATCCTACCTGGTTGTTCCTTATTAGATAGATCTTGATGTAAACATTGGGATTATTGAGGAATCTATAATATCATTAGTCACCAGGAATATAAGATTAAGACTTAGTGACATTCGTACCTAGGTCACATCAAAAAGAAAAGCCAAGGTGCTAGGCGAAGCGTTGTCGAATTCACCAGTCATCCAACTTTAATAAGTGAGTGCATAGTTACTTTCATCTTACATATAGATATAAAGTATTTGGATAATTGAATGTTATATGTGTGTATTATCTGTGATTAATACACTTTGTGTTAGATGAAATAATATGAGATGATTTTTATAACCATATATGTATTTTTATACTTCAAATATATGGGGTAGTGAAGGGTGAAAATAATGATGAGAGGCCATGAAATGTATAGTATGATAGTATTGTAGTCACCTAGTAGGGTATTGATGATGACCATAAACTATTATAGACTAGTCTGGTCAAACATGGACATGCCTATAACCTTTAGATGTTTATAAGCCATACAAGGACAGGTTCACAACCTATAGGTGTCAATCCATAATACATGGGTAGGTATACAAACTATAGATGTTAATGAATTGTATGCGCACAAGTCTGACATTGATGAATCGTATGTGGATAGCTCTACGACTTATAGGTGTTACTGAATTATAGATGGGTAGTTCCCTGATCTGTAAATGTTAAGGAACCTCATAAAAATGACTATGAACTTTAGGTATGAATGAATTATTCATGTGGGTACTCTGTTCACCCCATGGTCGTTCTATTAGCACATGTTGCTAAGGAATTCCCGAGGCAACATTGTTTACATAGAGATCCTCTAGGATAGATCCCTTGATATCATTGGGTTAGGATCAGGAAGTGAGAATAATGAGAATGAGTAATTGGGTTATTTGTTTAATGTGACATATATAATTATAACAAATTAATTATAATATTGTGGGTTGAAAACCCTATGTGCTCATTAGCTTCCCAAGCCTGACCCACTCAGTTTCTTTGTATCACAGAAAGCGGTACCAAGGTACGTGGATAATGGTGATTGGATTTGATGAGAGGTTTGAGGAGATATAGACCATAGTATATATTATGAGGTAAGGAATGTAACGACTATGTTTATGCTTATGTTTCTTGTATCAGTTATGACATCCCAAGTTTTAATAACCAATGAAAAACATTACTTCGAAAATACATTTCATGGGACAAATTCCATAATATACAGAATACTTTGTTTTAAAATAAGCATACAGAAAAAGGTATTTTGGGTAATGAAAATGGGATGCCATGGTGTTTGTCGTACTTCAGGTGATCGCAAGAAGGTGGAGTCTTGACGGTACACTGCAACTTATAGATTTTATGATTCTGCATGTTTGATACTCTGATTTGAGAGGCTTGTATTTTATACTCTTGGGTTTTATCAACTTGGTTTTTATAATAAATGGTGTTTTATTTATATTAAAAATCAAAAATTTTTGTGGTAAAATAGGGATGTTACAAAATGTTCATCCAAATCCCTTAAACCAGGGATCTGAAAGTTTTATAAAAACCTTTTTATAAAAGAATGAATTCCAAAGAAGAAGAAGAAGAAGAAGAAAGGATTTGTATGGTAGTTGTATTATATGTTGTATTACAGTTGTTGTTATTTAAGATGATATAAATCCATGGTAGCTGATAGGCTAAAGGTCCATCAGGAATTGTAGGATAGAGCTTCCTGATTTTTGTGATGCCTTATACACTAGGAGATTACTTGTGAATTTTTTGATAGGGTTGAAACTAAGATTGATAATTGCTTTGTGTATACTATATGATTGTATATAATTAGGATTTTATAGCCTTAGAATGTCTGGTTTAACCTTACTTCATGTTTCTTGTTTGGTCGTGGATTTGGAGTGGAATCATTTATTTGACCATCTATCAAGTCTGGGTTATGTACAATTGGTATACACAGAGTTGTTGGAAAGATTAGCAGAGAATTATGGCGGGGAAGAGCTGTGGATGAGGAGGAACGTAGGATGAATACTTAGGAGTTTAAATGAGGCTTCTTTGAGCACATAGGTGTGAGTGTATCGATATACTGAGAACGAAGTGATTTTTTTGACTTAGAACCTTGAGAGGAAGTCTGAATCAACTAATGATAGGTGTGGAAGGTAGTATGGACCCGTACTACTAAAAGCTTAGGAACTACTTGGGTATATGTATAGTGTATATGTAATCTTCAGCATGGTTTTAACATTTTCTTTATGTGTTTAAGTATGGTGGTTACCCAAGGTTTAGGCTCTAGCGATATGAATAGTTTGGGTACCAGTGATGATGAGATCCGTAGGATCATTGCCGCAGGGGTGGCCACAATGGTCGGGATATTATATACATTAGATGTGTGCCTGCGCAAAGTGACGGGGACAAATAAGTTGTTTTACGAATTATTTTCCTACGCGGAATAGATCTTGATATTATATTTTTTATGGTTACTATTAAAAATACTCATGTCTTTCAGCATACAATATATCATTTTATGATTTTATTAAAATAATAGAAATAAAATAATTGTTAGGTGTTATAATTAATGCTTCAGTAATAAAATAATTATCAATTATAAGTGAAATATTGATGTTTAAATCTTATATTTATATTTTCCATTCAGACTATTAGTATAAATTAATTAATAATGTTGTCTAGATTAAGGTATCTAAATTAGTTTATATATATATATATATATATATATATATATATATATATATATATATATATATATATATATATATATATATATATATATATATATATATTCAATATTTTAAAATTGTCATTTTCAACCAACTAATTTATATAATAATTTTCCTTAATTCATGTTTTTTAAATTTTGGCAAATACTAATAATTTATTTATATATAATTGATTTGTACATAAAGTTTTATAAGTTATACTTCTTAAAATTTAAAATATGATCAATATGTTATATATATATATATATATATATATATATATATATATATATATATATATATATATATATATATTGTAAAACCTCAATCTAGGTATCAATCTAAAATAGGAGATTAGTGCGGAATCCTAGTCAAGTGATAAATACAAAACAATAAATACGAAACAAGAACACAAACATGAATCTTAAATGCATACTATTATTGATTAATAGTCGGGTACATAAGATCAAACAATTTCTCTCTAACTGTTAATGCTCTCTAAATCTCTCTTTGATAAAACCAAATGACTAACTCTCATTACGGCTCAAAATAACACATTATATACTAATACCTAATTACTAAAGTCTAGCCTAACCGAACACATTGTTAAGCCCACCGAAATCACATGGTGATTTCGGTCCAAGTACCACCGAGATCATAGTGATTTCAGTCCTAAACTGAGAACTCTAAAAGCCTTGAGAAGTAAAGTATAAACCACAAATTTATGTCCTAACAATCTCCCCCTTGGTTTATAACTTTCTTTTCTTTTCAGTCTTCCTTGATCTTGACTTTCAACTCTTTCTCGATCTCTTCACGACTTGACTACAAGATGTACATATGAATCTTCTACATGAATAACTTCATCTTTAGTAGTTGGACTTCTTTCAAAATTTGACTTTTAATACACACTGGGCGTAGAGGCTTCTTGTATTGGTTCTTCAAGATCAGCACGTTCACCTTTAAATTTATTCCTTGATAATTAGATAGAGTTCGATGCTTCTTGATCACTTCAGCAGGTTCATAGATAGTAACAAATTTATTGAGGAGGCTTTGATTCAATTCGTCACATAACTTCAAATACAGCTTCACCTTGCTTCTGGGGTTGAAAGGTTGTGTGTTGAAAAATATTTTTCACTACTTGTTCCTTCCAATGAATATTCTTCATTGATCATAGATGCGTCTTAAAAAGTAACCATGACTAAAAGTCCCTTTGGATCACAGAGTCATAAAGACCCTTTTCACCACAGTTGTTCAAGGACCCAACATTGGCTCAGATGGAGATTACTCGCAGTATCTATGTGAACACGGAGGAACGCACTGTGATTTTTTGAGTATCGGAGAACTACTCGTAGCTATTTTGGATGTTAGCCCCTGCATATCCTCGATCAAAGATCTCAATACAATTTTTCAAGTTAACAAGTTAACTTGGCCCTTGGCGACGTTCAATGGTTTCTGAATCTCAGCTGAGTGTACCATTCTAGACTTCTAGTGCCAGTGAGAGTTAATGAGGAATAACTCACAAAACCATTCCTGCGACAAATGTATCCGAAGACATATTTCCACAGTTTAGCATGACAAGAGGTCAAGTCCCTTGGCGAGACATTCAATGATAATCGTGCCTTGCGAGGTGCATCACCCTGATGCCAATACCATTAATTCTTTACCTGTAAAGAATGTACCCGAGAATACATTTGAGTCTCTACAGTTTTGCATTACAAAAAGAATGTCAAGACCCTGGGCGGGATGTTCAGCGATATCTATTTCCCGCTTGGGTGAATTGCCCTGGTGCCATGACAGTTCTTAGGTTACATGAACTGACAAGACCGACATGGAGACGTAACTCCCAACCACAACTCGTTGAATGAACATGGTTAGCCTGTAAAGGGCGACACCTGTCTTAACAGGGTATGACATGACAATTTGTATAGTTTCATGCCTTCAATTCCTTAAATATAACAATTCTTAGGAAGATACTGCCAAAACCGACTTGAACATAAAATGTTCCTATCTTCTCTCGCTTATTGAGAGTAAGTGCGTGCCTTTCAGCTGTGTTGGATTAACCAAGAGAATTAAGCTTGGACATCCAGAGCAATTTGTAACAACGAGATCAAGAAACTTAAACAATTTAGATCCGCAAGCTGTCAATTCCTTGTGAAAGTACTTGGAAGTGTAATGTCCGTCAATTCCTCTCCAGGTCTCTTCTCCTTGCTCATCCACGTTTCAAGACAAATAAATTTTTAGAAATAAAAATAAAAATAAAAATAACTAAGAGCAAAAATAAAATTAAAATACACTAAAAGACAATACAATATTTTTGGAATTTTGATTTTTCTGAAAAAAGAAATAAAAACAGAAATAAACATATTTTTGGAATTTTTTAATTTTATGATTTTTGTTTGGTTTTAATCCTCCCCCTAAATTTTGGCATAAAGGAGAAAGAAAAAAATATGAACAATTTTAACGAAAACAAAAATAAAATACAAAATGTACAAAAAAAATTGTCGGTCTTCTAAACGAACATTTTAAGAAAACTCACAACCACATAAAAACAAGCTTTTCCAAAAGGTTTTGTAAACAAATCGGCCACATTATTATCAATGTGGATTTGTTCCAAATGAACAAGTTTACGCTCAAAACAATCTCGTATGAACTGAACTTTAATATCTATGTGCTTGGTTTTAGAATGTTGAACTGGATCTTTAACAATTTGAATAGCAACATCATTCTCACAGAAGATAGGAGTGTCAAGAAAATTCAAACCAAAATTCAACAATTGATGTAATCCCCATTTGTGATCTTTCCTTTTCGTTTCCTGCAAAGGACCCATGCTCTCCATTAAATTCCTGAATGTCATGCAGATGAGAGATGTCTCCTATCATGTGCCTGGAACAGTTTCATTCGTAGCTGCTCCGACACGGAGTACGAGATTAACTGGTTTTGGGAACCCAATCCATTTAGAAACTAGGTTGACCTTTGCCATCTACGCATGATATGCGTTCCCAAGTCATATCCTGTTTATCAAAAACAGAAAATGAAGAGATGTTAGAAATTTTAGGTGATTTGGGAGTGGGAACTTTTGGTACCCATCTATAGTTAGGTTTAACCATTTTATTGTTTAATCAGATAGATGCTTCAACACTTATTTTGGAGCTTGAGACCGATCACCGAGATGACTTCGACCTTACTGATCTTGGTTTGACTGAACTATTTCTCAAATCAGATCTCTTGTCAAACATGACCTTTTTGTTCTTGAGAGTCTGATTTTTGGTCTTGGCAGTATTCCAGTCACCATCAGGTGATCTCGAAGAGTTTCTATTGGAAGATCTTCCTTGAGATACATTTTGCCTACCTTGGGCATAATAGGGAATATATGCATGATTTGGACAATTTCTGGCAATGTGACCAGGAATTCCACAGTTAAAGCAGGTTTGCGTTTTAAAAGGAATACGTTCAGAACTTGGTCCCTATCCAACTGAATTTCCACAAGTACAAGTACATTTAACAAATTGTTTCACAACTTTATGTGGCTTAAAATTGTTAGCAGCGTTATCACAAGCTTTTGAAGCAACAGAAGATAAAATGTTAGTTTTTGAAGTGTTTTTATTAAAACTAGAATTATCTTTGTTTTTGTCGCACTCGTCTTACAATGTTACTTTCTCTGTACATGAAGTAGAAACATTAGTATCGTTCACCTCAATATTCTCAGTTTTGCCGGATTGTTCAATCTTAACTGAAACAGTTACAGTAGGCTGACCATGTTGAATAGATTTTTATGTCTCTATGGTTTCCGAAGTCGGAGTATAGTTATCATTGAAAGGAAGTAGTACACTGTGATTTTGACTGAAGACAAAGATAAATGCCCTTTGACCAAAAACCTTGAAAGTCAACCAGTTTGACCGAGATCCCTGAAAGTCAACTGTTTGACCGAAAATAGTTGACCGAGAACGATATTTCTTGGCCGACAACTCCTCCGTACCGAGAACCCCAAGTCTTTTTACTGAAAACACCAAGTAGCCGCCGAAAACACTAAGACCTAGCCGAAATTAGAATCTTTGATCGAGTTTCTTTATCCAAAGAGTCCTAAATTCGGTAATTTACCAAAAATGATCTCAAACAAAGTATCCTCCAAATTTAATGAAGAACACTAAGAACACGATGAACAGGAAAATCCTTTTTCCTTAAACAACCCAAAAAACACCACAAACAAATTATTGTTTCGAAAGCAATTGATACCAAAACGGCCTTAAGTCGGTTTTAATGCTCTGATACCACTTGTAAAACCCCACTCTAAGTATCAATCTAAAACACGAGATTAGTGCGGAATCCTAATCAAGTGTTAATGCTCTCTAAATATCTCTCTAATAAAACCGAATGACTAACTCTCTTCACGACACAAAATAACACATTATATACTAATACCTAATTACTAAAGTCCAGCCCAACCGAAAACATCATTAAGCCCACCGAAATCAAATGGTGATTTCGATTATATATATATATATATATATATATATATATATATATATATATATATATATATATATATATATATATATATATATATATATATATATACACACACACACACACAAGTAAGTTCATGCGAAAACATAAATATTTTGTGAAAACACAAAAACAGATTTTATCTTATTAAAATCAAACACATGTACAATAAAAATTAAATTTATTAGCATTAAATTAAAGATAATAAGTTTACATTAGATGATGTTATGGTAATATAGATTTAAAGGTTGTTTTAACAATTTTTTTTTTTAATACAAATTGTTGAGTATGAAAAAAAAAATGTTGTTATTACGAATCAACTCCCATTAAAAAAAAAATTGGAACAAGAAATAATTATTTATCTCCTCTCCTAGGGATTGAACCCAAGGTTTCCTAATTACTTGTTAGTTTAGATTCTCCATGTTAGCCTAATGGGTTTTACTGTGATATCTCTTTACATTAATAGAGGGGGTAATTGAATAGATTTAATCGTGACACTAGATGAAAAATATTTGAAATCAACTCGGTTCAAATTAAGTAAAGATGAGCTTGAGCTCAAGATCGAATTACTCAAGTACATTAGCAAGTTGGGTTCGAGTATTGAAATTTTTGGCTCGTGAAATTCGTGAACTTAACCGAGCATAATTATATTTACATTTGTACATTTGTTTCTGTATATTTACATATTATAGAACCAAGTCACGTAAAACTCACGAACTAAGTTGTATTTTTATTTCAATTTAATGTGATTTTATTTTTCTGTAATAGCTAGCGACTCAGTCTAGTTTGAAAGCCCCGATTACTTTATCAAGTTTGAGCTCTACCTAGAAAATTAAGTCTCAATACGAGTTTCGAACTCGACTTTTTATTCAAATCATGTTATTCAGGTTTCGAGTTTGGTTGTCCTTGACTCAACTTTGCCTTTATTACACATTTTCCATTAATAAAGATTTGAACGATATAAAACTTTAAAAATCTACCTTTTAAAGTATTTTTTTTTAACAGAACCTTTTAATATTAAAGATGCAGAACCATTAATGCGACATTAACTTTTAACTTTGATAAACAAAAAAGCAAAACTAGTTCAGTTATGTTTCATATGGTTTTAAGCACCGAAAGTAAAGGGAACAAAGAATGTCATAAACCCCAAAACCGAAGAAACACATATGGTTCGGTTTCCAAATTCATCGGTTCAAATGATTGCCTTCCCCCTTCCATGCCATACATATAGGTTTAGATACAAGGGCAAAAAGGAGATTATACAAATGAGCACGAGAGAATATTTTTACTACAGACATATTGAATGATTGAATTTGATGGACACAGTAAAATGCTAAATATGGACAAACATGTCCCCATCTCATCATAACCAATGCCCAAAATAGTCATTTCCTACTTTGCCCCAAAAGCGCAAAAAAATCTAAATTTCTAGAAGGGCAAACTTGTCAAAACGGGGCACTTTTTGTTCTCTGAAGTCTTGATACTTTTGGAGGCGCAGATACCTGCAAATAAATATAAACACTATTAACTTTTTCTAATTAAAAGAGAAAAAATAAAATAACTGATAATATGACCCAAATAAGAGGATCGTGTCCCATAAATAATTAATAAACAATTTTTTTTACAAGACGTGTCTCTCCATCCCAAGAAAGTAGGACGCCTCTTTAAATGCAAAGCTTTTCTCGCTTGGCTAAATTGAATGTAAACTAATATATATATATATATATATATATATATATATATATATATATATATATATATATATTTCTAACTATTTTTATTTTTATTATGAAATATATAATTTCGAAAGTCCATTGTCTAAAGATTTATTAAATAAATTTACAATTAAATGAGAATTAGTAAGAAATAGATAAAACCTGAATGTAAATTTTAATCTCTTAACTAATTATAAATTATTACACAGCCGTTATCAAAAGTAACTTTCACATTACTTATGCGCAAAAAAGAAAATACATTTACTGTACATGAAAACCATTAGTGATATTTAAAATTTTAATCAACTAATTTTTTATACAATACACAAGATTTATTTACCTTGATAAGTACACCTTTTTTTTGTACAATTTGAACTATTACTTTTCTGGTGGGCAAACTTTATCAATGCGTAACACGGAAAAAACGAGATTACTGCCAACATATATTCTTTTACAGATGATATATATATATATATATATATATATATATATATATATATATATATATATATATATATATATATATATATATATATATATATATATATAATGTTTTACTCTTCATCAGGAAAAGGTTAACACTTTTTCTCAAAAATAGAAATGTTAAAGTCTTCTATAACTTGGAATAAATAAATAAAATATTTATTCATAAAAAGGAAAAGCTTAGAATTATTTTTTCTCGAAAGAGGGCCACCATCCACTTGGTTTCAAATTTTATATGCATTCATAATTTTTATCTTTTAGTACACGCATTGACGCATATACTTTTCGGTGGTTAAAAAAATACATATTTTATTATGCTAAATCTTAAATAAATAAATAATCAATTCAATATCGGTTACCACAAAGGTACAATTTATGAAACATCATAAATAATCACTATTTGAAGTCATTCTTAGTACTATAATTACAAAAAATAGAATTTTTTTTTAAAAGGTTCTCGACTATTGTTTTAACCCTTTTATATATATATATATATATATATATATATATATATATATATATATATATAGAGAGAGAGAGAGAGAGAGAGAGAGAGGGGGCTCATGCGAAAATCCAAATAATTTACGAAAATGCAAAAACTAAGAAAAACTATGAGATTGTGTCATCTAAACTATTTTGGACAATAATTCATCCAAATTTTAAACTACATAATGATAATCGATGATATATAAGAAATTGTTTCATATTAATAAAAAAAAAATTTCTTACTTTTTTATTATGAAAACTTAAATTTAAAAGTGATTAAGGACACGAAAAAAAACAGTTATTAAAACCACATTTAAATTTATATTACTGTAACAACCTATCATACAAACTTATTATCTTGCTATTAAATTTAATTTATAAAGTACATGTCTTTGATTTTTATAAGATAAAATCTGTTTTTGCATTTTCACAAAATATTTATGTTTTCGTATTAACCTACTTATGGATATATATATATATATATATATATATATATATATATATATATATATATATATATATATATTGATTTTTCTAGTATATGAATGAGTATTTTTGGAAGTAAAAGAGATATGTTCAGTCTTCTACTAATCTTTTGTTATTATTTATTAGTGGGTCAGGTGAAAGTTTTACTTTTTATTGGTTATCATGTTAAGATTTATATTAAAATTGTTACTAAGAAAATCGTATATAAAGCATTAATGAGAATATATAGCATAATTTTAATTTAAATTTACTTCTTTTTGCATCCGCTTGAGTTTCGCGTTTTCCTTGGCTAATCGCACTACTTCCTGTTCCAACTCATCAGCACGGGCATGGAAATTATATTAAAAAAGTAAAAAAAAAAGTATAAGTTTAATAAAATGGATAATGTAAAATAAAAATTATACCACAGACACCTATTTGTTCCACTTGCTACACGAATAAAAAAAATAATATTTTAACTAAATTTGGTATATAAATATTCTTAATCTACATACCTAAAATGTCTCATAAAATATAATTCAAATAAATATGAGTCATAATTATTTAATAAATAACTTTTTTGCAGAAAATATTGTAAACCCACAAATATTCGAGGTGTTGGTTTAAAAGAGATAGTCTAAATATAAATTAAATATTTAACTGAAATAGAAAATGCTAGCATTCTATTTATAACGAAACAAAAAAGTTTGATTTACCTTTTTAGGATAAATGATAGTTATAAAATATTACCAAAATAAAAATGAAAAGTGTCGCTGTGAATAGAAACAATCTTGTTATGTTCTAGATCGGGAGGGAGTAGACCTGTTTTCTTGCTCTGGATCGAGCAGCAGATTCTCGATTCTTCATCAATCGCCGGAATTTTTCAGTGTATTCAGGTGGAGAAGTGCTGGTGGCCGGCTTACTATTATGCGGTGGTGGTGGTGGTGGATTAGGTTTATGTCTCTTATTGGGATCTTCATGCGCGGGGTTGGTAGTGGTTAGTAGAGTTAACATGGTGGTGGTGGACGGCGGAGGAGGTAGGAAGGGAGTGGTGGTTCCAGGCTGCCGGAGCACCGGAGAAAAGAAGTCTTGGAAGTGGTTAGGGGTGGGAGATGGGAGGCCGCTGATTTCATTCCATACATCATCCATCGGCTTCATTGAGAAGAGCGGAGGTGGAGGGTGAGGGTACGGGTGGAGATGGGGGTGGGAGTGGGAGAGAGGACATGCTTTGTGTGTCTTAAAGTCAATCACAATATGTAGAAAGGGAGAATGTCATTTACCACCCATACATTTATGTAAAATTATGAATATACACAGCACTTTTGGGAAGTTAACACACTTAGCCCTTTTGATTTTCTACTTTGACTATTTCGTTTGTAATAAGTTTTTTTTTTTATATTGACATTTATAGAAAACATTGGGGTGAAAAACCGTAATTTTGCTCAATTTTCGGATTATAAAATAAACCTCTAAGCATTTCTCAAGGCATTCACTCGCTAGTTCCCTTTCAACTTTTTGTTACGTAGAAACCGTGTCAACATTATTTTAAATTAGTTTTCCTTTTTCATATATTGATTTTTTTATTTTATTAAATTTTATATAATATTTAAATATAATAGTTATAATAAATATAATAGTAAATACATATGAGTTTCAATAATTGACTTTTTCTTTTAATTTTAAAATTTTAAATTAAAGTCTCATTTGTTTATTTATCTAAATTATTTGTTTAACTTAAAAAAAAAACATTTTAATTTTAATAATTCAATATTTTTCATATTTTTCTTATAAATTCAAAATTTTTAAATGTTTAAAATTTCATATATATTTTTTAATTAATTCAAGACCTAGTTTGTTATATAGACACTGTACCAGATTTTCTCTTGTATCCATTTTTTTTTTACTAACTCACAACATAAATAATTAATCTTTTAGAACAATCACAACTCACTTCTAACACTACTAGAAAAAGGACTTTACACACATTGACACATATCATTTTTGTGTCTGTCATACAAATTATGTCATTTTATGTAAAATTTTAAAGATTTATGAGAGACATTAAAGTCTTTCGTAAAATGACGCTATATTTTTTCAAAATTCATGATACATATAATGTTTGTTTTTATTGTGGGAAGTGAAATTTTTTTATTAAAGACACTTCTAGAATACATCTTCAGGGCTTAAGGTTAAATTTCATAAATCAAGGGTTTTTGGTATTGGTGCCTCCTCGTCGGAAACGGTGAATTGGGCTAACTTATTGGGATGTGCTGCGGGTGCTCTACCATTCGATTATCTTGGTGTCCCGGATGGCGCTAATATGAACCTAATTAAAAACTGGAAGCCGATTATCCAAAAGTTTCACTCCAAAGTATCCTTATGGAAGGCCAAAACTCTATCGTTTGGTGGAAGATTGACTTTAATAAAGTCAGTTCTTAGGAATCTGCCTACCTATTACCTATTATTATTCAAAGCTCCAATTGGTGTGCTAGATGAATTGGAGAATGTGAGGCGTTCATTCTTATGGGGTGGGAGTGACGAAAGAAAAATTCATTGGGTAAGTTGGGACAAGGTGCTGGCAGCCAAATGTGATGGGGGCTTGGGAGTGGGTTCCATAAAAGCCTTAAATATTGGGCTACTTGTAAAATGGTGGTGGTGACTAAAGAATGAGAGACATTCCCTTTGGGCCAGGGTGATATATGGGATCCACAACTTAGCGAATAAACCATTTGATTATCTTTCTAGAAAAACGTCTTGTGGAGTTTGGAATAACATTTGCAGATTAAAAAATGTATTGCTCGAGCAAGGCATTAACGTTCAAGATATTTTTAGATTGGTGATCGAATCAGGGAAGGAATCTATGTTTTGGTATGATTCTTGGTTAGGTTTAGGGAGCTTAAAGGAAAAATATCCCTCCTTATTTGAACTGGAATCTAGGAAACAATGCATTGTAAATGAAAAATTAGTGGTTCAACTTATGGATGGAATTGGAAGTCTAATCGTGCTAACCTGGGGTTAGAATCTGCTGTTAGTGATCTGTCTAATGACGTATCAGGTATTCGCTTAGGGATGGGTTCAGACCATTGGAGCTGTAAGCTAACTGCTGATGGAAGATACTCGGTATGTTCTCTGAGGAAGATGGTAGATTCTATGTATAGTAACTTCCCAGATACTTTGGATATGGTATGGAGTAAAGCGATTCCAATCAAGGTGTTGTGCTTCATCTGGAGGGCGGTCCAAGGCAGAATTCCAACAACTTTGGCTTTGGAGAGGAGGGGTACCAAGGTAAACTCATCGTTGTGCAGTGCCTTCATAGGGATGCCTGAAAGTATAGATCATGTTCTGATGGATTGTCCGCTTGCGACTGAGATACGAATTAAGATCTTGAGCTGATGTGGTGTATCAAGCAATCTGTTTTCTATCAATGATGTCAAGGATTTTCTACATCTGGCAGCCACCTGGTGTAACAACCAAAGGAAAAAGGAAAGGTTTGTTGTTATATGTTATGGCTTGCTTTGGAATCTATGGTGATTTAGAAACAAACGTTTATTTCATTCTGAAGTTACTTCGCCACTTCATGGGACTGAATGTATTAAGTCAATGGTCTTCTACTGGTTGAAGTACAGGGGTAAAAACAGAATATGTAGTTGGGATGAATGGTTAGTCTCTCCATTTAGTGGTTTGTAATCCTTGACCTGTATTTGTACTTTGTATTTTGGTCCCTCTTCTAGCTTCTTGCTAGATTTGGGTACCTTATAGTAATATATTTGTCGTTTCCAAAAAAAAAAAAAACAAAATTAATTCTGTTTATGATCTTCTTAAAACATGTTCTTGGAAATTTTTAAAACAATTTAATTCTTATAATTGTTTTTTTAACGTTGATGATTTAAATGTTTTTACTATTAGTTAAGTACCAACACAATTGTTTTTACACATGTATGTTAAAAAAGATTATCATTGTTTTTCAACAAGACTGAATGTATTGTTATTGTTCAAAAAGTCTATGTTTGAATGTTTTTGGTTGTTCACCATTAAATTGTAATATTGTGGTTTTGTAACTACTTTGCAAAAGTGTTTGTAATACTCTTGTATTGTAAACTTAAAAATCTATATAATTATTGTAATCAGGATAGAAACGAGATGAAAACCTGACACAAAGTAGACCAAAAACCAAAATGGATTGGCAGCCTAAATTGACCATCGAACCACCTGGTTACGGCCCACCCATAGTAACACAGGTAGCAACATGTTTTTCTCATGACCCAACACGATTTGGGACTACTCCTTTTCCTCATCGGCCATCTTTTGGTCCTTCCAAGGCGGGGAAACCTAGAGGAGGCAATAGTGACGACCCACCACCACCTTTAGTCTAGTTCACATAAATAAGTTATAGCGATTAGACATCAGCAACACCTTTTGTAAAGAGAGAGAATAAATTAATTAGTTTATTATATGATTAATAAATTGTAGTAAATGATTTATTAATATATTATATGATTAATATTTTAATTGGAAATAGATAGTTGATTTGTTAATTTATTATGTGATTAATAAACTAATGTGAAATAAGTAAGAATTGATTAATTATTAATCTATAATTAATTCATTATTAATTGGAATTAATTAAAGGTCGATGATTGAATTGTAATTGTTCTTAATTGAGCAAAAAAATGAAGATTCTAGAACCTATAAGTGGTAGACGAAATTTGGGAATGATTCTAAGGTTTCTAGAATATTCCTAAAGCTGCTAAGGATTACCATATTTGAATAATTAAATTATTATTATTTTAAATTCAAATCTAGGGTTTCTCTTATGACATCCACACTATAACTTGGACCCCAAGGATGCCTAATTTCATTCATACCTTTTCCAAGGCGATATTCTAGCCGAAATTCATCCTCTCCTCTCTCCTGTTGTCTTCTAGTTCTAGGGTTTGGGTGTGAGCCATTAAAGACATCATCCTTTTGGTGCTAAGCCTCCCAACACTAACAACTATAAGGGATTGATGTGATTTGTTTGCTATAACAAATCGAATGTATGAAACCCTAACTTGGTGTTTTGATTACATTAGGGTTCATGTTTGTTTTGTTGTTCATAGTATGTTACTTTCAAAGTGTTATGACATATATCCTTAAAGGTTGCATGTACCCTCTTAATTTTTAAGTGTTTTTACACATTGTACATGTATTTATAACCTATAAACCCCATAAGTGGTATCAAAGCTTATTGGTGTGTTTAACATTGAAAGTGCATGAGAAGAAGTGAACAAATCCAAAATTTTCGAAAAACTGTTTCTCACGACGTCACATGTCTTCTATCACATCATGAGATCGGTCTAAAACGATTTTCGGGATTTTCTACCCAATCTGATTTAGAGGGTTATTTTTTTAGTGATTATCTGTCTGCAAAAATCCGAATTTTAAATGCCTTATATGATTAAATATAAAACCCTATATATTAGGAGATAATCTTGGATATATAGTTTTTTAATTATAAGATTAATTAAATTGACTTGTGCTTATGGATTTCATAATAAATTTAATTATATGATTAATTAAAAGATAATTATAAATCCATGATTGGCTTAAATTGATTAATTAATTATAAGATTAATTTAGATAACTAATATTTAAACCTTGTGTTAAAAAAGGTTTTAAAATGTATCTTATACATATATAAAATCTTTATTACTATATATATATATATATATATATCAGTCGAATCAATAGTAGGTGTCATTCACGAAGCCACACTCTAAGAGTGGTATAAGGTAAAGGCCTATATAATGATCGTTGAATGGATGTCCTTTCCACCCACCGCTTCTTTGTATGATGGAGAGTCATTAGCCGAACAGGTTTGATAGGACATAATCTCAGTAAAAGTATAATGATATAAAGTAATAGAACCTTCTCTAAAAATCCCAATCTATTTACTTTAGGAAAAATGTGAAGTTGTATGTTGATCAATGAGAACGCACATCATTTCCTTATGAGTCATTAATGGAGCGTGTGTGGTTAACCAACAACACTAATGATGGACTATAAATAAGAAATGATGTAACAACTCGTGTTTATACTTGTTGATGGAGCATGTGTGGTTAACCGACACATCAATGAGAGATTATAAATCGATTGAAGGTGTTTAAGTGGGTTTGCATGGTTATTCACATCTTAATTATGATCATCGGCATCACAGTCACAACTGGTAAGAGCATAATCCATGATTAAACATGTCGTTGATTTTTGTAATGAAAATCTCAAAAGATCTAAGAGTTTCATGTGATTGAAATTGGTGAAATGGTTCTACCTAGCTAAAATAGTTTTTTGATATGACTACGAAATCCCTCTTCATTTTACAAAATGAAAATATGGATCCTAGACTTAGTTTAAATTTTGGGTTAATAATTAAGGATTAAAATCAACTAACTTGAATTCTCTCTTTTCCCACTTTTTTAATGTCAAATCAAGACAATAGTGGTCTTCCTTGTTCTTATGCAAATGGTTTTTCTCAATCTTCTGGAGATGGTCTTCCACATTTTGATCAAGGTGAAAATATCTTCCTTTCTGTGGGTAATGGTGGAATTGGACATCGTCCTCTTTCAAATCTTCCACATCCTCTTGATGTGACTTTCCCATCGTCATGTTTTCCTTAAGTTGAAAGATATGCGAATACTCAATCTCTATTGACATGTAAACATGAAGATGGAAATTATGTGATTTTGTGTGTGCGCATGTTTTGAAAATGAAATCGTACATTGACAAATTGGAAAGAATGGGTGTCGCGTTTCCAATGGAGCAAGCCATTGATTTGGTTCTTCTCTCGCTTCCAAAGTCATATGGTCACTTTGTTCAGAAATTTCATATGAGGAACCTCGATGTGACCCTTATTAATCTGACCCATATGTTGATAGTTGTTGAAGCAGAAATGCTTAATAACACAATTGAAGTAGAAATGAATAAGAGGTCTAATCCCAAGTGGTCCATGGAAATTGACAATGGTAACACTAGTGATTAAGAAAAGATTTCCCTTCTCATTCAAAAGGGATCAACCAAGGTTAAACCATTTGATTAAATGGTAAAAAGAAAGGCTCGTTTTGAGAACGTTCCACATGTTGACCCCAATAAGTCCATTTGTTTCTACTGCCAATTGAAGGAACATTGGAAGAGAAGCTGTCCAAAATACCTGAAGGATTTTAAAGATGGTTAAGTCAAGTCATGTGACTCTACTTCAGGTACATCCATTTATCTAACTCCATAAGTTCATATTCATTGATTCCTAATACATAATGTGATAATCACAATTTTATGGTATTCAAGGATATAAAGGAAAGAAGGAAGCTTAAGCAAAGTGAGTTAAATCTGATCGCGGGAAATGGACTTTGGTCCACATGGTTCGATGGTCAGAATTTAGACCTACTACTAGGGAGTTAGGATTTTTTTAATAGATTGTTGTTACTCTTTAGAGATGTCTAGAAATATAGTTTTTCATTTTATTCATTGTAAGGACAATTTCCAATTTTCTCTTTAATAAATAAAAGTGAAGTTTTGGTTTACATAACTGCCTCATTTTATATTTCCTTACAATGCCATAAATGAATGTGTTGATCATGTTTCTAATAATAGCAATGTTAATTGTGGATTTGATTCTTATGATATGACTTACAGTGTTGTCTTATTTGACCAAGTGAAAGGAATCTCATCACCAAGTTTCAATTAGACAAAAACTTAGAGTTGTACAATTCAAATTGTGTGATGCATGTGAATCTTGTTTATTGTAAAATTATGACTAATTCATTGTTTAAATTTTTATGTGAGGCAAGTGAATGGCAAATGGATCTAGTACATGGTAATATGGAATCTTCAGATCTACCACAAGGCACGATAACTTTATTTGTCATGATTTATTGATGCTTCAGTAAACACGATTTTGTTTATAAGATTAAGTAGAATTATGATGCCTTTGAAAAGGTTCAAAGAGTAGCAAAACGAATACAAGAATATATTAGACATAAATATAAAAGTTTCTCCAATCTGAAAAGAAATGAGAGTATTTTAGTATCATGTTTTTATGATCATCTTGGTAATTGTGGAATTGTTTCACAACTAATCCTCAAAGAACATCTTAGTGTAATTGCATGACTAAGAAGAGGAATCGAGCATTATTGGAAACATTTTGATTATAGATGAGTGTGAAAGAAAAAAAGATTTGTGCGGACAAGGTTTGAAAACTCAAACGTTGAATTAACTTAAGATCAATGTCTGTTGCTAATGAAGATCCAGTCAAGTCTGGTAAACCAGTCTTGTCTCGAAATTAAGATATTTAACAAAGTACTCAATATATGAATGATTAATAAGCATGAAAAATGTAAAGTGATTTAAGAACAATAAAAATGTAAAAAATAATGATTGATTGGATGATTCTTGGTACTGATGAGAAAGGTGAATGCTTTTCACTCATGCATACATAAAATGAAGCTTAATACTCCTTAACTAAACAATGAGTGATAAAAAGACAAATCTCATAAAGTGCATGGACTAGAAGACATTAACAGATCAACAATCTGACACAACCACTTTTGTTGATCTTGTCCCATGTATTGTACTATAAAACAATAACTACGAGACAAAATAGTACTAGGAACATTTAATGCACATTATAGACAAAAAATATCAAGAAACAAAAGATGCATCTCTAATTGATCTTCACTTCGGAAACAGTTCCACTTCGGAAGACATCTCACTTCAGAATTCTCTATCTCGAATTGCTAAAGGATCACTTTTCCATGTATCAACAATCTCCCCCTCAGTGATTTTATCAATCATTTGATTTATCAGTTAGCTTCATCAAACACAAATAGATAAGCACTTTGGAGCCAACTTCGGACCTTAATGTACCATCTGAGATGCTTAATGAATTTCTTTTTGACATGTTTGGAAGAATCACTCTTAGCAGCATTAGAGATGAACTTTTGAAGAATCTTGGTAAGAATAAGATGTTTTTCAAGCACTAGGAAAAATTCCTTTTGATTGGTCTTCTTCTTGATGTAGATGTAACCAAGTTCTGGTTCTTCGATTGGTCCTTCAGATAAGATCTAAGCTTCAGGTAGTTCGGTAGTGATCTAAGCTAGGAGATTTTCTATTCCAAACAGGTGAGTAAACTCTACATATGACCGACATAATTCAACAATGTAGCCCTTTAGGAATCTAATTGTAGCGTTGTAGGCTCCAATGCTTGATTCACTTGTTTGACGATCTTGAAAATGAACAGCTATAGTGAGAATATCGTTGGGATTCATCGAAGGGAGGTCTGAATCTGAGATGGTGATAGTGGATTCTCTATTCCGAGATATGAAATATTTATGCAAAAGATGAAAGATTTAGTATGCTCAATAATCATATTAAAGTGATATTGCTAATTAACATATTATACTAATGGGTCACACTAACAACAACTTGATATAATTGATTATTTATTAAAAATTGATTTTAATAAATATTCAATAAACTCTTATAATTAAATTGGAAATTATTTATTTCTAGGAAATAATAATTTTCATTAGCAAGTAACATTATATATAATTCATATGGTCTGAATTAATAAGTCAGACACAATATTTTGAACAAGATAAACTCTTTTTTCTTTTACCAAAAAGTTCAATTTTATATTTTATAAACTTGGTTTATAAAATATAAAGCTTTTGTCTTCTTCCTTTTATTATTTTTATAAAATAAGAGTCAAAAGACAAGAGTATGACTTTCAAATTAATTTATTCAAAAGTAATAGGTATGGGAGAAAGCATGGGGGAAAAGCTTGTCTAAAGGGATTAATGGTTAAGGACCATTAGATTAAGTCTTCACTTTAACTAGCTTAGAGGATTTCATGTTGTGTGCCCTTTTTTGATGGGTTTTAAGAATAACAACATCCTATGTGTTCATGCAACCCTAATTGATTTGGATCTTAGTTTTTCACTAATTGAACATGCAAAAGAAATTCTAAAGCCATAAACCTAGATCCAACTTATATAATTTGGAATTCATATATAAAAGGGTTAAGAAGATTACCTTGCTTGTTATATAGCAATAACAAGAATTCCTTGATTGTTCTTGACTGTTGAAAGCTTTAGTGCCCTAAATATTGCACCTCTAATGGTTCACAAACACTTGTAGCAAGAGGATGAGAAGGAGAGAGGAGAAAACTCTTAGAATTTCGGCTAGGGTTTCTTCAAGGAAGCATTGGCCGAAAATCACAAGACATGGGGTCCTTAAATAGCTGGTGGGTTGCTAAGGTTTCTGGAGGAAACCCTAATTTCCTGCTTAGGGATTAAGCAAACAATGGACCTCCCACTAGAAAGCCTTGGATGAATTCTATAGTGCTTTCTTATAGATTTCATCCAATGCATTCCAAAGGAGCCCAGCAGCCTAGTTTTGCAACTATCAATGATTTGAAAAAGAGTCCCCATTCTTTTAATCAGTTCCTTTAATCCCAAAATTAATTCCACATTAATTTCTGATCAAATACTGATTAAATAATATGATTTCTAATTAATATATTATTTTCATAATATATTAATAAATCATTTAGTAACCTCTCTCTCGATAAGTCATCATGTCAAGTTGCTAAAGTGAAGGCAACCCAAAAGGACCATGCTATAATCAAATCAATTTCATACCAATTATAGTTATGGGCTTAGACACCTAATCCAATAGTCTCCCACTTGGATAATTCTAATAACTATAATTGCAAGTATGACTTCAGAATCTGATTAGCAATTGTAGCTCTCAAAAGTTGTTGTCAAACTTTGACCCAGTCAGTGGTGTCCTTAAGATAAGTGATCATATAATCCTCCGTTCTGCAAGAGATCATGTGGAAAAAGACATGGAACAAAATCATTCTCATTTTACAACAATTTGTTTCCCGATTTCTGATTTGTTTGACAAAGAAATTAATTGAACGAATCAATTCAGTCCTGACAAGGCCCGACACATAAGGCAACACAAAATCATTGAGGGGCCCAAGATATCACTTTTACCCCTTGGGATAAAAGGAATAGATAAACTTTGACTTATATGTCTGTACTATTTACTCATCAAATTATACACAACAATGCAATTTATAACATCAAGTTACTGATGCGTTTATGCATTATCAATGCACAACCAACTTGTAAACAACAACTCATATATTTCGGTTTAAAGACTATATGATATTATCGTCTCATAATTACTCGTGATAAATTCCATAAAGTAATTTAAATGAGTGTGAGTTTAATCCAATACTCAAATCCCCATTTCAGGAGTACTCATGAACGTTGCAGCAAACCATTGCTATGTCTAAGCACTTTGACAATCTACAAGCCAATTCATGACAGTCTCGATTCACTACTTACTTCCAAAGTATTATCGATTGTGGATAATTTGAATAATCCAATTATTCTGGAAGTAAAACATGCAATGTTGAAACACAAAATAAACAATTGATAAAAGATAGTAAAAAAAATGTTTATATATAAATCTCCATTATATAATCACCAAATGTCAATTACATTTATCTATTACAAGTTTTTAAAAATATCTATCTAATCACTAAAACTAATATTGTCCTTAAGACCAATGCTCCGCGCATGCTGAATGTGGTTAATCCTACTCAGACCCTTTGTTAGGGGATTTGTAGGATTCTCTTATGACGATACACTCTTAACGATAAGGAGTCCTTCTACATGATTTCTAATGAAGTGGTATTTTCTGTCGATATGTCTGGATCTGCCATGATCCCTTGGTTCCTTGGTTAAGGTAACTACTCCTTCATTATCGCAAAAAAATCTCCATAGGCTCCTTTATGGATGACACAAGTCCAAGGTCTCCAATGAAGTTCTTCAACCAAATAGCCTCCTTTGACGCTTCGCTTGCAGCTATATACTCAAACTTATATGTTGAATCAGTCACAGTCTCCTGCTTGGAACTTTTCCAAGTTACTGCTCCTCCGTTGAGTGTAAACACCCAACCAGAATGAGAAGGGAAGTTGTCCCGGACTGTCTGAAAACTGGCGTCACTATAACCAGTCACTCTCAAGTCATCACTGCCATCAAGTACAAGGACCTAGTCCTTTGTTTTCGCAGATAATTAATAATATTCTTTACCGCTATCCAATGAGCTTTACCCAGGTTCCCTTGATATTGGCTAACCATGCTCAAAGCAAAAGCCATATCAGGACGAGTACATGTCATAGCATACATGATCAAGCCAACTACAGAAGCATATGGAACCCGACTCATTTCTGCTATCTCTGCATCGGTATTCAGACTCTGAGTCTTACTCAGCTTGGTATTGCTCTGGATAGGCAACTCTCCCTTCTTGGAATTCACCATGCTAAAACGCTTTAACACTTTATCCAAGTAAGTACTTTGACTAAGTCCAATTAGTCTTCTACACTTATTTCTCAAAATCCTTATTCTCAGAATATAGGCAGCCTCTCCTAGATCCTTCATAGCAAAACACTTTCCAAGCCAGGATTTAACTTCCTGCAAGGTTGGATGTCACACCCCCAAACCATAATGGCGGAAACGTTCGAGGGTGGATGACTTCATGTAGTATCATAACAGTTGAATGAATAGTAAAGAAAGCAAACACAACCACCATAAATATAATTTAAAAAGTTACATTGGTGCTTGTAAATACATGTTTCAAAATAAATTATATTATGATGATATAATAAGTTTTGAAATTGAAGCCTAAGCGTCCCTTCCCCAAAAGCTGTTGTTTACCTGTATTACTGAATCCCTGAGAAATACAAGTGGTTTTGAACAAGTGTCAACAATTAAGTTGGTGAGTTCATAAGCGTTTTTGTATAAGAATTGTATGCCTTCGTGTATAAAGTAATTGAGTTTGTTTCTAGGAAATCCAATATTTTCTATAAATGAATGGTAGTTTTAAAAGTTCCAAAAACCGGAATGCATAAGTATTTTCCATACTTTTTATAGTGTAAGTAGATTTATATATGTATATATAATCACTAAGGCGTTTGATAGCCCCGTAAACCAAAATGTTTTAATACTTTATATGAGTTTTATAATCGTACTATTGACCCAGACTGCCTGTAACAACGTTCTTCAGGCGTTCGAGTGTTATGACGTTTGTCACCCCAAACCTGTCGGTCTAACTGTAGCTAACAGTTTAGGTGCAGGATTGTCAATCCCGTATAGATCCATACACAAGTATCACGCTCTCTCTACAAGAGATTATGGTTTATAACACAGGACTTGAAATGCATGCTTGAAAGTACGTGAAGTCAAATGTCTCACAAAATTTAGTATCAAATAGATTGACGTATGAAAAGTCCATTTTCTTGTAAATGTAAGTATGTCCTATTTATAGTGTTTATAGTATGTAAAATATCATGAATATCTCGTAAACTATACCTATTATAGTTTTTCAAAAAGTGTGTTTCATTTGACTAATAAGCCTTGGTGTATTACCAACTTTGCATGTAAAGTATAACATTTGTAATAACGTTATTTTATTTATTTAACATTTATACACAAAATGTAGATAAAGCATTAGAAACTGTGTGTAACGATTTACATTTTTAAAAATAGTTTTTCTTGTGTTTCACTTGTATTTCCCTCCTAAAATATAGTAAATATGTAAAAATATAGGGGTATGAACTCACCTGGTAAGTTTGATGATTTGAAGAAAACGATGCTTTGCTTGGGCAGCACTTCGATCGGAAAGAAGTAGATTTTTCGGAAATCTCGCGGCTTCGAACTTCTGTCATAGCTTGGATAAGAAACCGGGATGTCGGGATAGTCTCGAGAGGGTAGAAGTATGAAATTTGGGAGAGACGGTGGTAAATTAGCAACCAAAAGTCGGAGCCCTCGCATCCTTTCTATAGGGCTGGAAGAGGTCTTGAACGCGAGGCGTTCCTTCATGCGTCATGGCTTACGAACTCCAGACTTTATGGACGATGGGACTGGGTTTTGAGTCTGCGAACACGGGGCATTCCCTTTGGATCAGCCTTGTACTTTGTGCCCCGATCTTTGAAATTATGTAACTTTCGCGTACGAGCTCCATTTTTGACGCTCTTTATATCCACACGTAGGTGAGATTATGGTCTACAACTTTTGTTTAGATTCTGTCGGCCAATTTTAATTTCATTTTTAATATTATATTTTTAATAGGCCGAGACAGGAAAAGTCCGTTAAAAATTCATAACTTTTTCATGCGACGTCTGTTTTCATCTGTCTTTTTACCGTTGTACTACTATTGTCGAGATCTTCAATTCTCTTTTAGGCTGTGTCATCTAAATATCGCTCGATCTTTATTTCGAGTTTTTAGTTGTCTACTGGTATTCCGAAACTTAGAAAAATCTTAACTTCTCCATACGAAGTCAGATTTGGACGTTCTTTTTATGTACGCTCATGGTTTAACCTAATCTAAGACTTTTGTTTAGATTCCTAAGGCTAAAAAGTATTTTATTGAAATTTTACTTTTCACACTTAATAGTGTTTACCGGTTTTGACGCGAATCTTTGATTGGTCATAACTTCTTCATTATAACTTGGATTTGAGTGTTCTTTATATTTCGGAAAACCTTGACACAATATCTATAATTATATGTATCCCAATTGAGACTTTTGAACATTTCATTTTTGACGCTATTTTTATTTATTTATTAATTAAAAAATAGATCACAATACTTGACTTAGGTTATTACATTGACTTGAAATATCAGGTTGTCACATCATCCCTCCGTTAGAGAGAATTTTGTCCCAAAATTTATTCTAAGATAAGTATTTATGGACTAGGGAAAAGATGCGGGTATTTTTGTTTCATCCGATCTTCACGTTCCCATGTGTATTCAGGTCCTCGCTTTGCGTTCCAGCGGACCTTCACAATGGGTATGCGACTTTGTTTTGTTCTTTTAATTTCCCTATCCATGATTTCTACTGGTTCTACGAAGTGGAGACTCTCGTTGATTTCAATTTCGTCCAGAGGGACGACGAGGGTCTCATCGGACAAGCACTTCTTTAATTTTGACACATAAAAGGTAGGATTTACGTTATTGAGTTCATGCGGTAATCGATGCTTGTATGCTGCCGGGCAGATCCTGGAAAGGATCTCGAATGGTTCGATATAACTTGGATTTAGTTTCCCATGTTTTCTAAAACGTATTAATCCCTTCCAGGGAGAGACCTTCAATAGCACTCGGTCCCCAACCTGAAATTCCAAGGGCTTCCGTCTTTTGTCCGCATAACTCTTTTGTCTGTCTCTTGAAGCTTTTAGTCGTTCCCGGATTTGGACAATCCTCTCGGTCGTTTCTCTTATGATTTTAGAGCTTGTGAGAGTGATGTCAGGTATTTTTCCTCTAGCTAGTTGTGTGTCACCCACTTTAGCCAAGCATAGAGGTGATCTGCACTTGCGGCCATAGATGGCTTCGAATGGAGCAACCTTGATGCTAGTGTGATAGCTATTGTTGTACGAGAACTCGACTAGCGGTAAATGGGTATCCCATGCTTTACCAAAATCAATCACACAAGCTCTTAGCATATCTTCCAAGGTTTGAATGGTCCTCTCACTCTGTCCGTCAGTTTGTGGATGGTAAGCGGTACTCATGTCTAGTCTCGTCCCTAGAGATTTTTGTAACGACTGTCATAACCGTGAGGTGAATCTACTATCCCTATCGGAGATAATGGAAATTGGTACACCATGCAGTCGCACAATCTCCCTGATGTATGATCGAGCTAGTTTCTCCATCTTGTCAGTTTCCTTTATTGGTAGGAAGTGCGCAGATTTGGTTAATCTGTCGACGATCACCCAGATGGTGACAAGTCCACCCGCTGTTTTGGGTAACTTGGTTATGAAATCCATGGTTATCCACTCCCACTTCCAATCAGGTATTTCAGGTTGTTGTAACAATCCCGAGGGATTTTGGTACTCTACCTTGACTTTGGCGCAAGTCAGACACTTGCCTAAATAGGCAGCAATTTCAGATTTCATGTTCGGCCACTAATACAATTTCTTGAGGTCCAGATACATCTTGTCTGAACCGGGATGCACGGAGTATCGAGTCTTTGAGCCTCATTCATGACAATGTATCTAAATCCACCAAACTTCGGTGTCTAGATCTGATTCATGAAGTAACGAACTCCGTCACCCTTGACTTCAAGATTCTTATCCATTCCTCTTAAGGCTTCACCAGCCATGTTTTCGGTTTTCAAGGCTTCCATTTGAGCTTCCTTGATTAGCATGGATAGGTGTGAATGGATCGTCATGGTTAAGGATATCACTCAGCTCCTCGAGTTTCCTTTCGACTGAGAGCATCAGCTACTATATTAGCTTTTCCCGGATGATAACGAATCTCGCATTCCTAATCGCTTAGTAGTTCAACCCATCTCTCTGTCTCATGTTGAGTTCTTTTTGGTTGAGAATGTGCTGAAGGCTCTTATGATTGGTGAAGATTGTGCATTTTGTGCCGTAGAGATAGTGTCTCCAGATCTTTAGAGTGAAAACGACTGCTCCCAGCTCGAGGTCATGGGTAGTGTAGTTGACTTCGTGCATCTTGAGTTGTCTCGAGGCATATGCGAGGACCTTTCCTCGATGCATTAGAACACATACAAGACCTTGGTTTGATGCGTCGCAGTAGACCACAAAGTCTTCTGTTCCTTCTGGCAGAGATAATATAGGTGCGTTGCATAGGGCTTGTTTCAGTGTTTGGAAAGCAGCATGTTGCGTTTCTCCCCAGTTGTAGGTTACACCCTTCTAAGTCAGGGCGGTAAGTGGTTTGGAAATCTTTAAGAAGTTTTGTATGAATCTTCGGTAATAGCCAGCAAGGCCCAAGAATTATCGGATTTCCGTTGGAGTTCTTGGAGCTGACCAGTTCTCGATTGCCTTGAGTTTGGAAGCGTCCACGTGTATCCCTTCTTTTCTGACCACATGACCAAGGAAATCTACTTTCCGAATCCAAAATTTGCACTTTGAGAATTTTGCGTATAACTTCTTTGCCCTTAATGTTCCCAAGACTTGCAGGAGGTATTGACTACGTTCTTCTTTACTCTTCGAATAGATGAGTATATCATCTATGAACATGATCAAAATTTTTTCCAAAAAAGAACGACATAGTCGGTTCATTAAGTCCATGAACACTTCCGGTGCATTTGTTAATCCAAAGGGAATCACTACAAAATCGTAGTGACCATAACGAGTTCGGAAGGCCCTATTGCGAACATCTCCTTCCAGGACTCGCAGCTGATGATACTCGGATCTTAAATCGACCTTTGAGAAGTAGCTTGCTCCTTGGAGTTGGTCGAACAGATCGTCTATGCGCGATAGAGGATATCGGTTCTTGATTGTGAGCTTGTTTAGTTCTCGGTAATCGATGCACGTGTGAAAGGATCCATCCTTCTTCTTTATGAATAGGACTGGTGCTCCCCAAGGTGAGAAGCTCGGCCTGATGAATCCCTTGTTGAGTAGCTCGTTTAGTTGGCTGGATAGTTCTTGCATTTCTATCAGAGCTAGACGGTACGCCGATTTTGCTACTCGGGTAGCTCTGGGAATCAAGTCGATTCTGAACTCGACTTGACGTTCTGGTGGAACTCTTGGAAGATCTTCAGGGAAGACTTTGGGGAAATCGCGGACTTCTAGAATGTCTTTGATGTCTTTTGTTTCTTTTTCCTTATCTACCATGTGGGCTAGGAAGCATGGTATTCCTTGCACAAGTATTTTTGTGCTTTGACGCAAGAGATGATGTGTAAATTGGTACTGGGTTTGTCACCATAAATGATAAGAGTTTCGCCATTTGGCAGATTAAGGCGAACGGCTCTTTTCGTGACAAAGTATATCGGCATGGTGAAGGCTTAACCAATCCATACGGATGATGACATCAAAGCTTCTTATAGTGATCGACATTAGATCGATTTGGAACGAGTGTTCATTTACATCTAGCGTGCAACCTATGTACGTATTGTTTGTGCTTTTTGTTTTTCCGTTTTCCATTTCTACTGTAAATATCTTATTAAGTGATTGGGGGTTTTGTTTAAGTAAGTGTTTGAATTCATGGCTCACGAAACTCCCCTCCACACCACAATCAAAGAGTATACATTTATAAGTGCTATTGAGGAGAAACGTACCCGTAACCACCGTGGGATCAACTATTGCTTCGTTATGCCATATTGTCAGCACTTTTCCTACACCGCCAACATTCCTCTTAGGGCAATCTCTCTTGTAGTACCCAACTTCACCACACCCATAACATGCTTGGCCCACACCGACTCCAGGAACTTGGGTGATTTCTCGTGCCGGTGCCTTACAGAAACGAGCAGTGTGCCCTTTCCTGTTGCAGTTATTACAGTGCATCTCCCGATAATTTCCGTTGTGATGGAAATTACATTTTCCGCACTTTGGTAGGTTTCCAGCATATTGCTTTGCTGGTGTAGGGATAACAGGAACAACGGTGGGAGTAGTAGCGGCATGGACTGCCACTATATGTTGTTTCTTGGAAGGTTCTTGCGAAGATTGACCCTTCCTTTTGTTCCAAAACTTCTTCTTCTTGTTGTTGTTGGTATTGTTGTTGTTGTTGTTGTTGTTGGTATTGTTATTGTTTTTGTTGATCCCTATAGGTTGCTTCGGAACAATAGTCATGAATCCTTGGCAGACACCATGGTCAACTAGGGACTATGCCAGTTGTTTGGTACTATTGAAAGTAACTAGCTTGGAAGCTAGTACACTTCCTTGAATCTGGGGTGACAGTCCCCAGATATACCTCTCGATCTTCTTGCTCTCTAGAGCAACCATTCCCCGGAAAAGTATGGCTAAGTCACTGAACCTATTGGTATAGGTCGTGATGTCTAAGCCTACCATAGTAAGGCCCCAAAGCTCTTGCTCGAGCTTCTGTACTTCGCCTCCCAGGCTGTACTCTTGCATGAGCATGTGTTTCAGGTTTTCCCATCCCATATAGTTAGCCACTACCAGAGTTAGTGACTTGACGTGGCCATTCCACCATGTTAGGGATCGTTCGGAGAAAGTGCATGCATCATATTTTACCTTGCTCCCCTCTGGGCCTGAGCAGATATCGAATACTGCTTCCGTTTTCTCTATCCATTAGGATAGAGCCATTACTCCTCCAGTCCCATTAAAGGATATGGGTTTGCTGTTGGTGAAGGCCTTGTAAGTGCATTCCCAGGAACGACCCTGGTGTTGGCCATTTGTAGAGCTATTTATTCCTCGGCCTGACCCATTGTTACTCATTTGTGCCAGCGTTGCTGCCACAGCAACTGTTACGGCAGCCTGAAAAACAACATTGTCCATTGATGGGGGGGGGGGGTGGGTGGTGGTGGTGGTGTTCCTATAGTATTGATGTGTCGGGGATTCCTTCTTGGCGGCATGATTCTGCCATAAGTTAAAAGATGAATTCTTGATAAGTCTTCTTAGTATTTATATGCTTTACGTTCCGAACATTATCGAATTTGTAAGTTAATTGCGAAATAGAAACTTACAACAATAAGTACATGATATCCTTAGTATTTTAAGAACTTAACGAAATATCCAATGAGATAATAAATGCGTGTCAATCTCATTGATATTAATATTCGATACATCGATCAGGAAAATTTGACCTTAACACAGGTCTAGAGTACATCAATGAAAATGGGAAAATTTGACAACATTCAGACCCTCGAATTGTGTATTCACAATTCGTTGGGTTTACATACATAAAGGAAAGAGCAGCACCAACGCTCACTCGATAATTCTATACATAGTGCAAGAAGTACGGTGCTTTACTCTGAGCGAGGGTACGATGTGGACCATGGTATGTGGCCGTGGAAGTCTGAGCTCGAGCTACTTGACGTTCAGCCTCGATGGCGCACCTCTCCATTGTGGCTTGGTTTTTCCGGAACTCCCTCACCTCGGCTCTAGCAGCGGTAATGTCGTTCTGAAGGGAAAAGGTGTGCTTTATTGTTCAATCATGTTCTTCGTTTAGGTGATGAAGATGTACCGCCGTGATTTGGGCAGTGGCACCAACGTCCATGATCTGGTTGGCGTTTACCTTAGCTTGCTCACCTTGGTTGGCAATGTGACGAACCATGACAGGGAGTGCTCTCTCAGCCAAACCCCCGTTACTGAGGTTATAAAAGCCTTGTCCCATGCCGTAGGGTGGACGTTGTCCTTGTTCCCTACTCCATCGTTTCAGATCTATAGTCTAGCGGGGTGCTGGGCCCTGAAAGTTCTATCGGGGGTTTGGTGCTTCCTGGGGAGGTTTGTAGATCTCGGGTTCTGAGTCAATGCCCTCATCATCTGTTTCTTCTTCTTCTTCTTCCTCCTCCTCCTCCCCTTCTTCTTCTTCTTCTTCTTCTTCTTCTTTTTATTCTTCTTCTTCCTCTTCTTCGAGATCCTCTTCTGGATCTTCCTCGGGATCCTCTTTTGGATCCTCCTCGACCCAACCTCCATTGCCCTTGTTTGGGTAGTAGGGATCCCTGGGGATATGAAATCCTGCCATTTCGTCTGATCGAGAATAGAGATAAGAAAATCATATACAATAACTAAGTGTAAAGAGGAAATTTTATGACAAGACCTACACCGAGTCCTCCTATAATTACCTAGTGTATATAAATCACATACAATGGAGATCGAATGGACCGTTGGATAAGTAGCTTCACTCTAAGTCCACATCCAAACAAGGAAAAGAACCTAAAGCGAAATCATAAATCCTAAGCCTATGCAACCTCAATCATGTGTAACCTTAAAGTATGCACTTTTCAATTATAGACCTGTGAGTGAAGGTTTTTAGTTTTTATAAGCTTAATTTCATTTAATTAACGATCCTAGTTCTAACGAAATGTCGAGGTTTACTCGCTTATTACAATTTTAATAGTGTCATAAATACTCCTATAGTATTTAAATTTGTAAGTTTGATTCTAGGGTTACTTTGGTAAGTTTTTTAATTGTTGCTCACTACGACTATTCCCCGACATATGTTGGTCATATCTCGGATAAATATAGTTGATCAGGCTATATATTCATCCTATATCTGATTACATATTCCGAGGCCTAGTCATAGTGTCCAACATGTCTTAATACTTTTGTATAGCTCTTACTATGACATTAAAGTGTTGCATACATGTATTCGTACATTTATGAAACTAACATATTTATTTAATGAAGTATGGTTGGTGTGAAAGCGTTTTGTCAGAGAGTTTTAGTCCCTTTGCATTTATACTTTGTATATCTTATGTGGTTCGATATACTTAGTTCACTATAAACAATGCTCTGATACCAATCTATCACACCCCCAAACCAGAACGACAGAAATGTTCGAGTGCGGATGACTTCATGTAGTATCATAATAGTTGAATGAATAGTAAAAAGAAAGCAAATACAACCACCATAAATATAATTTAAAAAGTTACATTGTTGCTTGTAAATACATGTTTCAAAATAAATTACATTATGATGATATAATAAGTTTTGAAATTGACGCCTAAGCGTCCCTTCCCCAAAAGCTGTTGTTTACATGTATTACTGAATCCCTGAGAAATACAAGTGGTTTTGAACAAGTGTCAACAATTAAGTTGGTGAGTTCATAAGCGTTTTTGTATAAGAATTGTATGCCTTCGTGTATAAAGTAATTGAGTTTGTTTCTAGGAAATCCAATATTTTCTATAAATGAATGGTAGTTTTAAAAGTTCCAAAAACCGGAATGCATAAGTATTTTCCATACTTCTTATAGTGTAAGTAGATTTATATATGTATATATAATCACTAAGGCGTTTGATAGCCCCGCAAACCAAAATGTTTTAATACTTTATATGAGTTTTATAATCGTACTATTGACCCAGACTGCCTGTAACAACGTTCTTCAGGCGTTCGAGTGTTATGACGTTTGTCACCCCCAAACATGTCGGTCTAACTGTAGCTAACAGTTTAGGTGCAGGATTGTCAATCCCGTATAGATCCATACACAAGTATCACGCTCTCTCTACAAGAGATTATGGTTTATAACACAGGACTTGAAATGCATACTTGAAAGTACGTGAAGTCAAATGTCTCACAAAAGTTAGTATCAAATAGATTTACGTATGAAAAGTCCATTTTCTTGTAAATGTAAGTATTTCCTATTTATAGTGTTTATAGTATGTAAAATATCATGAATATCTCGTAAACTATACCTATTATAGTTTTTCAAAAAGTGTGTTTCATTTGACTAATAAGCCTTGGTGTATTACCAACTTTTCATGTAAAGTATAACATTTGTAATAACGTTTTTTTTTATTTATTTAACATTTATACACAAAATGTAGATAAAGCATTAGAAACTGTGTGTAACGATTTACATTTTTAACAATAGTTTTTCTTGTGTTTCATTTGTATTTCCCTCCTAAAATATAGTAAAGATGTAAAAATATAGGGGTATGAACTCACCTGGTAAGCTTGATGATTTGAAGAAAATGATGCTATGCTCGGGCAACACTTCGACCGGAAAGAAGTGGATTTCTCGGAAATCTCGGGGCTTCGAACTTTTGTCAGAGCTTGGATATGAAACTGGGATGTCGGGATAGTCTCGAGAGGGTAGAAGTATGAAATTTGGGAGAGAAGGTGGTAAATTAGCAACCAAAAGTCGGAGCCTTCGCATCCTTTTTATAGGGCTGGAAGAGGTCTCGAACGTGGGGCGTTCCTTCGTGCGTCATGGCTTACGAACTTCGAACTTGATGGACGATGGGATTGGCTTCTGAGTCTGCGAACGTGGGGCATTCCTTAGGAACGCAGGGTGTTCCCTTCTGACCAGCCTCGTAGTTTGTGCCCCGACTTTGAAATTCCATAATTTTCGCGTACGAGCTCCGTTTTCGACGTTCTTTATATCCACGCGTAGGGGAGATTATGCTATACAACTTTCGATTAGATTCCGTCAGCCAATTTTAGCTTCATTTCTAATATTATATTTTTAACAGTCCGGGACAGGAAAAGTCTGTTAAAAATTCATAACTTCTTCATACGACGTCCGTTTTCGTCTGTCTTTTTACCGTTGTACTACTATTGTCGAGATCTTCAATTATCATTTAGGTTGTGTCGGCTAAATATCGCTCGATCTTTATTTCGAGTTTTTAACTGTCTACTGCTATTCCGAAACTTAGAAAAATCATAACTTCTAGGGATGAGCATATGGACTGGGGAACCGGCACCGGAACCGAAACCGAAACTTGATGGAACCAGTCGGGCCGAGACCGGGACGTTATTTTTGTGGATTTTTGGAACCGGGAAATGGTAGGAACCGGAACCGATATAACCGGAACCGGTAGAACTAGCAAAAACTGGTAGAACCGGCAAAAACCTGAACCGTATGATGCTATTTTTCGAGGACCGGTTCCAACTTTTGAGAACACGACAAGAACTGGTAGGAACCGGGAACCGGTAGAACCGCCGGGTTGGTTCTGTTTTTGATTTTGGCCGAAGCCGGTTCCCGGGTCGGGTCCGGTTCGGGCCGGTTCCGACCGGTTCGGTCCTTTTTCTCATCCCTAATAACTTCCTCATACGAAGTCGGATTTGGATGTTCTTTTTATGTACGTTCATGGTTTAACCTAATATAAGACTTTCGTTTAGATTCCTAAGGCTAAAAAGTATTTTATTAAAATTTCATTTTTCACACTTAACAATGTTTTACTGGTTTTGACGCGGATCTTTGATTGGTCATAACTTCTTCATTATAACTCGGATTTGAGTGTTCTTTATATTTCTGAAAACCTTGACACGATATCTATCATTTTATGTATCCCAATTGAGACTTTTGAACATTTCATTTAAGACGCTATTTTTATTTATTTATTAATTCAAAAACAGATTACAATACTTGACTTAGGTCGTTATATTGATTTGAAATATCGGGTTGTCTCATTGGAACTTCATTTCCTATGAGCAGTATGTCATCAGCATACTGTACTAGAAAGTTAACTATACTCCCACTGGCTTTTACATATATACTGGAATCATCCTCACTTCTAGAGAAACCAAACTCTTTGACCTTCTCATCAAAGCAAATATTCCATCTGCAAGAAGCTTGCTTCAATCCATAGATTGATTTCTCAAGCTTACAAACTCCATTGGGGTATTTAGCATCCATAAAACCTTCTGTCTGACACATGTAAACATCTTCAGCTAGCTTCCCATTAAGGAAATTGGTTTTGATATCCATCTGCCAGATTTCATAATCATGAAATGTATTAATGGCTAACATAACCCTAATGGACTTGATCTTGGCCATTGGTGAGAAGGTCTCATCATAGTCAACCCCCAGGGTTTGAGTAAAGCCCTTTGCAACCAGTCGTGCCTTGAACGTGTACACCTTTCCATCCATGTCAGTCTTCTTCTTGAAGATCCATTTGCACCCAACTGTCTTGCGACCTGGTATATTATCAACCAAGTTCCAAACTTGATTGTCATGCATGGACTGGATCTCGCTGCCCACTGCCTTTTTCTACTTAGCAGACCCAGGGCCCGCCATGGCTTCCTTTAGTTATTAGGTTCATCCAAATTTATCAGTGTACTATCACCGATAAATGTATCACCTTCTGTTGTTATATGGAAATCGTAAAACACAGGTGGAACACTAACCCTACTGGAATGCCTAAGAGGTAATGACTGGTTAATCGGTTCAATAAAAATTTCTTCCTCGGGTTGAGTGCCAGTGTTGGAGGTTCCTTCATCGCTTGACTCTTGAATTTCTTCAAGATCAATTATACTCCCACTGTCCTCTTTGCATATGATTTCCTTCTTGCAGAAAACTCCCCTTCGTGCTACGAAGACCACGTTCTCACTAGGTCTGTAGAACAAGTATCCAAAGGACTTATGTGGGTAGACGATGAAAATACACCGCTCACTTCGAGGTTCAAGCTTCTCTTGAGTCTCTCGTCTAACGAAAGCTTCACAACCCCAAACTTTGATATGTGCCAACGAGGGAACTTTCCTTGTCCACATCTCTTGAGGTGTTTTGGAAATATTCTTTGTCAGGACTATTTTAAGGATGTCGGTGGCAATCTCTAAGGCATACCCCAGAATGATATAGAAAGTGAAACTCGACTCATCATGGAACGAACCATGTCCAACCGGGTTTGATTACGCATCTCATCCACACCATTAAGTTGTGGTGTCCTAAGAGGTGTCGATTGTGAAACAATTCCACATTCCTTAAGATAGTCATGGATCTCGATACTAAGATATTCACCACCCCTATCGGATCTGAGCATCTTGATCTTCCTGCCCAATTCATTCTCGACTTCATGTTTGAACTCTTTGAACTTTTCAAAGGTTTCTGACTTATGCTTGATTAAGTATATATATATATATATATCCATATCTGCTATAATCATCAGTAAAAGGATCATAAAATCGATTCGCATCCCTTGTGGTGGATTTGAAGGGCCCAGACACATCGGTGTGTATGAGATCCAAAAAACCCTCACCTCTTTCACAAGTACCGGTGAAAGGTGATTTGGTCATCTTTCTAAGAAAACAAGACTCACATGTATCATCCGATCTAAGGTGAAATGATTCCAACACTCCATCCTTTTGGAGTTGGGCAATGCGCTTCTTGTTGACATGTCCAAGACGACAATGCCGCAAGCATGCTTTGTCTAAACCATTAGACGAATCAATGTGTAACACGCTATTTTCCTAAATTGTCTACAACCATCATAGTTTCATATACACCATCACAAGGCAATGCTTCAAAATAATATACACCATTATAATAAGCATTAATAAAACCAGTTTCATTATTAAATGAATATCTAAAGCCTTGTCTGTACGAACCATGAAAAGAAATAATATTCCTCGTCATTTCTGACGAGTAGAAACAATTATTCAAGTCTAAACATAATCCACTACTAATATTTAACGAATAAACACCGATCTTGGTAATAGGTGACGATCTCCTATTGCCCATTATCAGGTTCATCTTCCCAAGCTCCACATTCATACTTTCTCGTAGTCCCTGTAAGTCAGAGCAAATGTGAAAACCACATCCTGTATCAAGGACCTAAGAATTAGAAGGCGATTAATTTTTAGACAAAATAGTTTAAATACCTACCGAGGAAGGCTTAATCTTGCCATTCTTGATGTCCCGCAGGTACATGGGGCAGCTTCTCTTCCAATGCGCCTTGTCTTGGCAGCAGAAACACATTACATCTTTTTGGATCAGAGGTAGGGGGAGCAGAACCAGATTTTGCTTTGGGTCCAGTAGAAGAAGACCCATCATGAGTCTTTCCCTTCCATCTTTGCTTAGAGGGATCTTTCCTCTTTTCCCCTTTCCTTATCTAATAGCCAGGACTGGAGCAGCAGTAAGAGTGGATTCAACAACTTTTCCTTTCAATCTACTTTCAGCAGTTCTCAAAGAGCCTTGAAGCTTACTCAAGGTGACTTCCTCATTGCTCAAATGATAAGTCATTTTGAACTGATCATAACAAGGAGGCAATGAGTGTAAGACTATGTCAATAGCCACCTCCTCATCGAAGTTCACATTCAACTTGAGTAAACAATCCACATATCTCTGCATACGTTGCAGGTGGGTTGTGACAGACTCTCCGTCCGTCATCTTCGTGGTAATAAGTGACCTGACTATCTCATACCATTATTGACACACACTTTGATGGTACTTCTCCATCTAGTCTTGGCACATCACGTAAGGCCGATAGTCCTCATAGAACCGCTGTAGCTCAGGAGTCATAATGGCCACTAGAATGCAAGACACCTTAGTAGCATCCTAGCATTGGTCCCTATACTCAGCCATTTCTTCCGGAGTAGCGTTGGTTTTGTCTATCTCATTTAACTGTTTGTCGAGGACGTATTCCTTGTCCTCGTAATGCAAGGCCATTCAGATGTTACAGATCCAATCTTTGAAATTGGAACCATCGAATGTGACCCTTGCGCAAATGTTCAAGAGCGAGAAAAAGTTAGCAGAGTTGTTGTTGTTGTTGTTGGAGGAGCCAGAAGCGTTGTTTGAGGCCGACATCTTGAAAAGAAGAAAGACAAGTTTTGATTAGATAAGGAATCCTTAATATAACACCCAAAATGAAATATTAAGGCTAGGACCCAACACAATAATTCACAATTCGGAAGAGGGATGCCGTAATCCAATTGTTAATTAATTGATGGTAGGTAAATGACGATTTACCAATTCCACCGTGAAAAATGAATTAGGTTTTAAATGAAATGAAATTCCTAGATCTTTTGAGATTCATTGAACTATTCAATGGCATGTTTAATCTCGGTGATGCCCTTCAAGTTTGTGACTGGGATATCGATGATCACAAACAAGGTATGAATAACCATGCAAATTAGCTTGGTACTCTCGTTGTCATTTACCACCTAATCAATGTGCCAGTTAACTACACATGCTCCATTGATCAATGATAATTTACGAGCTACCCATTGTCACCCAATTTAGTGTTCCGGTTAACCACACATGCTCCAGTAATGACTTGACAAAGTGCAATGTACAATTTCATGGAATAGCATCAAATTCACATTTTCCTAAAGTAACTAAGATTAGAAATTTATAAAAGCATTTAGTTACTTTATATTTATCATTATACTTATTAATGAGATATTAATGTCCTATCCTACCCGTTCGGCTAATGACCCTCCACTAATCAAGGAAGTGGTAGGTGAGAGTGAACACCCATTCAACCATCATTTTATAGGCAGTTTCCTTATACCCCCTTATAGATCGACTTCGTGAATGAGGCCTACTAACGGTAAGAATGATTATTCTTATACATATATAATATTAGACCTTTAATTTTATATAGTATAAGGGTGTATTTTAAACTTTTAAAATGCTTGGGTTTTAGAATTTAATATTTCAAAATTAAACTTTTAATTAAATTTTAAATTCCAAAACTAAAGGCTATAATTTGAAACTTTTAAAAATTACTAGATCATATTTTAAATAATTAAATTAATCAAATAATTTTGTCATTATCTTAAAATTTGACCTAATCAATCTTATTTGATAAGAAAATCAGATTACATTTTAGAAAATTCAATTTAAAGCATTAAAAACGAATTATGGTAATTATCCTAATCCAAACAAGATCATAAAATCGAAAAATCAGGCATCTGATGAGTCAACTCGTCAAGCCAGACTATGAACTCGTCGAGCTCCTCATTGAACTCGTCGAGTTACGTAAACAGATTGCAAATCTGTTTTTGTTTCAGCTTTGGACAGATCACAAATGCATCAAATTCAATTGAAAAACATCATAGGCTCTGGTACCACTGATGGGTTTTGAACATAACAACATCCTATGTGTTCATGAAACCCTAATTGCTTTGGAACTAAGTTTTTCACTAATTGAACATGAAAAAGAAATTCCAAATCAATAACCCTATATATAGCATATATATTTTGAAGTTCATATATAAAAGGGTTAAGAAGATTACCTTGCTTGTTATATAGCAATAACAAGAATTCCTTGATTGATCTTGACTCTTGAAAGATTTAGTGCCCTAAATGGTTCACCTCTAATAGTTCACAAACACTGGTAGCAAGATGATGAGAAGGAGAGAGGAGAAAACTCTTAGAATTTCAGCTAGGGTTTCTTCAAGGAGACATTGGCCGAAAATCACAAGACATGGGGTCCTTAAATAGCTGGTGGGTTGCTAAGGTTTCTGGAGGAAACCCTCATTTCCTGCTTAGGGCTTAAGCAACCCATGGGCCTCCTGCTAGAAAGCCTTGGACGATTTCTATTGGGCCTCCCTATAGATTTCGTCCACTCCATTCCAAAGGAACCCAACAGCCTAGTTTTGCAACTGTCAATGATTTGCAAAACAGTCACCATTCTTTTAATTAGTTCCTTTAATCCGAAAACTAATTCTGAATTAATTTCTGATCAAATACTAATTAAATAATATGATTTCTAATTAATATATTATTTTCATAATATATTAATAAATCATTTATTAACCTCTGTCTCCATAAGTCATCCTGTCAAGTTGCTAAAGTGAAAGCAACCGAAAAAGACCATGCTACAATCAAATCAAGTTCATACCAATTATATTTATGGGCTTAGATACCAAATCCAACACATCTTTACATGTAAATTTCGAAATTTCTATGCTCTCCCTCATTTTCTCTTGTTTTGTTAAGAACACTTAAAGATTACTTGCATTTATACTCTCTTGAAGTTCATACTTTGGTTATAAACTTCAAGCTTAAGAGTTATATGAGTTTTACAAGACTAGCATCTTACATCTTGTTGAGTCATTGTTGGTGTCTCAAAGGTTCCATATTCTTCATCAACTTTCAAGCCTCCCAAGAGGACTCAAAGAACAACAAAGGTTGTTATTTGTTCATCCTTTCTACGGTTGGTGTTTTAATATTTCTATAACTTGCAAGAAGATCCTTGGTGGGTATAAAATGTTTATATTATTTTAAAAAAATTTAAGTCTTCCATTTGCCATATTTTATAGTTTTTGAAACTATTTTTGAACTAAAATTCAACAATTGGTATCTAGAGCCACCTTGCAAGTTTGGTTAGATTTTTTTGATTTTTGGAAATCTTAGTTTTTAGAGAATATGGATAACTTGTTTTTGTATAAAAATAAATTCATACATATTTTCTATGACAACTTTATATTTGTTATTTTATGTGACAAAAGTTTCATGCATTTTTTGTCATTTAAAGTTGTCTTAGAAAAATAAAGATTGTTTTATGTGTATGTTGATGTGTATAATGTGCATAAAATAGCCAAAGACCATTATGATTGTTGTGTTGTTGTGTTGTTGTGTTTGTTGTTTTTGTTATAAAATGGTTGTAATAATTTATTTATTCATATGGTAAGTAATAATTAAATAAATTAGTTTTCTTGAGTATTTATGTACAGTATTAGATTTGTTTTTAGAAATAACTTTTTTTACAAAATGTAACAAGAAATGAAGTTGGAGCCATTTTTTGAAGACAAAAAGGAAAATTTCGAGTTCATCACGTGTTGGGCAGAAACATAAAACTTTCTGAAAAGTGTCATGAAAGCTGAAACTTTTCCTTTAAAGAAGCCTTTCAAATCTTTTGCAAGCAATGTTTATTTACTCAAGTGGGAGCTTCTAGAACAACATTACAAGAATATTTTTTTGGTCCCGTTTAAATGTCCCTTTAGGAATGGACTTGACATCTTTTGTATTGGCTCACATAAAATGTCTTTGGTTGGTTATGTTTATGTACACATCTTTTTATGCATGTTTGTGTTGTTTATTTTATGCAATTATTATGTGTGGTTGATAAATTAATTTTTCACATGCTAAAGTAATTTTGGATAAATAAACATCACATGGAGTTTGTTTTTCAAAATTGGACATAAGATGTAACAAATTATTATTTTAAAAATAGAACCTGGTTTTATAAAATCGTTAATAGCAACAAATTTTTAAATACTCCATTATAAGTTTTAAAATGGTGATTTTTGTAACTTATACAAACTCCAAATATATAATTAATAAAATGAAGTTTTATTAAAGATATAAAAGGTTGAAATGCACTCAGACTTAATACCGGTTATTAAAATTGAATTAAGTCAAATTATATAAATACTTGCTTTTTATATAGAACCTTTAAAAAGTAATTTTCTTTTAAAAATTGATACCATGGTTTATTATATGCATGTAATAAACATGATATCATATGTTTTTAAACTAGAATTATAAAACATATTAAGACCCTTTTTACAAACCTCAAATCTATGCAATCCTTTTTTCAAGAACACTCCTATATCTCTTGTATGCACTAGTGGGATAAAGGATACCCAACCACTTAGTGTTAACTTTTGATGGTAGGGGTGTCTTCGCGATTTCTATAACCATGTTATAGGACGATTACACAAGTTATTCAAATTGGACGATTTGATTGGAAATATTATATGATAAAGGATACCTAAGCAAGAGAGTTCCGAGGCATAGATGGGATCAAACATGTGTAACTAAATTTGTTATTAGCGATCCCATAAATCTAGGTATTATATAGCATGATATAATTGATAATCGATATCTACCGGGTTGAATTCAAATGGATGGGATAAAGGATACCTAACAATTTATTTGTTTTGCAACTTGGATTCCAGACTTTGATAATGAATGTTTCTGGAAACTTAAACAGTATTAATTATTGAAGATTAAATATTGAAAATACTAAATGAATTTTGTTAAAATTTTGTAGTTAGATAATCCATTCTCATTATCATGAATTGTCATTTTCTTTAATGACTTAATGAAACAATAACATTCACTAGATACAAATTCAATGAATGGGTTCATGTCTTAAGAGACAATCTCATTAGAGATATGAAATTGTATACACTTAAAGGTCTTAGTTCTAAACTATCTGCTTAGAGCAATAAACCTGAACATGATACCAAGTAAATGCATCACTATGATACTAAATATGCTTCTAACATCAAGCTAGGAAAAGTTATTCATGATTTCTAGGAAGTCTTGGATAATTTAAACATATATCTGATGATATAACAGGTCAAGCAATATTCCGATAAACACAGTGATATTTTATTTAAAGCTAGTTTAAACATTGGAATAATGCAAGGCTAAAAGAATCACCTTGTGTGATCCAGGAGACCCATGTTTTATGGAATGAACACCTTTAAGCCCAAGAAATCTACTAAAACCCACATTGATGGATCTTGTTTCTTTTGTGAAGAAATTGGACACTGAAAGAGGATTTACTCCTCTTATTTGGAAAGAAAGTCCGGAAGAGACTAGTACTTATGATATCTACTAGATAGAACTTGTACTTTTCATATAACATTTAGGTACTTGGTACATAAATGTTAGTCTAATATTTGTAAATGGCTTGCAGATATTTACGTAAGACTAACCAAGCTGAGCACAACCAAGTTGGAACTATAGTCCCAGAGTTTAGTTTATTATTTATGCTTATAACATAAATTACTTGTAATGTAAAACAATATTTGTTTTGGAACAATGTATATTATAATTTAGCATTTCTAAATTATTTCTCAGTTATTTTATTCAAATGTTTGATAATTTACTCAATCGTTTTCACAACGATAATATTCATATTCTAAAATGATTAAGTTCTTTTTATGAGACTAAATATCATAATGGAATTGTATAGTAATATCAACATTTTTATAAATAAAATAAGTTCTATATGCAAGCACCTTTTGACTTAAACTTGTTTTAAATCAAACTCATCTTTCACATTGTTCTCTTTATTATATAAATGGCTTTCACATATTCCAACTTCAAGAAAGGGATCTTTGAAGGCAAATATGGTAGTTTATTTGACATATGTGAACCTTATTTATATGTAAAGGATTCCTAATTATATTTTCACTAAATTTTAGAGAAAATAATTACGGAACTGTACACTTTGGTGTATGACTTCCTTTCTAATGAATGTCTGAGATCAAGCACAATATACCAAATCAACTTTATTAACAACTATAGTAGTTATAATTATATTTTATGTGGTAAAGCGTAACTATGAAATCTTTGTTTAAGGTTTCAACAGTTGAGATACAAACTGGTAAGAACCATCTAAGGCCTTAATTATGATAAATGATGAATTAAATCTTACTTGGTACGATTTACTTTCTAATCGGTAGAAATATCCTCCTTTAACCTTATAGGATAATACTTCAATCACTATTAATTGTATCTTGAATACAAATACCAACTAATAAGTAGATTAAACACTTTATAAGATTTAGTATGGAAGGGCTCCATCCTCATCTTACTTAATGTTTTATGGATTTGAAGTTGATGTTGGACTAACGCTTCTAAACCCAAAATCTACTAAACACATATTTGTATATATAATACTCTAAATGTGGCTTATATTGTTATATGAAAACCCACCAAGAATAGGTTCTTTTATTCTTGTGAAAGCTAAGTTAGTAGAAAGCAAGGTTCTAATGACAAAGCTAGTGGGAGGTACATGGAACTTGAAGCAGCTCAAGAACTATAACCTTATGTATTAATAGTTGGAACTAGTTTTAACAAGGATTGTTAAACTTGAATAATATCTATTCACAAACACAAATTGTTCACATTAGTGGTAGAAATCATCTCTTACTTGAGAAATGTGGAATCTCTCATCGATGAGCTTTTATTGATGGTTTCTGGAAATTCCATCAAATAGCAAGATGTTATGTCAGATCTCGAATCTGATAAATGACTTAGAGTCATGAACATGAGATGTAATCCATGTATGAAAATAATTCTTCTAGAAAGAATAATTTACATGGATAACAATACACATTTAAAGCAAGACTTGTAGTAAAAGAAATCTCTCATACTCATGTCATTGACTATCGTCCTCATCATACTCATGACATTGACTGTGATTAAACCATTTTTGACAAGCAGCTATTATTAGATCAACAAGTATATTATTTACTATAAATTCATATTCTTAATATGAGATATAACAAATAGATTTCAAGAAAGACCGCTTTTCTTAATAGACATCTACTAGAAGATATCTATATATAGATTAGCATGGAGGTTTTCTTAATCCATGTTATCATAAACAAAACATGTAGAGCTTGAGATCCACTTGTGGATATAAATCAAACATCTCGATGTTATAATCATCATTTTGTGTAAGACAACAAGGTATGTTTTTATATCAAAATGAATAGAACATGTGTGTTTACTAAGAACTAGGGGGAGCATAGTGAAATTCCTAATCTTGTATGAACGAGACATACTTAATCATTTGAAATCACATTCTGACTAAGCAAGTTCGTTTTCACCTTGACTTGGAAAGCATTTCTAAAAGGAAAGACTTAGGAAAGAGAAGATACATTCTTGGAATGTAAAATCTATAACGAATAGATAAAATGAATGTTAAAAGTTTCATGTCCTTGTACATATATTGGCAATATATTGAAAGGGATCAAAAAACAAGATTCTTTTGGAGTATTCTTGGCATTGTGTTGGAACCTGAAAGTGAACCTCTAGCAATCTCCATCTTTTGAATGTTTCGAAGTCGGTCTGTGGTCCAAAGTCAAGTTGTTGTCCGAAATAGAGTGAATGATCAAGTGTAATTGTTCTAAAATGGTGTACACTTCTGAATGTGTCCATCTCTCTTTACATTTATTATTCTTATCTTTTAGTTTGATGTAACCATTCATAGGACTCAATTTATTTTGTCAAAGGGATAATCAAGAGTGTCAAATGTAACTCTTTTGTCCATTCATATGTATGTATTCAAGTTTGTACGATGTACTCCTTCTCCTATATAAGGAGCTTTTAATGACAAGAATAGTAAACAAACTATTCCTCCAACAATAGATATTTTCACAATTACTTCACTTGCATATTTCTCTCAAATCAAACTCTTTCAAACATTCTACTTGTTCATTTATTGTCCTTACTCTAATCATTATCTTCATTCTTCATTTATGTCTTGAACACTTTGTTGAATCTCATACTTCAGACTTGACTAGTTTACCAGACTTGACTGGAACCTTAATTTAGTAGCAACCATTGATCTTAAGCATTAATTCAAGGTTTGAGCTCCCGTACCTTGTCCTTGCGTAATCAGATCCTGTGTTATCACAGTTGGTATCAAAGCTTGAGTGGTTTTTGTTTGAATGTATAAGAACATATTGTAGTTGATTCGAGATTACCTTGGTATTTCGATCATTTCTGTGTTCAGGATAAAACTTCTTCTATATAACACTTTTTCTCAAGATATCTTAACTTCAATGGCTGCTTCTAATTCTCAACAAATGTACTCAATGCAAATAGCAAATAGTGTGGGTTGCCCTACATGTGCCCCACTATTAGTTGTTGAACAGTATGATCACTAGAAAGTTAGAATGGAATGATTTTTACGTGGAAAAGAAAAAGGTGAATCTATCTGGAGATCCATTAAAGAAGGTCCTCATGCTCTAGTTCGAACCATTATTAGAGATGTTGTTGCAACCCTCTTGGGACAGAATCAACAATGAAAAGCACCTCTCATTGCTAATGATCTTGGAAAGCCGCATGCCGATCAAGTTGCCTTTCAGAAATGGTGTTTGGTGTTCCATCTTCTTTCTTTGAGCACATCAATTTGTGCAAGTCCGCAAAATAGATTTGGGACACACTTCAAGATTTGTTCGAAGGGTCAGAGAACATGAAGGATAAACGTGTAACCTCCGTTGTCAATGAGTTCGACACTTTCACTACAACACCTGGTGAATCTGTTGCCTCAGCCTTAAACAGATACTGAATCATCATAAAAAAATGACAACTCATGGGATAGTCCGAACCCCACTTGAGTACAATCTCAAGTTCATCAACAGCCTTGGAAAGGGGTGGAGAAATGTGAAATCATGTCTTCAGAGTAATGGATCTCTGAAAAAGCTGAAGCTTTATCAGATTTTCGATGAGCTTCAAGGTCATGAATCAATTGTTGCACAAACCCTACGTGATCTCACTGGAGGCCCTCTATCTCTAGTCAGTTCCTACGACCCACAAACTCCGAACCTTGTTGTTTCAGACCCTCTCTCTGTTGTTGTTCCTCGTATTCCTCCTGTTCATCCGTTACCTCCAACCATACCTGCTCCCACCTCTAACAACTATCAACCAATGGCTGATCTTAACTCCGAAGAAATGGACTCCGAACTCCTCTTCCAAGAGGATTTTTCCTTACTTTCCTTGAAATATAACCTTCCTTTCAACATGCCATATAACAATCGTTTCCAAGCTTCTCACCAGAACAACTGTTTCCACGAACCTCACCAAAATAATCCTCAACCATTCAACAAACCTTTAGAAAACCCACCAAATCACACCTCAGAATCATTACAGATTCCGAAGTCGGAAAAACCCAAAATTGTATATCACAAATGTGGCCATCCAAATCACTTTGCCAAAGATTGCTTAGTCGAAGTCCCACAGAAACATAAGATCAAGGACTCTGCTTACTATGCACATCGATTTCAAGAAATGGCAAAAAGTGAAAATGCTTTTGTTACCACTGTATCAAGAGATATAGAAGGTACTGGTCATCTGGAGATAATGATGATGTAACCATTGGCAAGAACATGTGTCTTATGGTTTGACAAGAAATAGAATGTGAAGAAGGCTACTGGTCATCTAGGTCGGAAATAGATGATGAAGATGTTGAGCCAAACTATTACTACATGGCTACCAATGATCAACTTGGCAGAAGCATCGTTCAACAGGTAAAATCTATGATTACTGATAATAATTTTGACTTATCTTCTTGTGAACCATATATAACCCACATCCAATTAGATATGAACATCATTTACAAAGCCTATAAGTCAGCCATAGAAGCCAGTGAGAAGAAGGAAAGTGTATTAAGTTGTCTTAGATTACATTTTGAGGATAAGAAGTTGAAAATAGAGTCTTTAGAAAGAGAGCTTGTAATGTCACAAGATGAATGTATCATTCTTAAAGACAAATGTGAAACCACTTATTCTGAAAGAAATGTTTTAATTTCTGACAACAAACTTCTTAATGCTAAAATAGATGCTTTGCACAATTCCATTGACATTCTTGAAGCAAATGAACAGATAACTCACAATTTTCGTCATCCTTGGTCAAAAGCTCCTGGTCTCGAAAGCTAGTATCCGAAACCTATTACTCGTTCTTTGAAGGAGTTACAAAACCTAACTTTTATGGGAGACGTTCTGAACATCAAACATTCGGACACCCTTGTCTCGCCTTTGTCACCCCTTCCCGGGACTCTGACCGATTTGCATCATTGATTCCTGAGTTTCAGCCTATAGTTGTCAAGTGTCCCAATTCCATGCATTTTCCACCTTTGACAAACCTGGACCTGAATCAGACCTTGGAACCCCACACTAGTATTCCAAACTCCGTCGTTCAAAATCTGAACCACAGTCCTCTTAACAACTGTGTTGTTGAGGAAATTTTTCTGGAGACAACTGAACCAGAATTCTCTGTGTGTGTTTGGGCATCTTTAGATAGTGAAGTCGATGATTCGTCAATCTCATGTGAGTCTGAACCCCAAGTGATTTCCAAAACAAAACTAGTTCCAATTAAGCTTATGTTCAACAACCCTTGAGTAAGACAAACCTCTAAATTTTCACTTCATTGCAAAAGGAAACCCATGTTGAATAGGAAAGATGTTGTCGATCCTAAGGTAGAAGCCTGAAATGCTCATATAAAGGAAGTTAAGTCAAGAAAAAAAATTCAAGATTCCTTTAGAACTCCAAAAAGAGTCTATCTCGGACTCCTCATTCATCAACTAAGAATCAAAACACTTTTGCACCCACTAAGATCCTCAAAAGGCCTTCCAATCCTTCTAGTCCTGTAGAACAAAAGAAAGTACTCAGTCTCACCCCGAAAAAGGCTATTGAAGCACTACTTCTGTCCGAACCAACTCTCCTCGGACTGTTACATCCGTTTTATAGCCAAAACTTATGGTACAATTTTCAAACCTCAACAGTTTTCAAACCAAATGCACCATTAACAAAAAACAAGTTATTAAGAAAACAGTCTCTCAAAAATCTTCAAAACAAAATCTTGTTTGGATAGTAAAAAATCATAGTGATGAAACTGCAATTCCGAGAGACATAGTGGTTCCCACTACTCCGGAAGTTAAATGTCCAAGAGAAGTTGTTCCAAATACTCGTGTAATTGAGTATGACTATTGGATAGATGAAAGAACCATGGCCTTCTGTTTGTTTCCTAGGAATCTTGGAACAAACCTTCCAAACCATCTGTTGATCAAGAGTCACAATCGAAGCCTAAGACTGGTTCCGTTCTCCCAAAACCTAGCTTGGAGCCTAAAAACTCCACAACTCACTAATTTTACAAGCACTCTGTGCTTCAGAGCAAGAAACAATATGGTATATTGATAGTGCTTTCTCCATGCACATGACAGGGCACAAGGACTTTCGACGAGATCTCAAACTTTCACCAAATGTTGGCTATGTGAGGTATGGCAACAAATCCAACTCTCAGATCCGAGGTTATGTCATCCTTACAAATGGAATGATCTCCATTTCAAATGTGGCATATGTAGCTGACTTGAAGCATAATTTGATAAGTGTGGCTCAACTTACTGATGCAAATCGACGAGTTGAATTCTGCAAGAAACACAACTATGTCATGTCCGAACACCGAAAGGAATATTTAATCAAGTCAAATCGCAACAAGAACATGTATCCTATTGAAATCACATGATCATCGGCAAGCCTCAGCTTTGCTTACTTTCAAAAGCAGTTCCTGATGTCAGTTGGCTATTGCATAGGAGGCTTACTTATCTAAACTTTAGATATATTAATGATCTTGTTTCTGGTGAGATGGTAAGAGGTCTGCCACTCTTGAAGATTGAAATTGATCATTTATATGATGCATGTGAATGTGGAAAGCAGTCATAGAAGGGTCATCCCATCATCATTGAAAAATCAAACTCGAAGCCATTAGAACTTCTACACATTGATCTGTGTGGACCCTCTATAGTAGAGAGTTTGCATCACAAAAAATACATTCTTGTGATTGTGGATGAATTTAGTGGGTTCACACGGGTCTTCTTCCTAAGGCTCAAGTCAGAAACAGCCTCCGAACTCATCAACTTTATCAAATGAATTGAATTTCTCATTAAACTACCAGTAAGGCGAATTCAAAGTGACAATGGTTCGAAATTCACTAATTCCACCATTGAAAACTTCCTCATCGAGAAAGGTATTGACCAGAATGCTTATGCTCCATACACTCCACAACAAAACGGTGTAGTCAAACGTCGCAACAAAACACTTGTTGAAGCTGCTCGATCCATGTTTAACTTTGAAAATCTTCCACTCTATCTTTGGGCTGAAGCTGTTTCTACTGAATGCTTTACTCAAAATAGAAGTATCATCAATCGATGCCTCAACAAAACAACATATGAAGCCATGAACGGTCGGAAGCAAAGTATCTTTTTTTTTTTCACATTTTTGGGTATAGATGCTTCATCAAGAACAATCGTGATCAACTTACCAAGTTCCAACCCAAAGCAAATGGAGCCATATTTCTTGGATACTCTACTAAATCAAAGGATTATCGAGGTCTTAATCTACGAAATCGTGTTCTAGAAGAAAGTTTTGATGTTACCTTTGATGATGATTTTGTTCGGAATTCTGGCCCAACCCATGTTACAACTCACATCATGGACTCCGATGCTCCAACACCAGGATGTATGAAGCAACAAACAATCTATGAAGTTGACTTTGAAACCTTGTTTGGACTCTCAGAAATAGCTCTTGATTTGGAATCTCGAACAAGACACACATCATCAACCAAAGCTCCGGTTTCCTAAAATGTTTCCGGTCCGACACCTAGTTTTCCTCCATTTGATTCCGAACCATTTCAACCATCTCAGGTTGAGGGGGAGAATGGTCAACCTTCCCTCGAATCAAATGTGGATGGATTCCAAGATGTAGCTGCTCAATTCGACTCTAATCCTATCAACAACGATGATGATGCAAATTTCTTCAATTTCCCACTTGATGGTGACGTTAACTTATCCGGTTCAGAAGTTTAGGGGGAGCATCATCCACAAGTTCAAACTATTCAGGGGGAGCAACACAACCCCATTGTTGATATTGGATAATCTGCTGCATAATAGCTTCTGAGACTACATGTTTGAACTAAGGATCATCCTCCGAATCAAGTTATTGGAAAATAAATGCTGGTGTACAAACTCGTTCTGCCACAAGTGTTCAAAATAAATGTCATTTTCCAGGATTTATCTCAATGGTTGAACGTAAATCCATCAAAGAAGCACTAGAACATGCCAATTGGATTACAACCATGCAAGAAGAGTTGGCAAAATTCGATAGAAATAAAGTTTGGGCTCTCATCCCTCCTCCTAAGAATCATCCCATTATTGGTACTGGATGGGTGTTTCAGAACAAACTAGACGATGCAGGAGTCATTATTTGAAATAAATCAAGATTGGTGGCTAAAGGATTCACATAGATAAGTAGGATTGGCTATGATGAAACCCTTGCACCCGTTGCACATCTTGAAGCCATCAAAATTTTTCTTGCTTATGATGCTCACAAAGGATTTAAGGTTTACCAGACGGATGTTAAAAGTTCTTTTCTAAATGGTGAACTTGATACTGAAGTGTATCTTCAATAGCCTCCCGGTCTTGTCAATCTTTCATATCCGAACAACTGCTACGAACTCCAGAAAGCAGTTTATGGCCTCAAGCAAGCTCCTTGCGCATGGTACGAGACCCTCACCGACTTTCTCAAGCATTCAGGTTTTCAACGAAGTATTCTCGATTCTATTATGTTCTGAAGATCAAATGGAAAACATCTCATATCTGTCCAAATTTATGTTGACGACATCATTTTCGGATCCACTAATTCATCAATGGTTGCTGACTTTGCTAAGTTAATGGTCAGTAGATTTCAAGTGAGTATGAATCTGGAATGAAGCTTCTTCCTAGGTCTCCAAGTCAAACAGACCAACAAAGGAATTTTCATTCACCAAGAGAAGTGCATTTCAGAACTCCTCAAAAAGTACTCAATGGACACTTGTGCCTCAGCCAAGGTACCTATGGGTTTCGGACACAAGATCTTTTCGGACCCTTCAGGTATAGCATTTGATGAAAAGAAGTATAAAGGGATGATTGGATCCCTACTCTATCTCACAGCAAGTCATCCGGAGATCATGTTTTCAACATGTTTGTGTGCCAGATTTCAATTCAACCCAAAGATGTCTCATTTATTGTCTGTTAAGCAAATATTCCGATACCTCAAAGGTACACAGAATCTCGGAATATGGTACCTAGCAAATAAGAGTTTCCTCCTTCAAGCACATTCTGATTCGAACTATGGCAGTCTTCAATTGGACAGAAAAAGCACATCTGGTGGCTGTTAATTTTTAGGTGGTCGATTGGTCAGCTGGTCTTCTAAGGAACATAATTGCATTGCACTTTCAGTTGTCGAAGCGGAATACATTGCTGCTGCTAGCTGCACATCTCAAGTTCTTTGGATGAAATCTCAGCTTTTAGATTATGGTTACCGTTCTCAATGAATTCCTATCTATTGTGACTCTCAAAGTGCTATTGCAATATCGCACAATCTAATTCAACACTCAACGACGAAACACATTGATATACGGTACCATTTTATTAAATATCATGTTTTAAATGATGACATTGAACTTATTTTTGTTCCATCTGATAATGAAATTGCTGATGTCTTTACCAAGGCATTGGACGAGACCAAATTTAATGGTTTTCTGAACAAAATGGGTATGATGATGCTTGATCCTCAGTTCTTTCAAGAGTTATGCACTCATTGAAGGAAACATCAGATAGTAAAAGGTTTCGAAGTCAAATTTCATTTCATCTCGGAACTGTCACCTATCGGAATAAATAGGATTATTTTATGTGTCTTTTTGTCTGATCATCTTTTGTAGTTTTAAGTTGTACAACTCATCTCATCACATGAAGTCCAAAACCAATATAGTCACATTGGTATCCATCTCATCTCGGAAGTTACTTCATAAGATCATCCCCAAATTCAAGTTCGTAACGGTATTGAACTCTTTTCAAAATTCACTCTGGACACTCTTTAAAATTTCACTCCGGAAGTTTTTCAAATTCGATCCCGAAATTTTCAAATTTCACTTCCGAAGTTTTTCAAATTTCATCCCGGAAGTTTTCAAAACTTCACTCCAGAAATATTTTCAAAACTCACTCCACGTCTCCGGACTCGGACTCTTGACTCCGGAATTTTCAAAAATTCATTTCGACTCTTTTTGTCTAAACACTTCATTCGGAAATCAATCTCGAGACCTTCTGATACTCTATACTTTTAACTCGTCATGTTTGAAAATCATTTTTGAATCACTCCGGAACCCTATGGTTCCAAAATCAAATGAAGTCCAAAAGCTTCTAAGGTGAAACCTTTTCCTAACGGTTACTTTTTGACGACACCTATCCTCTTAACCTTGAAACTCGCACCACGTTGCATGCCTCCTTGAAAAGTGAACATCACATCACTTAAATGACGGTTTCTATTTTTCGCCTTGAGCCAATAGAACCTTTAGTATTTGCAGGTCAACTCACCTGAAAACGAAAACATATTTAATGTGATCCATTTCCATTTTCGGATTCCATGATTACTTTTTCAACCCGACCCGTTTCCGTCACCTATATAAATCTATTCAAACCTCTTTTTCCCTCTTTAAGCGTACTAAAAATCCCAAAATCTCTCATCTCTACTGTGTTCTTCAAGCTCTCATCCTCTGCATCAATGGCGTCGTCATCTCCCTTAAAAATCCAACAAAACGTTCCTAAAATCACTCAAACCACCCCTGAAATTGCTCAACATGCTTCCAAAATCCCTAAAACCGTTACCAAAAAGAAATCCTCCAAGGGATCGTCTTCTGCACAGTCCACTGAACCCTTCCTCAGGGACACTATGCAACTGTTCTCCATTGATCCTATGGACTTCGATGAATCAATCACAGTTATGATTGAGTTTATTGCTCATCATCCAATAGCAGTGCCGCTTACCAAGATCCCAGAACCACCGATTCTTCTTGGTCTTCTTCACACCGCTTTTTAACGTATCAAGATCGTTGATGACATTCTGGAAACAAAGATTACAGGTGATCGAATTGTTCCTGTCCACAAGTCTACATTTTTCAAGGCAATTGGAGTCCAAGAAAATCCTTCAAACTTCAAGTTTTAGGAACCTACTGCCGAAGAATTCCAACAGTTTCTCAATCTCATTGGCTATGGTCAAGAGTACAAGGCCAAGAAGTTCAAAAAGTCAGCCGTATCTGGTCTTTAGACCATTTTGATGCACTTTATCATTCGAGGCTTATCAGGCAAACACGGGGGTACAGATACCATAAGCAAGGACTGGTTGTATGTGGTTTACATCATTTTCTCCGGCAAGACCAACGTCGTCGATCTTCCTAAAGTCATATGATAGGAATTCCATAAATTCCTCCATCAAGAGGAAGCCAAATGAAATTTCGAGCCCTAGAGTTTGGGTCATGACACTCCAACAGCTCTACCGTGAAAGGTCTGAACTAATTCCTGTGGATACAATTTTGAGAGAGGTATTTGTCTCTTTTAAAACTATTAGACATTATCGTATTCTGGACCAAACTTCTTTTGGACAAAGTAGATGTCTTTTGGAACATATGTTTGCCGTCCTAATTTTCGGATCCATTCATTTGAAATATCACATGGAGACCTCGATTGTGTAGGACCCAACAAAATCTGCCCCGGTCCCCGTTGAGCCCAGTCTGGAAGTGGCCCAGACTGTTCCTTGAGGAGGAAAGAAGAAGAAATCGGCCAAGAGGAAATCCTCTCCTTCCAAACCAAAGCCAAAAAGAGAACCAAAGTCGGTTTCTCCTCTCAATAGGTAGGAGCCAAGGACATTTTGGCTGACTCTGGCTATCCGAATACCCCCACCAACCTACTCTTCTGATGTACCCCTCAGAGTTTCAAAAACACTAGCACACATCCACGGGGAGTCTACACATAACCCACCCTCACCTTCCCAACAAGGTGATGTCGATGTTGACAATATTTCCTTGCCCCTGGAACAAACCCACGTGTCACATTTGATATCCCACTTTCTTCTACACATGCACGGTCCGAAACCCCTGTTCCGGACCCCAAGCACTCCAAGGCTGGAGTAGTCCCTCCAACCTCAAATGCCTCAACTAGTCTGATACCCAGTAAGGGTACATGACGACCAGGTGTTAATGATCCAATTTGGGAAGATTATGTTGACAAGGCGTATTTAAGGCATCCGAAACTCACCAGGTCCCAAGTTGAATCAACTTTCATCTCAATAAGAAACAAGGCTATTCAAACCAATTTACCATTTGTTGCTCTTACTGACGTTATCACAGACTTGGAGTTCACTTCTAGAGAAACTTCAAAGACTCAACATCAAGATTCTATGCATTCCCATCCCATCAAAGAACTTTAAGAAGATATTATTTTTTATGATGACGGTACCTCTGTTGCTGATACTCCCGTGCTATCCTCTGTTCGTTTTAAGTCTAAACCATCCCCATAAAAATCATTTTTTTGATTTCAGGCCTTTAACGTCCTCCTCTGAACCCATAGATGAAGAAATTCAAATAAATGATCATGTTCAGGTTAATCCTGATGTTGCAACTAATTCAACTCCGAAACCCCAAAACGATGATGCTACAACAAAGCTTGGCCCCTCCCAACCACCGGTGAATCCGGAATCAATCAAAACAAATCTCGAGATTCCACTTCGGACATCGGGTCTTCTGCAGGTAAATACATTGATCCGTTTTCCCTCTTGGATATTCAAGCGAATGTCTCGGACACCATGAAAAAGGTTGATTCCCTTGAAACCTCTGTGGCTGAACTCAATTCAAAGATTGATGAAAAAGTTTCCGGACTGGATTCAAAGCTGGATGCGATTCTCTCCTCCTTGTCCAAAACAAACAAGTTCATTCCTACCACTGCTGAAAGAGAATCTCAGCTTGATCAGCTAATTTCTCTACGCCTCAAACACACCATAGAAGAAGTTGAATAAAAGTATGATGCATCTTTCGAACACTGTCTCGACACCATCACCAAGATGTTGAAAATTCATGACGATATGCTCAATGCTTCAAATGAACTCATCAAGCAAACCCGCATTCATCATGAAAAGCAAATCCAACATTTAGAGAAGGAAATTCGGAAGAAGGATGAGATGAATCTCATCATGCAACAAGTTCTTATCAAGATTCTTAGGGCATGTTGGAACATCGTGGATGTTTAGAACAACAAATTCGATGAAATGCTCTCCATTCTCTCCCAGCTTTTTGATCATCTCAAAGCTCAGGCTCACACTGCTGAAGCTTATGATGCCCTCGCTCTCCAGCTCAACACTAGTTTTCAAAAGGTGTTTGAAAAGTTTTCCGATCTTAAGGAATCTGCTTTGCTTGCATCGGTTGTCGGGCTTTCCGTTGCAAGAGAGGGAGAAGGACCAAGCTCAGGAACTCAACCATGGAAACATGTCTCAGAGTATAGACTCTGAGATGAATCTGATGACTCTCTACAGATCCTTTCAGGTGCTCCTGGTCATGACAACAATGATGATGATAATGAAAGTGACGAAGAGGACATGTATGTGATGAACTAAGTATTGGGACTTCAAGCTCCAAGAAAATTTCCAGCTAAAGTGCTAACGAAGGAAGAGCAAAGAATCTGGTTAGCAGTCTCATAGCCATCTACTCTAGCTGATGTTCTTCACAGAAGCGTAGAAGTGTCCAAGGTCAAAAGCAATTTAACTGTTGATGCTTTCTGAGCTACTACTTTAATATTGCCCCCGATTCCTTCTCCCAGAATTACTCCCATAGATGAAGGATCTCTACTCCGGAAGCCATATCACATTCAAGAAGAGGCCCTGCCTTCCTCCCCTCAGGAGTTTGTCATCGGTGAGAACATGAAACATATCCTCTTCGTCCTCAACAAAAAGGAAGACAAGGGCAAGAAGCCCATCTTTGAAGGTCATCAAGTTCATTACTCCGGATCCCCACCAAAGAAAAAATCAGGCTGGTCCCAAGAAGAAATCAATCGAACACTTGAGGAAAACATTCAAATTCAAGCTCTTAAAGATAAAACTAATCTGATGCTTGGGCTCACACCTCTCTGCCGCGAAGGAATTATTTATGATTTGGACATAGTACCGTTCATGTACTATGATATTCCTAATGACGATTCGGAACAACTTGATCTACCGCTATCTCCTTACAGAAAGTACTATAAAAAGTTCGCTCCTTTGCATCTGAATGATGATCCTCAATTGATCATCTGAACCGAGCATGAACGATTGAAGACCTTTTATACTAAGAATGCTCTTCCCCAAAAGGAAGTGTGGTCTAGAAAAAGGATCACCAAAATCTCCAGGTTTACAAGGAAGGTCCTAACCAAGTTCGACCTCAACTGTGTGTCGTTTCGCTACTACATCCTCTAGAAGAAACCAACCCAATACACCATCACTAACGGTGATTCCCTGCAATAAATTCAAATGGCATCCTAACCATTGTTGCTCATTTCCAAAACCATCAAACTAACGATCTTAGAATGGAAGCCTATCACGCTTCCTTAAGCTTCCTCAAGGATTATGTGGTTGAATTCTGCCGATGCGACTATGAATTGGCACATCTATTTGGAACTGAAAACTACTTAGCCAAAATCGACATTGTTCTGCCAGAAGCTAAGTTACTGGCTGAAGGGCCCATCGATGAACTGGTTCTAGGGTTTGTCTACAAGCAATGAAAGACAAATAAAAAGGACTTCTTCTGAGTCCTTGAAAAACACCAAGTTCCAACTAAAGCCCTTCAAAAATTCATCAATCGTGCATCCATGTCTGAAGCACCCGAACATGTCAAGGAAAATTTTGTGAGTCACCTACAATGGTACATTGAAGTCAGAGAATGGTTTTACCAGGCATATGTTTTCATCAGGGAAGAAGCAAACTAAGTTGACCTGATTGCTAAGTTCACTTAGGGGGGGATTGTTGGAACCTGAAAGTGAAACTCTAGCAATCTCCATCTTTTGAATGTTCCGAAGTAAGTCTGTGGTTCGAAGTCAAATTTGTGTCCGTAATAGAGTGAATGATTAAGTGCAATTGTTCCGAAATGGTGTATACTTCCGAATGTGTCTATCTGTCTTTACATTTATTATTCTTGTATTTTAGTTTGATGTAACTGTTCATAGGACTCAGTTTATTTTATCAAAGAGATAATCAGAGTGTCAGATGTAAATCTTTTGTCCAGTCCTATGTATGTTTTCAAGTTTGTATGATGTACTCCTTCTCCTATATAAGGAGCTTTTGATGACAAGAATAGTAGACGTATTTTTCCTCCAAATACATATATTTTCACATTTACTTCAGTTGCATCTTTCTCTCAAATCAAATTCTTTCAAACATTCTACTTGTTCATTTATTGTCCTTACTCTGAACATTATCTTCATTCTTCACTTATGGCTTGAACACTTTGTTGAATCTCGTACTTCAGACTTGACTGGTTTACCAGACTTGACTAGAACCTTCAGTTAGTAACATATATTGATCTTAAGCATTAATTCAAGGTTTGAGCTTTCGAACCTTGTCCCTGCGCAATCAGATCCTTTGTTATCACACATCGTCATATGGTACCATTTTGAGCTAGCCTCAAAATTACATAGCTGATAGGTTTGAACTACATGAAATGATTTATATTCCATTTTCTTGGAAAATGAATTCATAATTTACACCGTATTATGCATAGGACATGGTATTTGATTATATTGTAAGCATGTCATAGGATACTAATTGAATACATGGTTAAGTCACTGGATGACTAAGAGAGTATTCTAAGAGTAATTTTGAAAAAGTAAGAGAATGTATATGAGAAAATCAGTTTAGAAAGGATCTTCATGGAAAGAGCTGCACAAGATGTTAATTTCTAAACATATATAAATAATTATGAGTTATAATTGGATTTTTTACTTCATTATGGAATGAAGGGTAAGTCTTGTTGGAATGAGGTCCAAGTAAAACATAATAACACAATCTACTACAAAAATAAGAATACACTACTTTAGAAGTTGAATTCAAATATGATTGGATGAATGAGATCATTGAAAAACTATGTTGATTTCCGCCATTCAAGGATCACACTGAAATCTTTGTGACTTCGAGAATATACTTAATCAAGCTAAGAGACTCTATGTCACGAAAGAACACAAATCATATTCTCGAAGATATTTAAATATACTTAGAGTAAAGTTAAGTATGGAGATGATAATATTCACATAATTCACAAAAATTAAATTTTGTCAGATCCATTGACAAAGTCATTCTTTTGAGCTAAGTATGATTGGTCACACTTCAGCTACAAGACTTTATTATTCTAGAAATGAGTTTTTGATTTGGATTTAGTATTTGGATATTGGAACATTATAACAGCTATTAGATAATGTTATGATATATTAGGATATAGTCATCACATTAATCCTTGTTGTGTTCTATATTAACATGTTTGTTGGAGCATGGAAATGCTCTACAAATAATGAGTGGTAGTTAGGTTGTATTTTTCCCTTTATTCTATTATTGGTGTATTATCTCTCCTTCTTATATAAAGGGAGAGGTGGTCATTTCTTAGTATGCATATTTCTTACAATGTAATTCTAGAGAAAGAATTGGTGGGTTCTCTCCACCAAGGGAGAGTTTCTCTCTCCCACCAATGTTCTTCATGAATATTATTTTATCTCTCTTTCTTTCTTATCTTTCTAAGAATTCTCATCATTTTTTCTTCAAGATTATATTTTGTATAGACGATAAATCTAGAGATATTTCTTCCGCATCCACCATTCATATAAAAATGGATTCTTACAATTGGTATCAGAGCCATACCTTGAAGGTTTAATCGACTAGTTCAAGGGAACGACTCCCATTAGGTGATTATCTTGAAGATTTTTTGTGTTTTTGCAAGAATTTTCGGGTCCAAACCGGAAACTTTTTGATGAGTTTTTTTATTTTTATGGGTTGATTCTTGATTAGAAGAATAATTATGTTGCTGCTGCTGACACAAATTCTCTACTGGAAATTTATGTTCTTGAAGTTCTTAGTATTTTTCTGTTGAAGAAATGAAGAAAAATGGGAGAAGAATTAATTTTTGTGGTCTCCAAAATGTTGAAGAAATTGTTCCTAGAGGTATTTGTTCTTGGAAATGAGAAGACACAATTATGGGCTTATTTTTTTCTTGAAGTGGTGCACTTATTTTTTTACCCAACAATTATTCTTCACAAAGGTATGAAGTTCTTATTCTTCACACTTTTATTACTGTGAATCCTTCAATTGAAGAATTTTGGACGTAATGTGTGTTTGCATAAAGCACTTTTCCTTTTTGTTCTGTTGGGTAAAGTATATTCCACTTATATTTGTCTACCCAAGTAAAAATCATGTGACGTTGTCCAATCCCATCACCTTTTGTCCCTAAAAAACATACCTACACACTCCTTTTTCCTTTGACCAAATCCCCTTTTTCCTCATCTTTATTTTAAAAAAAATGAGGTCTGCTGATGGACCGCAGCCTCAGATGTGAAGGAACCTGACTGCACCCTCTTTTGCCTGCGGACCGAGGTCCGGACCCCATATTCTTGAATCTGCTGAGGAGCCTCGGATCTTGCTGATGACCCCCAGTCTTCCTTCTCTGGTTCGGACCGCAATCAACTGTGTCGTTTTCTCGGACCGCAGTCATCCAGCGGACTGCATGCGCGAGCCGCAATCTCCTTTGCACCGCAGCCTTAGCCTTTCCTCGCATCATCCGCTGCCATCTAGACCTCCTCGCCTACTCCACTGCCTACAATTCCCACTTTGGTACTCAGCTCCATCCGCACCCAACCAACCTCCTTCCGCAACCTTGCCCCACCACACCTTCCATCTGATCTGCATCCTCCCTCCTTGCCTCCGACCCTCCTCCTCCAGCCCTCCCTTCTTCCTCTTCCTCCCCTCTCTTCTTCCTCCTTCCTCCTCCCCCTCCTTATTCCTCGTATTCCCTCTTTTTTTAACCCGGTTTTTCTAAATTCATTTTTCTGTTCGTTTTTTTTTATTTTTTTTTAATTTTATTTTCTTAATTTTTTTCCCGCCAGTTATTTATTATTTAGCCATTTTTTTGTTATTATTTTTTAATTAATTTTTTTACAACAATTTTTTTTATTTAGCCAATTATTTTTTGTAACAATTTTTTTATTTAGCCAATTTTTTTTATTTAAACCAATTTTTTAACACCAATTTTTGCCACAATCGAACCTTGAATTGTCACATTGGTTCACTTCATGCCGGTTATTTTGGAAGAATACTCCATACCGCAGTCGGACTTCATATTATTCTTTGTGATGCTTGCACTGCAACGGCGATTGATCAACAAATTTGGTTCGCATTCTTCACTTTATGGGATATTATGACTTGGTGCTCTTGATCTTCAATTGACGAATCATGTATCTTGAGCATGCGGACTTTACTTTCTTTTGAAGACCACTACAAGGGTTTCGGCACCGCAGTTTGGATATTTTGGTATGTTTTCGGCACAGCAAAGATATTTTTCATGTAGTGATTCTTCTTTCTATGGTATTTGTTCGTGCAACCTTAGCAACTGAATCACCAATCTTCTCATGACCGCAGAATATCTCTTTTACTCTATTTCTCATGTCTTATCAAGACCCTTCATACATATAGAGAGAGCTCTCTTAGCTCTTGGTATCCGACACTCTCCATCCGATGATTTTTGATATCCGGTCATTGGTTATCAAAATAGGGAGAGAATATCATCCGGATTTGATTTATGACTGTTTGAGTTTGGATTTTTGAAGACTTTTAAAGAAGATTATTTATTTAGTAATGCGATGTGGCACTTATTTTTGGTCTTTACGGATCAAATTTTTGTCATTACTCGATGTTTTCCAATTCAGATTATTTATTATTCGGACTCTACCACAGGATGATCTTGTGTTTGCATCCGGTTCAGATCTTATGATTTTTTGAGTTTGGATTTGTGATATGTTGAAGAAGAAGATTATTTTGGCGATGTGACATGACACATATTTTTGATCCTTGGATCAAATTTTTGGCATTGCTGGACCATGTCTTTGGACTCACATTATTTTTAACCGGACTTCATTTTATGGATGCTTTACATTTTTAGCAGGTTATTCTTTCAAGAATTTTGGTGTATTATGATTCGAGAACTCGATATGTTTTTCAGACTTTTCAAGCCGAAGTGTTTCTTTTATTGGATCTTCTACTTGCTCATAGTGATCTTCTTCTTCTGATGATGATTATGACTAGTTTGAAGAAATTGGATCTTACTTTTCTACTTCATCGGTGGTTCTTTGAAGCCGAAGACCTTCATTGTTTAGAGATTCAAGGCCAGTTTCAGACTTCACAGACAGTTCAGAGTTTCAGAGACATTTCAGCATTTGGTTCTCATTATGTTTCATTTTACTACCACACTTGCTAGCCAGATTACTGTATTATAGCCTTCTATCACTTATTGTAGCTCTCATCATTTGTAAGGATTTAGGAAGAGAATGTTGGAGCATGGAAATGCTCTACAAATAATGAGTGGTAGTTAGGTTGTATTTTTCCCTTTATTGTATTGTTGGTATATTATCTCTCCCTCATATATATAAAGGGAGAGGTGGTCATTTCTTAGTATGCATCTTTCTTACAATGTAATTCTAGAGAGAGAATTGGTGGGTTCTCTCCACCTAGGGAGAGTTTCTCTCTCTTACCAATGTTCTTCATGAATATTATTTCATCTCTCTTTCTTTCTTATCTTTCTAAAAATTCTCATCATTTGTTTTTCATGATTATATTTTGTATACACAATAAATCTAGAGATATTTCTTTTGCATCCACCGTTTGTATAAAAATGGGTTCCGACATTGTTTAATCCATGAATAATGTTATTATTCTAAAATTTCATAGTCAGTTATAATTGTGGGGGCAATTATAAAGTAATACTAATATGAATTGGATTGGTTGACTCGCACTAGATGAAAGTAGGAAAGTGGTTGTAACCAAGTTTCATAGGTACTTGTCAGAAAACTAGTATTGGACTGACTCGCAGATCATCTCATGGATTGCTATCATGAATGATACTTAATTAAAAGATATTATCTTTGTATCCTTAACACCTGAGATACATAATGGGACTTAAGTGGAGGGAGTACTATGCTTTGATATGGTCAGATGTCATTCCTTAACCAGGCAGTCATAAAAGCCATTTTCAAGTATGCTGTGAACTAAGCAAGAGGCTTATGTAGTCAAGATGGGATTTGTTCCTTTTATGTGTTGAGAGACAGACATCTAAGGCACCTTACCAAAAGGTGAACAACTAATGAGATTAATCGCGATCCATATCTCATGTTCAACATGATGTCTGTAGCCAAGGGATAACTGATAAACTTACCTTATACACCAATTGTAGCCTTGGGCTTCTGGGAATTGGGTGTTGATAGAATGGCACAAAGTTGTATGCTAATGGGGGCAATGAAATGTTGCTAGACGTTCATCACTGTGTATATCAGTCTAATATGCATCTTGTGCAAGTAGGAGATGGAAAGATCTAGTATGCTCAAGAATCATATTAAAGTGATATTGCTAATTAACGTATTATATTAATGGGTCACACTAACAACAACTTGATATAATTGATTATTTATTAGAAATTAATTGTAATAAATATTCAATAAACTCTTATAATTAAATTGGAAATTATTTATTTCTATGAAATAATAATTTTCATTAGCAAGTAACTTTATATATAATTCATACGATATGAATTAATAAGTCATGCACAACATCTTGGACTACATAAATTATTTTGTCTTTTACCAAAAATTTAAAGTTTATATTTTATAAACTTGGTTTATAAAATATAAAGCTTTTGTCTTATTTGTTTTATTATTTTAATAAAATAAGAGTCAAAAGACAAGAGTATGACTTTCATGTTAACTTATTCAAAAGTTATAGGTATGGGAGAAAGCATGGGGGATAAGCTTGTCTAAAGGGATTAATGGTTAAAGACCTTTAGGTTAAGTCTTCACTTTAACTAGCTTTGAGGATTTCATGTTGTGTGTCCTTCTTTACATGCAAATTTTGGAAATTCCTATGTTCTCCCTCATTCTCTCTTGTTTTGTTAAGAACACTTGAAGATTACTTGCATTTATACTCTCTTGAGGTTCATACTTTGGTTATAAACTTCAAGCTTAAGAGTTATATGAGTTTTACAAGACTAGCATCTTACATCAAGTTGAGTCATTGTTGGTGTCTCAAAGGTTCCACGTTCTTCATCAACTTCCAAGCCTCCCAAGAGGACTTAAAGAACAACAAACGTTGTTATTTCTTCATCCTTTCTATGGTTGGTGTTTTAATATTTCTATAACTTGCAAGAAGATCCTTGGTGGGTATAAAATGTTTATGTTATTTAAAAAAATTAAGTTTTCCGTTTTCCATATTTTGTAGTCTTTGAAACTATCTTTGAACTAAAACCCAACAAAAGACAGTCCAAATCGAACTTATTTTGAACCTTATTATCGTATCCAACGATCTTGGTAATTCTTTTCCGAGACCACACTTCCTTTTGGGGCCGTGTATTGATGAAATAAAAGGTTTTTAATCTCTCATGCTCAGTTCAGATGATTGTTTGAGGATCTTCGATTGGATGAAGTGGTGTGAACTTGATATAGTAGTGTCCATGAAGAGAGATTGGCAATTCAAGTTGATCAACATCTTGAGTTGGAAGATCAAATACATAAAGGGGAAAAATGTATATCATTCATGAGGATCTTCGGTTGGATGAAGTGGTGTGAACTTGATATAGTAGTGTCCATGAAGAGAGATTGGCAATTCAAGTTGATCAACATCTTGAGTTGGAAGATCAAATACATAAAGGGGAAAAATGTATATCATGAATGATTCCTTCTCGGAAGAGAGAAGAAATGCCCAACATCAGATTTGGATTATCTTTGAGAGCTTGAATCCGAATGCTTTCTTCCAATGCTTGTTGAATTTGATCATTGGACCAGCCCTCAGACTTTCTAAATGACGTTATTGGGTTGTCCAGATATGTAGCAATCTTTTTTTGTTTTGTCTTGGGAGTTGTTACCTTTTTTAGAAATGAAGGAGATGATTTGATGACCAGATTCAGTGATGAATAGCTCGGATGGAGGAGGAATCAGAGGCTCTTCAGGAATCTCATCAGGTTTTCGGGTGGGAGAACCTTCATTGATTTGAACAATCCTTGGAGCAGAAATTAGAGGAAGCATTGACTGAGTGGCTTGGATGGCGCAATTTTTAGCTTGGTTTTTTCCTTAGCCATGACTCATCTTCTTTGAAAGGTTCCTTATATAAATGATAGCTAAGAAACTAAGGACCATTTCATCTTTTATTCATCTGAAAGGGCTTTGATGGGAGGTTCCCTGATGGTTTGAAGTCCTAAAATCACATTTTCAACCAAATATTCATCATTATCATCTATTTCTAGAGCTTCAATAGTTTCTACTTCCAAGACTTCATCATTGGTTGATTCATCATGAAGCGTATAATCTGAGATAGGTTTCCGTTGCACATGCTTTTGTTCTTATTCTCCCTCTCTTACATAAGAAGGCCATGTTTCCGATGCAAGCATTTGATCAGACTTAAGCTAATTTAATCCTTCAAAAACTTTCTGAAAGTTGATGTTGATTTGCTTAGAAAGTGAATTATATGTGTCGACAGTAGGAGCTTGAGCTTTGAGATGATCGAAGGTTTCATCAAGGATGCGAAGCATTTCATTGAACTTATAGTTCGAAATATCCAGGTGATGTTGATTTGCATAAATAATCTTGATGAGCACTTCCTGCATAACCATGTTTAGTGCATATTTGTGACAAATTTCTTTCACCCACCTCTAAATTTGTTTTTCATGTCGGACGTGAGTTTGCTTGATTAGAGTGTTGGTGCCAGAAAGCATGTCATCATGAAATTGAAGCATTGTGGTGACATTTGATATGTGATATCCATGTTTTCCTTGTAGCGTGCTTTGGCATCTTCAGAAGTACGACTGAGATGAAGTGAAATAAGTTGATCTAACTTATTGGCTCGGTCAAGTTTCAAGGGAGCGACTGCTTTGATCTCGGAAAGAGACTTGAGGATGAGTTCCAACTTGGAATCAAGACTTGTGGCTTTCTGATCAAGCTTCATATCAAGGCATGCTATTTTCTGATCAAGTGTATCAACTTTGAAGTTAGCTGAGGCAATGTTATCTCTAAGTTCCAATAAGGAAAATGGATCTGCAATGTTCTCATCGGAGGATCCTATGTCTGAGGTGGAAAATTCGAATTTCTTATCATCTTCATTATCATCATTATTTGTTTGTGTAGGCTTAGAATCATTAATTAGAGTATATTGAGCTTTGTCATCTTGATCACCTTTCAAGGTACCTTCAGGAGGAGGAGAGGAGTTTTTGTTTCCTTCAGAACTTTCTTCATGTTCAGATTCCTTGGAGGACGATGAGAGACCAAAATCAAAATGTGGTTTTAAGGAAGAAGGTTTCTGCAGAAGGTTGAAGGCAGTGGGAATCGGAATAGCACCGATTGTAGTGTTGTCATATTCAAACATGATCTCATCGAAAATATCATCTTCAACAGCAGATTTAGGATCTTCTATTTTGAAAAACTTTGAAGAATCATTCAAAGCATTGGCAGGTTTGTTACATCTCCTTTATAATGACAAAATTCCGAGGAGAAACATTAATTGTGTTATTAGGAGTTGGAATGTCTTCACTTGAAGTCTTCTTCATGGAATCGATGAAAGGTTGAAGCTCTTGATCTGTCTCTTCGATCGATTGAAAGGTGAAAGGATTACTACTTCGGAGAGCTCGTTGATGCATGGAAATGAGTGTTTACTCAACTTGTTCTCTGGTGAGCTCTGGATGCCTCGTATGTATCCTGTCTTCAAAATCTGACCAATCATTTTCAAAAACATTTGATCGTCCTTTACCTGAAGCACATATTAGATTGATTGTGGCTTTCGAAATAGGAGCGACCACTCCAGCTTCAAAAAGCTTGGAATCAAAGGCAGGGTCCCTGATTCTGCTTGTTAAGAAATGAGAGGGGTTTCCGAGATGACTCATGAGTGTGTCCTACGGGGCTTTCCTCATACATCAATGTGTTCTTACTTTGGTTTTACTCATTTATTAATGTTTGATCAATTAAAACATTTATTGCATACTCATTTGATTGTTATTCGGTTTTCACGTCAACTTATCATGATAATATGTGGTATCTTGATATCTTTTAGAGTAACTTGCTAATTTCTTACTCAAAATAACTTATTAATCATTTTAACACTATTTATTTTGCCAAATATTTCAAATAGGTATGCTTACACTTTGAAACAAATCAACTTTATTAAATAGTTGTATGAAGATACCTACCTTCTTCATAGAATCTTGAGCACAATCAAGATCTTCGGCAAATTTCAAGATCTTTAACACTCTAGCTTTCAACATCTTATTTTAAACATCTGTTGGGTTATTTAAAAGATTGTGTCAAATTTTGTTATGTATGTAGTTAGCCCATTTATGGTTTCGGCCTGTCCATCCATATTTATTATACTAGGGTTTAGCTTTAAATATTTCATGCATGTGATGTATTAGGGTTAATCATTTGTAATATCCTTCCAGGACTTTACATTAGAAGTTCTTTGTTGATAGAAAAACTTTGAGACACACTTGAACAAACGTTAGAACAAGTATATTGCAGAATAGTTAATCTTGAAGGATCTAAAAGCTCAACAATAATATTTAGAGTTAGATGGTTAGAGAGTTAGTTGCGGAAAAGTGAAGAAATGGAAATGACAAAAATTGTTATATCAAGTATACACATAAGTTGATTCATAACGAGGAATGCATTCAAGCCAAGTTAATAAGTGAGATCAAACTTAGTGATTAAGTCACAAAAGACTTGCTCCGAAGAGATATTGTAATCGGTTATGTGAGAGTAAGAAGTGTGAGTAAGAGAGATAAAAAAGATAACTTCAGAGATGTGTATTCAGAATAATAGATGTGTATATTTGAATACAAGAGTATGAGCTCTAATTATAGAGACTCATGAAGTACACTAGATTACATCTCTAAGAGTAGTGATGCAAGGCATACTGGACAATAGAGAGTATTACAATAAAAGACAGGTAAAGTAATCTAGTAAAGGACTGCGGTAGGTAGAGACTCCGGATGTGGTTGCTGATGAAGGAGCTTGACTGCGGGTGCTTGTTGGCTGCGGTAGCTGAAGTTCAAGAGGGCCACTTTTTATGATTCAACAATTTCCCCTAAGTGACCTCTTTAACTTTTGTTCAGCTATCAAGTTTAAGAAACTTGATCAGGATCTACCAAAACTTCCTGATGTTTTCCACCCAGATGATTCTCCTTAAAATCCCGAACTTGACTTCTACAGTAGTGTGCTTCAATTTTTCAATTGCGTTTCAGCAGATATCAAGTTGCTTCCTGGTGAGGCGATGCATGGCAGTCTTAGGAATGAAGTATTTGACATTGTCGATCTTCCTTTTGAAAATGAATCCGAGTTCAGGGAAGTTGGTTGCACCTAAGGATCTTTCTTCATAGCCTTCGGTAGGCATTGGTACAGGGTCAAGTGGTGGCAGATCAAATTTCTTGGCAAAGGTGGGGTAGATATCTGCGTCGATTTTAGCAAAGTCACAGACCGTTTCCTTCAAAAAAGTATTAGCCCTTTCAAGTGCAATCTTCATCTTCGGGTGCTTCTCCGACTTGTTCTGGAACAACTTTGCAATGAGAAAGACTTCTTCTGGATTCATACAGGGGAAGTCATCTTGGGTGTGGACATAGTCGTGTTCCCTTCTAATGAGAGTGTACTAGATGAAGTCATCCTTCTTGAACTTCCGAATCTTGTAGTTCTTGACTGCGGATGGTCTATCGTTAGACCATATGCTCTCAATGGGAGAGGCATGCTTAGCATAAAAAAAGACTAAGTCTCTCAAATTCCATTGCCAGTCTTTTGAGGTCTGGAAAGCTGTGGTCGAATTGCTCAAATACTGTGAAGTATTTTGCATTCGGAGAGATTGGGACATCCCAGTAGCCATCCGAAGGGGGTTCAACATAGGTGAGGTGAGGTCTGTAATCATCATCCAACAGTCTGCGGTGAGGATTGATCCAAGAGTTTATCTAGGATTCATCCATGATAGTATCAAAACCACATTCTCTCCATATGAGCTCCGCAAGTTTAGCTGCCTTCCAGTCAGCTTTCTTTTCCTTCGTTACAGGAGAGTCATTTGAACTCGGGGAGGACATGTGCTCCGCAAGATTTTTGAAGTGAGGGGAGTCTCTGGTCTTTCAGGAGTGATATCCTCCTGCGGTGGAGTGTTATGAGGTGGAGTATGATGAGATGGTTGCGGTGAAGGATTTTTTTTTCTGTATTGATGGGGCGACTTTGATGTTGTGAGATGGAGTGATTGGAGTGATGGACTTCTTCTTCTTCACTTCCCCCTCTTGAGGAGTTCAGACCCGGAGACTCCTCAAGCCATTTTTGAAGGCCATCAACTTTGGCAAAAGCTTGTTGAAATTGAGCTTTGAGGGCATCTGCCAGTTGTTGATTGTTGGGGATGGTGGAGTTGAAGAGCAGCCGGTGAATTTCCTTGGTGAGTTGAAGGATTTCCGGGCCATAGAAATTTGTGGACAAAGGTTGCTACAGGCGGTTGCTTGTAGCTTGAAGGACTAAGATAGTGGACTCATAGGCAGTGTGAGTCTCAACAATCAGCTTGTGAGATTGGGAGGCTTGATCCGCAATGGCTACTTGAAGGTCGTTCTTGATTGCGGTTACCTCAGAGATGAGGCGTTCTGCAGCATCCATGAAGTCCTTGTGATCTGCTTATCGATTGTCGTCAATCGACCAGATTCCAATTTCTACTTTAAGGGAGATACGCTCAACAGCCAATCTCTCACGAGTTTCTAAACGCTCTATCCGTTCAATCAATGACTATGGTCCGAGGGTGTCATTTGGTTGCGGTTGAGTTGGCTTGACCGCAGCAAGGATTTGATCAACCTTTACTTGTAGGCTCAAAAATTCTTTCCGAGTAACAACATTCTTCTTCTTTTTCTTCATCTCTTTGGGCTTTGAAGTTGAATGGTGAGAGCCACTGGGTTCCTCTTCTTCATCCATATTGCCTCCTTCGACGCTTCGCTCGCTGCAATGTACTCTGATTAGCACGTTGAATCAGCTACGGTTTCCTGTTTTCAACTTTTCCATGTCACTGCTCCTCCATTCAGGGTAAAGACCCAGCCCGACTGCGAACGGTAGTTGTCCCTGTCGGTCTGAAAGCTGGCGTCACCATACCCTCGCACCTTTAAGTCATCACTCCCTCCGAGGACTAAAAACCATTCCTTCGTCCTCCGAAGGTACTTAAGGATATTCTTCACCGCAATCCAATGGGCTCTGGCAGGATGCCCTTGATATCTACTAACCATGCTCAAAGCAAAGGCTACATCAGGGCGAGTACAAGTCATAGCGTACATGATTGAGCTAACTGCAGAAGCGTATGGTACTCGGCTCATTTCTGCTATTTCAGCTTCGGTACTCGGACTTTGAGTCTTACTCAACTTGGCATTACTTTGTATCGGTAATTCTCCCTTCTTCGAGTTTTCCATACTAAAATGTTTTAGTACCTTCTCTAAGTAAGTGTTCTGACTAAGTCCTATTAGTCTCTTACTCCTTTCTTTTACTATCCTTATTCCCAAAATGTAAGAAGCCTCTCCGAGGTCCTTCATAGCGAAGCACTTCCCGAGCCAGGACTTAACCTCCTGCAGAGTCGGGATGTCGTTTCCTATGAGCAATATGTCATCGACATATAGAACGAGGAAGCTTACTATACCCCCACTGGCTTTGACATATACACACGATTCATCTTCGCTTCGTATAAATCCAAACTCTTTGACTTTCTCATCGAAGCAAAGATTCCATCTGCGAGACGCTTGCTTAAGTCCATAAATGGACTTCTCAAGCTTGCACACTCTATTCGGATGCTTCGGATTCACAAACCCCTCTGGCCGAGCAATGTAAACATCCTCAACCAACTTTCCGTTAAGGAAAGCGGTCTTGACATCCATTTGCCAAATCTCATAATCATGAAATGCGGTAATAGCTAGCATCACTCTAATAGATTTTATCTTCGCAACTGGTGAGAAGGTCTCATCATAGTCAACTCCGAGAGTTTGAGTAAAGCCCTTCGCGACCAATCGCGCTTTATATGTGTGTACGTTTCCATCCACGTCGGTCTTCTTCTTGAAGATCCATTTGCAGCCAACGGTCTTATGTCCGGGCACATTATCAACCAAATTCCAAACTTGGTTATCATACATGGATTGGATCTCGCTATCCATTGCCTCTTTCTATTTCGCAGACTCCGGGCCTGCCATGGCATCCTTATAGCTATTAGGTTCATCAAGATTTATTAGTGTACCATCACTAATATACGTATCCCCTTCAGTAGTAATATGAAAACCATAAAACTGGGGTTGAACACTAACTCTATCGGAACGTCTAAGAGGTAAGGACTCGTCAATCGGTTTAACCGAAGTTTCCTCCTCAGATTGAGTGCCAGCGTTAGAGGTTCCTACATCTATCGACTCTTGCATCTCTTCAAGCTCGATTTGCCTCCCACTTTCTCCTTGGCCTATGAGTTCTCTCTCTCGGAAAACTCCTCTCCTCGAAACGAAGACAACATTGTCCTTCGGTCTATAGAAGAGATATCCAAAGGATTTCTGTGGGTAGCCGATGAAAATACATCTCTCACTTCGAGGTTCAAGCTTGTCGTGAGTATCTCGTCTTACAAAAGCCTCGCAACCCCAAACCTTGATATGTGCCAACGAGGGAGCTTTCCCTGTCCACATCTCATGAGGTGTTTTGGCAACCTTCTTAGTAGGGACTCGGTTAAGGATATGGGCGGCAGTCTCTAAGGCATACCCCCAAAAAGAGATTGATAGTGAAGCACGACTCATCATAAAGCGAACCATATCCAATAAGGTTCGATTACGCCTTTCTGCCACACCATTCAATTGTGGTGTCCTAGGTGCCGTCAATTGTGAAACTATTGCACACTCCTTGAGATAATCGTGGAATTCAAGACTTAGGTACTCTCCTCCTCGATCGGATCGAAGCATCTTGATTTTCCTGCCCAATTGATTCTCCACTTCATTCTTGAACTCTTTGAACTTTTCAAAAGTTTATGACTTTTGCTTGATCAAATAGATATACCCATATCTACTATAGTCATCGGTAAAAGTCACGTAGAAGCAGTTCCCATCCTTCGTGGTTGATCTAAACGGTCCACATACATCGGTATGTATTAGGTCCAATAGACCCTCACCCCTTTCACACGTACTTGTGAAGGGTGACTTAGTCATCTTTCCAAGTAAACAAGACTCGCACGTGTCATCTTCCCTAAGTTCGAATGACTCCATCAATCCATCCTTTTGGAGTTGGGCTATGTGTTTCTTGTTGACATGTCCAAGACGACAATGCCACAAGGATGCTCTATCCATACTATTGGAAGAATCTATGTTCAAAAACATCATTTCCTAAGTTATCAACAATCATAACAGTTTCATATATTCCATTACATGGTATAACTTCAAAATAAAAGACACCATTTAGATAAGCTAAAATAGAACCATTCTCATTATTAAAAGAAAATCTAAAACCTTGTCTAAACAAACCATGAAATGAAATGATGTTTCTAGCCATTTCTGGCGAATAGCAACAATTGTTCAAATCTAAACATAAACTATTCCTAAGCACTAAAGAATACACTCCAATCTTGGTCACAGGCGACGATCTTCTGTTCCCCATGATTAGATTGATCCTTCCTTGCTCCACATCCCTACTTCTTCTTAGTCCCTGCACATTAAAGCAAATGTGGTAACCACAACCGGTATCAAGAACCCAAGAAATAGCATGATTAGAATTGTTAGATTTAATTGTGTATATACCTGCGAAGGATGGCTTGATCTTTCCTTCCTTTATGGCTTGCAGGTACTATGGGCAGCTTTTCTTCCAATGTCCTATCTTGTGGCAGTGGTGGCACTCTTCCTCCTTTGGGTTAGGGCAGGGCTTAGCAGGATCAACTTTGGTCCCACTAGAAGAGGCACCATCTTGGGCTTTAACCTTACGATAGTTCTTAGACGAAGCCTTCCTCTTCTTTCCCTTTCCTTGTCCAATAGCCAAGATAGGAGTAGTAGGCGGATTGGGAGTTGGTGCAACAGACTTGTCCTTGAAGTTGCTCTCAACGACCCTCAAAAGACATTGGAGTTTGCTTAGGGTGACCTCCTCTTTGTTCATGTGGTAAGTCATCCTAAATTGATTGTAGCTCGGAGGCAAAGAGTGAAGCACCATGTCGATCGCCAAGTCTTCCCCAAAGTCAACATTTAACTTGCGAAGGCGGTCGACATACCTTTGCATCTTTTGCAGGTGCACGGTAAGAGACTCTCCATGACCCATGTTAGCGGAAATCATGTTAGTGAAAAGCTCATACCGCTCTTGTCTCGCGTTTTGGTGGTATCTCTCCAATAAGTCTTGATGCATCTCGTACGGGTACATGTCCTCATAGGACTTTTGGAATTCGGAGTTCATGGTGGCTATCATGATGCAATGTACCTTTGTTGCATCTCGCTCATGAGTTTCAAAAGCGGTCATTTCAGCCAGAGTAGCGATTTCAGGGTTGATTTTCTCGAGCTTCTCATTGAGGACATACTCCTTATCCTCATAGCGAGCAATGGTGCGAATGTATCTTATCCATTCGCTAAAGTTCGTCCCATCGAAAGTGGCCTTTTGACAAAGGCTCATCAATGTGAAAGAACTAGCAGCAGCATTGTTTGCGTTCGACATCTACAAATTGAAAGGAAAAAGAGATATTAGAATATTAATCCCTAATTATGACCCAATAAGAAAAATTAGGGCTAGGATCCAACAACAATATTTACATATTAGAAAAGGGATGCCGTAATCCAACTTGCAAATAATATGAAGGTAAGTGAATGACGATTCACTAATTCTCCACCATATAACTTTAAGTCCTAAATGTATTGAGAATTCCTAGGTTCAGATGAGATTCATTGAAACTATTCAATGGCATGTTTAAATTTCGATATGCCCTCTTGTTTGTGACTGGGATACCGAGGATCACAAAGCGGGTGTGAATTACCATGCAAATTCACATGCTGCCTCCATTGTAACGATCACCTATTCGATGTGCAGGTAAACCACACATGCTCCATCGAACTATGATAAACAATGAATCACCCTTTGCCACCTTTGCTTAGAACCAATTAGTGTGCCTGTAAACCACACACGCTCCACTAACTTCTTAGCAAGGGTGCAAAGTGTAATTTCATGGAATTGCATCAATTCACTTTTCCTAAAGTAACTAAGATTGGGAAATTTTTTAAAAAAATGTGTAGTTACTTTGTATTTCATATTATACTTTTATTGAGAGGATGAGGTTGCCATATCCTACCCGTTCGGCTAACGACCCTCCACCGATCAAGCAAGCGGTGGGTGTGAGTGTACACCCATTAAGCGCCATTTTATAGGTCGCAACCTTATACCCACCTTATAGATCGGCTTCGTGAATGAGGCCTACTAACGGTAAGACTAGCATTTAGTTATATATATATATATATATATATATATATATATATATATATATATATATATTAATCTTGTAATATTATATTAGTATAGGGTTGTATTTTAAACTTTTAAAAATCTAGGTTTTGAAATTTAGATTGTCTAAATTAAAACTTTTAATCACAAAACATAAATTTCAAAACTTGAGGACAAGTTTTAAACATTTAAAACATGGAGGATCAAATAACAAATAATATCAATTAACAATTAATTCCATAATTATCCATATTTGATTTATTTAATTATTTCTTGCAAGATACTTTCCAATTTAATCAAAATAATTAATTAATTATCACATAAGGAAATTAAATATTTAATTAGTTGGTAAATATCTTTAATTAGATCAAGATTATAGTCATATATATATATCAGAAAATCGGATTAAGATTGATCTAATATGATAAAGGTAAGTTTCCATAAAATAAGTATGGAAAAATCCCGAATCTGGGCTTTCCTGACGCTTGAACTCGTCGAGTTCCCAACTGGACTCGTCGAGTTAGGCCAACTTGTCGAGTCCACCATGGGACTCGTCGAGTTTATGACTCAGAAACACAAAATTCGAATTTTGCACCAAGTTTCAAACAAACAAGCAACAATTTAATAGAAACAAATCTAGGCTCTGATACCACTGATGGGTTTTAGCCATAAGAACTTTCCTATGTGCGCATGCAAAACCCTAATGCTTGGATCTAGGTTTTCTAATTAAACATGCTTTGAATCCAAGACTTCTAATGACTAATTAGGTATAAAACAATACAAAATCAGATCTAGAAGTTTACCTTTGAATCTCTTGTTTGATCTTGTTGTCTTGGAGCTTCTAGAGTCACAATTGTCACTCCTCTAATGGCTTACAAACACCAATAAGCAAAGAAGATGATTTGAGAGAGAGGAGAGGGAAGAAATTCGGCCAGGGTTTCTTTCTTCTTAAGAGGTGTCGATTTCCCTATGCCATGGGGTCTATTTATACTTGTAGACTCCTTAAGAGTTTCACCTTAAACCCTAGTTGGATAATCCTTTCCTTAAAGCAATCCAAATCCTTACCATAGATAAGCCTTGGACGATTTTGAGCTATCCAAAGCTCTAGAATCCGTCCAATCCCTATCTCTTAAGGATTTACAGTCTAAAGTGTAACTATCAAACAATTGATAGTTTATACCCTCTTATTTAATTAATCTCTTTAAGTCACCAAATTAATACTAATTAATTTATGACTTATATTAATCAAATACAAATATTATTATTCCTTATATTATTCTCATAATATATTAATAATATTTATTCTCTCATAATAAATCATCCTACCAAGTTGCTATGGTGAAGGCAACCCAAAAGGACCATGCACAATCGGGTCAAATACTTGCCTAATATAGTTGCAGCCTTAGACACTATTCCAGCAGAACTTTGGAAGCATTTTGATCAGCAGTTGCTTCCTGAGCCTTGTGGAGAGTTTCGACCATCTCAGACATCCAGTCTTGAACTTTCAATATGGTGGCTACAATATTGGCATTGTTAATTGCATCTGCCCAATACTTAGCCACAGATTGGATTTGTTGTTCCTTCTGCTGCTGTTGCTTGATTTGTTGATCTTTGCGTGCTTGGAATGCCCTACGGAAAGTGGCATATTTCTGAATGTTAGCTTCAGATACCGGATTTTAGTTCAATCAAGAGTCATTAGAGTCTTCATCGTTAAATCCTTTGTATCGCACCGAAGTGTCCTTCGGGTCCACAGGTCCTTGCACATTTGTGCTCACCGTGCCTAAACCACCTGTTACAGATGTAAGCAGAGTAGGATTTCATGAGCTTTCTTGGTCTCCTTGGCCCGTAGTCAAGTTTGGCCTCAGCTCAATTCTGGCATGGGCGGAAGAAGTGCCCTGCGGTTGGGAAGGTATTTGAAGTGTATGGGTTACATTCAAGAGGATGGAGTTCAACTCCTCGGGTGAAAAGAAATGCAGTCGGGAAGCCCTGGAGACCTTAGGTCAAAAACCAGTTTTATCCTCTTGGGATAAAACAGGGGGGGAGTCTCCATGATGTGATGAATCAGACTCACTTTTTGAAGTTGGGTGGAGTTCGATGGTGGTGTTGAATGGATCTGCGGCCACCCCATGGACTACCGGAGCCTGTTGAGAGGTTGAGGTATTAGTCCGGTCATGCATATGGCTAGTGGGATCGCTTTTGCGTTTCTTGAGGATTGCAATGGGTTGATCATCCTCATGAGAGTTACTGCTGGAGATATGTTTACTTGGTTCAACTAAAGTGATCACTGGCAGAGTTTTTCTTTTCTTGGAGGGCTTGGAAGGCTTGGAAGCATCCTTTTTAGGAGTTCATTGTTTCTTCTTGGAGGCCAATTTCTTTTTTCTTTGAGAAAGATTGGAAAGAGTAGCGGAAGAATGAATTGTGGTGCCTTCAGGGTTAATGATTGCGGATGGATTTTGAAGAGGCGGGGTAGGAAGGTATGGGTCAATACCTTACGTATCCTCAATATGATCTGAGACATCGGCAGTCTCAAGACCAAGAGTGGAAAGAATGTGGGTAGGATGTCTTCGAATTGGTACAAAAATAGATTGATCAGATGAGGGATTGTACCTTTTGAGATCCTTGGTGACAAAGAAGTTGATGTCACTGCCCATGTCGATCCGTGCATCTGCATGAAGGTTTGAAATGCAGAGGGACCAAAACCTTGCAAAAGTGAGTTCGGTTGGGTTCTCCCTTAGGCTCTCCTTGGGAATGTATTGATGAAAGTCATCCCATAGAATCTACCCATAGTTCACGTCGTGACTTGTGAAGATACTAGACACCAGCTCTAGAAGTTTGAGTCACATATTATACGTGCCTCCGGTTCCGCCGGATAGACTGCGGATGACAAAATATCAAACAAATCGCCAGACTGCAGGCAGTTGATTTTTCTTGAATTCCCTAATTCCTTTAATCTTCTTCTGATATCCTATTTGGTAAAGTGCAGAACTAACGTCCGCCATGGATGGGGTGAAAATCTTGATGGAGGGATGAACAAGGACGTTAATGGCAGAAAGAAACTTTTCTTTGGACAGAATGACGAAAGAATCGTTAACCAGGTTAAGATGAACTTCTTGTCGTTTTTCGAGTGGGCGATAGGCTGAGAAGGCACATTTGAAAAGGGTTGAGGTTGGGACAACTTCTGTGAAAGCATCGAAGGGGCCAAACAGGGGGTGTTTCTTCAGAAACTTGATCATCAGCTTGATCGAATCATTGTTGGATGAATGATCTTCGAACACTGCTCTGAAGTTTCTTGAAGCAATCGTGGGAGAGTCTGAACTAGTAGGGTTCACTAATCCAGATGCCTTGGATTGTTTCTTGGAAATACCAGATTTCACCATTGTAGGAGCTTGAGAGAAAGAACATAGTGCTTGAAGGAATTTGAGAAGGAAGATTCAATGTTGAGAGAGCTTACAGTGGTTTTGGGAATGAAGAAGGGTTTATATACGGACGAATTTGAACAGTAACTGTTTTTTACCGTAGGTAAAAAGAAAGAATAAGGTAAAAGGTTGTTTGGGGGGAATCTTTTGAATTGGAAATTAAATCTCAGCCACATAATATGAAATGGTTTTAAAAGTTTTTGAGATTTACCAAAAAAGGATTTGCATTTAATGAAAAATCAGACGTATATCATCACATCGGGTGATCGTATGGTGAGGGGAAAAGAAGTTGTAACAGATGGGACGTGCTCGGTATGAGGAAAAGACAGATTAAGGATGTGTTTTTGGAAAAACGTTCTTTTTGTCATCATACCTAAAATAGGTTTGACACAAGGTTTATAAGAAAAGGAGGATGAGACAGTTTCTCAAGGAATTGTTTTATTTGATGTTTTATTTAATGAAGGATCATTAAATAGCACACCATGATTCAAGAATTAATGAATCAGTTGAGAAATTATCAATGTGATTGCAGATGTAAACTTCATTGCGGATGGATCCTTTGCTATTGCGGATGGGTAGACATATGACTGCAGTAGAAGAAACTGAGTTACATCACTTGTACAATAAGTTAGTAATAACAAACAAGAAGGACCAATGAAGGATAAATATAATATATGGTTACGGTACATAGACTGCGGTACACAGGGTATGCCAAAACCATTTATTATAAGTAACTTTCAGTTAGGACCACAATAGAGACCAAGGATGGTATGTGGTACCTATCAATTCAGGAAGAATTGAGGGTCCAAATTCATCATTCCTAACATTTGTAAGAAAGTGTTGAGCTTTGTAGAGTAAAGTGGCTTTGTGAAGACACCAGCAATCTCTTCATGAGTAGGGACAAAGATGAGTTCAATGTTACATTTCAGGATGTGGTCTTTGATGAAGTGATACCGTAGTTTAATATGCTTGGTCTTGGAGTGTTGAATAGGATTGTGAGAAATCGCTATAGCACTTTCAGAGTCACAGTAAATTGATATCCGCAACATTCTGTATCCGTAGTCCATAAGTTGTGTCTTCATCCATAGAACTTGTGAACAACAGCTGGCTGCGACCACATATTCAGCTTCTGCGTTAGACAATGATACACAACTTTGTTTCCTTGATGACCAGCTGACGAGTCTTCTACCCAAAAATTGACATCCACCTAAGGTGCTTTTACGATCAAGTTTGCATCCGACATGATCCGCATCTGTGAATGCTTGAAGACTGAAGTCATTGCCTGCGAGGTACCATAGACCGAGAGATTTGCTTCCTTTTAGATACCTAATAATTTTTTTGGCTATGGTCATATGTGACACTTTTTGGTCAGCCTGATACCTTGCACATACACCAGTTGCAAAGACAATGTCTGGTCGGCTTGCGGTGAGGTACATTAGAGAGCCGATGATACCTCTATAAGTCTTGTGATCCACAGATTCGCCTGAGGGATCAATAGAGATCTTATATCCGAAGGCCATGGGGACCTTATCCGAAGAACAGTTGTCCATAGAATATTTCTTCAACAACTCAGTGATGTATTTCTATTGATGAATCAATATCCCTTGAGAGATTTGTTTCACTTGAAGTCCTAGAAAAAAATTAATCTCTCTATTCATGCTCATTTGGAACTTGTTAGTCATGAGCTTAGCAAATTCATCCATCATTCCTTGATCAGTCGATCCGAAGACGATATCATCCACATATATTTGTACAAGCATAAGGTGGTACCCATTTGCTTTTCTAAATAAAGTGGGATCAATTACTCCTCTTTTATATCCAGACGAGACAAGAAATTCAGAGAGAGTCTCGTACCACGCTATTGGGGCTTGCTTTAGACCGTAGACTGCCTTTTCAAGTTTGTAGCAGTGGTCAGGGAATTCAATACTTTCAAATCCTGGAGGTTGTTGAAGATAAACCTCTTCTTTTAATTCCCCATTGAGAAATGCACTCTTAATGTCCATTTGGTATACCTTGATGTTTTTGTTGGCTGCGTATGCTAAGAAGATTCAGATGGCTTCCATTCGTGCCACCGGAGCATACGTTTCATCATAGTCAACACCTTCAAGTTGACTGTAGCCCTTTGCAACTAGTCTTGCCTTATTTCTGATGACCACACCAGATTCATCTAACTTGTTCTTGAACACCCATCTTGTACCAACAATGGTGTGGCCTTGAGGTATTGGAACGAGTTGCCATACCTTGTTCCTTTTGAATTCTTCCAGCTCTTCTTGCATTGTGGATATCCAGTCAGGTTCTAATAATGCTTCTTTGATTGTTCGGGGCTCAACTGAGGACATAAATGTTGCGTAGTGACAATGATCGGATAAGTCCTTGGAAGATCGAGTTTGGATACCTGCGGATGGGTTGCCATTGATTTGACATGGTGGGTGGTCCTTTGTCCATACATGTAGACGGGGTTATAGATGATCAGCAGCTGAGGTAGAGGGAATGTCTTCAATATCAGAAGTTTCTTCGGTTGGAGATGGCAGTTCCCCCTGGATTTGAGAACATGCTGTGGAATCATCTTTGTTGGTTGGAACGAGAATAAAATTTTCTTGAGCAGTTTGGAGAGGTTCCCTCTGGATTTCTAATGGGAGTTCCTCTGGAACCTGAGAAGGTTCCCCCTGGACTGTGGATGGGAGAGTGATAATCCTTGAATCGATTCTTGTGTTAATGTTCTTTATGAATTCATCACCCGAATCCGAAGATACATTTGATGGTAATGATTCTCTGTGGATAGGAACTTGAGCAGCATCAAGTATTGGAACCTCGATGGTTGTTGCTTGATCCGGAGTAGAGCTTTCCCCCTCAACCGAAGAGGTGAAAGTATTGAGAGATGCTACTTTGGATAGAGATGGACCAGAAACATCAGCGTGTTGTTGTTGAGCGGCCGCTGACACAAGAACTTCAGATAGTTTCGCCATTTCAACAGGGTCGAAAAGATCGTCATAATTGACTTCAAATAGATTTAAAGTACCGAAAGAGGCAGGAATATCGCTTTCCATGATTGCGGTGGTTTCAGTGGATGGAGGGGCGTTGCGGATGTGAGAATCATCAAATTTCACATCGAAGCTTTCAATGATTAGCCTTGTACATCTGATAAGGACCCTGTAAGCAACTTTGTTAGAGGAATAGCCAAGGAAGATGCCTTCATCAGACTTCGATGCAAACTTGTTAAGCTGATCTCTGTTGTTGATCACAAAACATCTACACCCAAAGAAATGAAAGAAGCGAACATTTGGTTTGCGGTTGTTAAGGCCCTCATATGGTGTTTTGTTGAGACATTTGCACACAATGCTTCGGTTTTGTACAAAGCATGTGGTTGCTACTACTTCAGCCTAGAAGTAAAGAGGAATGTGTGCGAAGTTGAGCATGGATCTGGCTGCTTCTACTAGTGTGCGATTCCTTCTTTCTACTACTCTATTTTGTTGTGGTGTATAAGGAGCTGAAAAGTTGTGAGTGATGCCTTTGGACACCAAAAAACTGTTGAGAGAATGATTAGTAAACTCGGTTCCATTATCATTGCAGATACATCTTACTGGCAGCTTGATCTGAAGTTCTATTTCCTTGATGAAGTTGATGAGAATTTGCGATGTTTCTGACTTGAGTCCGAGGAAGAAAACCCATGTGAAGCATGTGAAGTCATCTACTATAACCAGTATGTACTTTTTATGATGGAGACTAGCTACGGTTGATTGACCACAGAGATCAATGTGCAGGAGCTCAAGTGGTTCAGAAATTGAAGAGTCAATCACCATGAGGTGACTTGCTTTGGATTGCTTACCACATTCACATGCAGAACAGAGAGTATCATTGCCGAACATGAGAACAGGGAGTCCTCTGAGTAGTTCTACAGTGACCAAAGTGTTGATGTATCTGAAGTTGATCAAACATGTGCTCCTATCACTTGTCATTATATAACAAAATTGATCATCAAATTCAACTCGATGGCCTGCCTTACATAGTTGACCAAAACTGATGAGATTGTGTTTAAGGATTTCTACCTAAGTAACCTTTTGAATAGAGAAGTTCCCCGTAGTGAGTACATTGTAACCTCAGATGATTCCATTCGCATTGTTGTTGAATGTAACATTTCCACCATTGCAAATTGGCCTGAAATCCCGAAGGTATTCTAACCTTCCGGTCATGTGCAAGGAGCAGGCACTGTCGATTAACCATTCATCTTCTTGTTTCTCCTTGCACAAAGCCTGAGAATTACACGGTTAGTTTAGGCATCCAAACAAGTTTGGAGCCTGGAAAACAAGATGAGTTTCTGAATGATGCATGGACTGGTTTCGTATCAACTTTTAATCCTAGTCCTGGGTGTTTGTGTAGTTTTGGAGTGTTGTGTTTTTTTGAAAAGTTACGTGGTTTCTGATTCCAACTAGATTTGACATAGGATGAATCTTTTTGGCAACTACACTGACATTCACAGGTTGAGATTTTGTCTTTTGTTCTGACACCACGTTTGGTCAGCGGTTTAAAGGATGAGTTGTTGGGCTTGTGACTAGTCTGAGGTTAAAGGATCTGACATGAGTGTTGTTTGGTTTCTGAAAAGTTTGTTTTGAAAAAGGTTTAGCACATGTAGATCTTTGTGTCCTTTTTGTTGGATTTGGTAGAATACCCTTCCACTTGTTAAAATTTTGATGTGACTTTAAAAGTGTTGGAGTGGGTAAGATACCTTTCCATTCGGATCATCTGAGGAATAGATTTGAAAACCATTGTTTCAAAAAGACTTTACACCTTTTTGGGTTGTGTCAGATGAATTAGGAATGACTGTTGAAACTGTACATTCCTTTTTGTGTGTTTTCTTGATAATAGAGTTTTTTGAAAAATAGTGAGAGAAAACAATTTTTTCTGGACTTTTGGACTTTTGAAATCTGACATGCTTCTTGTTTTTTGAAAAAAATTATCTATTTGTGCCTCGGGAGCGAATTTCCTCTTTGAAAGCCCTTTTAGCTAAGGATTTTGAAATCTAGAACCATTTGAAATTTGGTGAAAACGTGGGCTTAAGTCATCCGAACTTGAAGATTTAAGGATTTGAGAGCATTGACCCACTTCAAAGTTTTCTATGGGTAATTCATGATGAATTGTTTGAAGAGTGGCAGAACTTTTGTTCGAAGACTGCGGTAGGGATGACTTGAGTACTGCAGAGTAAGTCTTAGTTGGGACTTCAGTGTGACTTTTGTGGGACTTTTGACTACGGTGTGAGACACTGCGGTCTAAGGATAGAGATGGAAAGTCTTTCGAGACATCGGGCCATCAATGACAATTTCTTCATCAACTACAGATGAGGTTTGAGAATTTGGGTAAGTGGTGCCACAGATAGGAATTTGATCACTTGTGTGACTTGAAACCTCAGGCACAATTTCCTCAATGACACAATTATTGCTTAAATTATGTAGTCTACCAAAGTGAGTTTTGATATCTTCGGGAAAGGTCTTGTCATTCACTGGGAAATGAAATTATCAGTCTGGAGGAACATACAGTTTGTCTTTGTTGAATCGAGGTGAGGAATTCATTGTGGTAGGATATCCATTTGACCAACCCCAATTGTAAGTGTTGTCCACGGTGCCACTATTTACCAAATTTTCAATAGCTTCACTTTCATTAAACAATTTTTTGATTAAGGGATTTAAACATACAATTTCACTATGAGCTAAATCTCTCTGGTTCAAAGCTATCTCTAATTGTGTTTCACTCAACATTGTTGCATCTTTTTCTAACTCTAAGTCCTTTTCTAACATAGCCATTTTGAGTCTTTTGTTATCTAATCGTCCTCTCACATGGAACATCTCCTGGGACATAATGTTCTTCTCATCTAAGGCTTTGTTATAATCTGTAAGGACGGTAGCACATGTGTCATTAAGATCATCTATGTAAGGTTGAAAATCATGCATGCTATAGTTTAGAGTTTGGATCATGAGTTTTACCTGTTCGACGATGCTTAGAGTTCCATCCTTTGCCATGTAGTAGTAGTTCTTGTCCAGCTTTGTAGACCCATCATCATCTGCAGTTGCCAGCATGCGGATCTTCCCTTTTCCTTTAACACTGCTGATGGATTCATCTTCGTCTCCAGATAACCAAACTTGATGGTCTCTTTTGACATGGGCTACGTATGCCCTTGCCTTTTCCTTTTCTTCTAGTTCTTGAGACATTCTAAGGTAAAATGCTCTGTATTTTACTACATTGGCCTTACAATCTTTTGCAAAGTGATTATCTTTGTTGCATTTGTGGCAAATTACAACATCAATCTTGTCTTCTGAGGGAGTACCTGAGTCAGTTGTTTGAGTAGACTGCGGTGCTTCCTTTGGTTGAGTATTTTGAGATTGCAGTGGTGGATGAGAACTTTTAGGACAATGAGAGTGATTGTTTTGTGGGTTGAAGTTACGATTGAAAGGTGGTTTGTTGAATCATTGATTTTTGTGAAAAGAGTGAGGTGGTAGTCGGTTGAATTGTTTGCTAACTAAAGCAATCGCCTTTTGAAATTATTCTTCATCATCATACTCTGAATCAGCTTCGTATGACTGTGGTGGAGTGTCATACGAGGGGAAGTAAGATTTATTATGTGGAGCTTGTGCTATGAGAGCAAGAGGTCCTCCGAAGTCAGCACAGTCTTTGAGTATGGTGGATTCTTGTGCTTGCAGTTCTCCATAGAGCTTGTAGAGTGACAAAGAATGAATCTTTCTATCGCCTTGGACTATCATCTTAGCCATAGTCCAATGTCTTCCCAAACCATTAAGAAACTGAAGATTGTTTCATGGTTACTGCAGATGGTGCCCGCATTGGATAACTTGGTGACTATCAGGTTGAACCTTTTGAAGGAGTCTTCCAAACTTTCGCCAGTATGAGCTTTGAAGTTGTTGAACTCATTGAGTGCGGTTGTAAGCTTCTTGTCTTGTGCTTATTCTGAGCCTTCGTACAGATTCTTGAGAACGTCCCAGATCTCCTTTGCTAATTTGCAATTTGTGATAATATCGAAGTTGTTAGGAGTAACTCCACAGAAGATTTCATAAAAGGCAAAAGGCAACAACATCATTTTCCATTTTATCGAGATCATCCTTCGTGGGACGGTTCATGACTGGTTGACCTCCTCCTAGTCTGGTTGTAGCTCCGTCAGTTTGGACTGGTGTAAGGATTGGGACATGTGGTCCTTCTTCTATGGATCTCCATATGTCTCTACCAAGTCTTCTTAAGTATCTTTCCATTCTTTGTGACCAGTGATGATATTCATTTGCTACCAGTATTGGGGCTCGATTAGAGCCACCAACACTATTGGAAACATTCAGAGATAACGATTGTGCCATATTTTTGAAGTTTTTTTTTTAAGAAATGAGCTTCAGTGGTATAGAAGGCCCTTTGAAAATCAGAGTTCCGTTTTCAAAAAGCAACCACTATGGCTTTGATACCAATTGTTGAGAGAAAAACTTTGAGACACACTTGAACAAACATTAGAACAAGTATATTGCGGAATAGTTAATCTCGAAGGATCTAAAAGCTCAACAATAATATTTAGAGTTAGATGGTTAGAGAGTTAGTTGCAGAAAAGTGAAGAAATGGAAATGACAAAAATTGTTATATCAAGTATACACATAAGTTGATTCATAACGAGGAATGCATTCAAGCCAAGTTAATAAGTGAGATCAAACTTAGTGATTAAGTCACAAAAGACTTGCTCCGAAGAGACATTGTAATCGGTTATGTGAGAGTAAGAAGTGTGAGTAAGAGAGATAGAAAAGATAACTTCAGAGATGTGTATTCAGAATAATAGATGTGTATATTTGAATACAAGAGTATGAGCTCTATTTATAGAGACTCACGAAGTACACTAGATTACATCTCTAGGAGTAGCGATGCAAGGCATACTGGACAATAGAGAGTATTACAATAAAAGACAGGTAAAGTAATCCAGTAAAGGACTGTAGTAGGTAGAGACTCCGGATGCGGTTGCTGATGAAGGAGCTTGACTGCGGGTGCTTGTTGGCTACAGTAGCTGAAGTTCAAGAGGGTTACTTTTTATGATTCAACATTCTCCATCGATCTCTTCTAAGGTACTTATTATTAATCATTTGATACCACTTTGATCATTGCTTCATTATTTGATTTAATTTTCTGTTTAGAATCTATCGATCAACCCTTAATTTATTCTAACATTTGGTATCAGAGCAGGAGATTGTGTAAATCATACGCAACTCTTATGTCGAGTGTTCTAGGGTTTTTCTGCTTTTATTGGATCTATTATAGCCGTCTTCATCGTTTTTATCGATTGTTGATGTTGGATCTTGATCCTTATTATGCCCTAAACTCGATTATAGTTTTTACACATCTAATTCTTTATAGGTTTTAAGTGAATCTAAATCATGCAGCTGGAAGATCCACATACTCTTTCTTTTAATCTTTCTAGCAACATTGGATCTACTACTAGGATCCTTATTCTCTTTCCTCTAGACTATGAAGTGTGGGATCTACATTTTGAGGATTATGTCTTGGGTATCGAAGACCATGGAATGACGATTTGACAAGCAATAACAAAAGGAACATTCATGCACGTGGGAACCAGAAGACTCATCAAAACTCAGGCAGAGTACAATACTCTTCTTGTCGATGTTAAAGATATTCATCAAGATGAGAAAGAGAAACTGATGAGCAACATTAAAGCCATGAGGATAACAAGGTTTGCGTTACCCATCGACACATTTTGTTTGGTGAGTTCCTGTGAGACTGCGAAGGAAATATGGAACAGGTTGAAATAACTTTATTCCAGTGATACAAATCTTGAATATTCTGTTCAAACTTTACTTCTTTCTGAATTTGGTGCTTTTTCCCAGAAGTCTGAAGAGAAGCTTGATCAGACTTTCAATCGCTTTAACTATCTTTTGAGCAGGATGCATAAGCACAAACTGAAGCGAGAAAAGATTGAGCAAAAGGTTACTTATGAATGGTTTAAGACCTGATTGGAAGGAGGTTGTTTCCACAATTAAAGCTCATGAACAATTCAATATTTATTCTCTGATGCAGTTAGTGGGAATACTTAGGTGCCATGAAGACGAAGTAACAAAGGTGGTGAAAGTTGTTTCAAGTATGGTTCATTGGCCTAAGTCACAAAGAGCAAAAATATCGCTGAAGAATATTCGGAGTCTGATCTTTCAGATTTCGAACTTACGAAGGAGGCATATGCTTTGATGGTCGCTCCAAAAATAGAAACTGTCAAGGGAGTTATAGTTCTGATAAGGCGAACAATGAAAGCTTCAATAACTAGCCAAAGGATGAAGTGAAGAAGGAAAACAAGCTAATGGGAGATTCTGTCTATGATTACAACTATTGTCATGGCAAAAATCATCTGTCTAAGGAGTGTATGTTGAAGAGAATAAATGAGAAGGACGAAGTAGATAAAGATGAAGCTTACTATCTTCGGAAGATAGAAGAACTTAAAAAGAAGAACGCTAGCAATGCTAAGCTTGCTTTAATTGTGCAGGAAGATGATGACGATTTCGGAAGAGGTTAAGCGTGGTCAACCGATTCGGAGGATGAAGAGGTTCGCAGACTCACACATGGATAGTGCTTTATCATGAAGGATGAGTTCCCTAAGTATGATGGAAAGTGTATGATGGTTCATAGTGACATTTCGGATCAAAGAGGATACGCCACTGATTGCGGCATAACTTCAGACAACTGCTTTGCTGCGAAACCTGTCTCTGAGCAGATCAGTGAATGTAAGAAAGTGATCGACAAGGTAAATTCTATTCTCAAATCTCTAAATACTCCTGTCTCTAGGTATGAAACTAAATTACATGATTTAAAATTTACAGTCTCTAGTTTAAGTGATAGTTTAAAGATCAAAATGTGAGAAGTAATACTAACTTAATTGATCCAATCAGCAAGGTAACATCAAAAGGTGAAGAGAGGCGAATATGGATTGAGAAGTTAGAGTGGGATTTATGTAGGTCCAAGGATGATTTGATTTATTTTCAACGAGACAATTTAGGTCTTTTAAAACATCGGAACATTTTTTGTTTGATTTCTAAACATCATTACTTTAATATCACTCGGCTGCATATTGCTTGTGAAATAGGCAAGAATATCCATCAAATGATTTTGCCCTTTCTCAAGTTGAAAGAGGACGAAATCAATGTAGACTATTACAAATGTGAATCCATTGTCTCATCTGAAGATGTCTCTGATTCTTACAAAGTTGGACTGGACAAAATTGAAGCTTTCATATAGTCCAAAGAACATAAAGACATGTTGAAACATATTTTGAGAGAAAAAGATAAAGAGTAAATTAAATCTGATACTATACAGAAATTTGACTCATTATGCACTAAGTTGAGTTCAAAAAATACTCTTAAAGTTGAAAATGTATCTGAAGTTGATGATGATAGTGAGATGAGTGAGATTTATGTGGAGGATGAGGTTAATTGCGCGGAATTTGTAAAAAGTGAATCTAAACCTAAGAAAAATCTGATTTCAGAAAATTCAGTTGAGTATATTCGTGTTTTTAAAAATAAAGGTTCAACGATTTTAAAAGAAAAGGCAGCAGTTTTTCTAAAAGTTTGAAGTGCTCCAAATTAGGTTTTCGCAACCTCTGGACTGAACAAAAACCAGACCTTGGAAGTATCGTCCCTTGTAGAAGAAGACAATGTTGATGGATGCGACAAATTCTTTTGGTGCACACCCATTGATAATGCTGACGAAACCAAAGGTCTTTCGGAGTTGACCTCTTCGAAAACAAAAGGAAGATATGTGGCAGAACCACTGAACAAAGTCAATTCAACCTACGAGAAAGGAAGTCCGAGTAGAACCAAAAATGTTCCAATAGATATGTCATCCGAATAGACTGAAACCCCAGTTAGAAAAACGAAACCTAGGGCTAGTATTCATAAGTCTGCTAAGGAATTTTTTGCTGAAAAATGTCAATGAAATGCTAGATATCACAAAAATCCAAGGTTGTAGAAAACGCTAGACGTTAGCTAGGCGGTGGACTGTCGTCTAGGGATTAATCGGTTAGACGGGGATTAATTGGGGGATTAATCGAGAACCATTAATTATTAAAAAAAAAATCCAAAAATTTATAAATCTAACTTTAATACTAAGAATATAAGTAAATAAACATAAAAGGTTAATAATAACTTTATAAGTTTAACAATCACAACCATTTATCATCCAAAATATGCATAAAAGTTTAATAATAAGTCTAACAATGGCAGAAAATCATTTTAAAGTTTAAAAATGAATATGACAAATCTTGTCAAGAAAATAGATGTAACTTCAACTTGTAAAATGTCAAAGTGTTGAAGTGAAGTTTTCCATGGAAGCAATGCATTAATTGAAATTACAACATGGATTTTCAGTCAAAGAGTCCAGGTGCATATTTATACATTAATCGATGAAGCTCAATCCATGTGAATTCAAGGAGTGCAGGATCCTGCAACAAACTACTTAATATCCATAAGCTCAATCCATGCGTATATCATAGACATTGTATACTTGTATCAAATTCAACAAATTACTTAAAACTTGTGTCTGTATGGATTCCCTAATGAGCAATGGGAAGTGAATTTGCCTGCTGAAGAGGTCCCACCAGAGCTTCCGGAACCTACACTTGGAATTAACTTTGCCAGAACCAGACGATGGTTCTTGATAACCTCACACCATAAACAACCGAGAACTTGAACCAAACCACCTACATCTTCAATCCATGGTTCTTGATAACTTCACAGATGATCAAGGGACCATAATTTTAGTCAAGAAATTACCAGAATCCAAATACCTTTCACTCAGGCAATTGATCGAACACTTGGTGGGCATATGCTTTCATACACAAAACAATTAAAGATTTTGGTCAAGAAATTACCTGAATCAAATACCCTTCTACCATACTTGTTACAACCAAGACACAAATCCAACCAACAATTAAAAAAGATGAAGACACAACAAACGATTTAGAAAGATGAAGAAAGAACAAACATTTATAAAAAATCATTGCTTACCTGTTGTTGCTGAAAGAACAAAGGATTTTAGAAAGAACAGACGATTTTAGAGGTTGTTCAAGTCTTCATTGCTTACTTGATGTTCCAAAAAGAACAAAGGATAATTGAACAAATTGATAGATCGAAGGAGAGATCGGAAGCTATTGACGAACACCGAACACATTGATAACAAACACTGAAAAGAATAATTGAAAAAATCGACTAACCTTTGTAGAAGATGTCGACGAATAGAAGCTGTCGTCGTCGATTTAAGGAGAGATTGGAAGTTACCGACGAACCGAAAGCAGTCGATGTGATGATCGGAAGAGAAGCTAAGGTCGACGAAAGTTGCCGCCGTTTCACTTCATTAGTTGAGTCGACACAGAGAATGCGACGTTTCTTTGACTGCACATAAGATTTAATGAGAAATAGGAACGAACCCTAGCAGCAATTGTTATATTTTGACCATTTTGCCCTCAAAATGTTTTTAATTTTCGTTGACCTCAGTTGACCAATTTGAGCGTCTAGATCCACCTAGGTCCGATTATCTCCGGCTTTGACCGACTTTGACCCGTCCGATTACACAAGCCGATTACCTCTAAACCTGTTCATTCGAGGTCCGCCTAGCGCCTAGGCACTGATTAATCGGCCGCCTAGGCCGATTTTTACAACACTGCAAAAATCTAACAAAAAGAAAGCATTTCTGGAGACCCAAAATTTTCAAATTCGTTAATCAAGAAAGACCTGTTAAACCAAATGCGAAAGTCTCTTCAAATATGAACTCTAAAAGTCATTCAAAACCCCAGTCTTCATCTCCATAGGTTTCAAAATCAAAAGCTTTTCAAAAACCTTCCTTTTCAAAAGAAGCGAGACCTTTAGAGAAGACATAACCTAATTTTGTTCCAAAACCCAAAGTTTCAAAATCCGCCAACACATCGAAAGATGTTAAGGCCAAAGAAAAGGTTGTTTTGGAAACTAATACTCTTTTCAAGATGTCTGAAGCAAACTTGCAAAAGAAGAAAAGGAGTTTCAGAAAAAGGTTGCCAAGCAACAAATCAAAGATAAACACAGAAAATTTTCTTTTAAAAGGAACCCTAAAGATAACAGGATTATTGTTTTTAAAATAACAAAAGAAGAGAATTCTACTCTGGTAAAACGATCCTACTTGGTTGATGAAGAAATAACCTTTCCTATTTCTTTGAAAGCCTCACGAGGACCCAAACAACTTTGGGTTCCTAAATCTCTTTAAATTTTGTAGGTGATTCGTGATGAGCAGTTTGACTCTGAATGGTATATTTATAGTGGTTGATCGCATCACATGACAGGAAGGAAGGAAGAATTAAGGGAATATCAATCGTTGAAGGATGGTGGTCAAGTTAAATATAGAAATTATTCAATCGGAGAAATCAAGGAAATTGCATTATTACAAATGGGGAATTCTCCATTCGGAAGGTAGCCTAAGTGGAAGGCCTACAACACAACCTAATTGGTGTATCTCAATTGGTTGTAGGTACATGATTGAAAGTTTCGTTTGATGACGAAGTATCTGAGATCATTGAAACGAAGACCAAAACAGTGCTTCTAAAGCCCAAGAGAAAATGTGAGATGTATCCATTGAATCTGAATGCTATCAAAAGAAAGTTGGCCATATGCCCTTACAAAAGCACCTTCGGATGATAGTTGGCTTTGGCACTGAAGGCTCTTGCACCTAAACTTCAAGGGTATCAACAAACTCATGCTAGGTGATCATGTGCGAGGCTTGTAACTTCTAAAGTTTGAGAAAGAACATATGTGTGCGTCCTGCGAACTTAGGAAGCAGAGCAGGAAGAGTCATTCAACAATTATAAACACCAAAGTGATCGAGCCACCTAAGCTTTTACATATAGATCTCTGTGGTCCATCTGCCATCGATAGAATTGGTGGTAACAAGTACATTTTAGTTGTTGGTTATGATTTTTCCGGATTTACGTGGGTTTATTTTCTTAAATAGAAATCTGATGCTACTTCCAAGCTCAAGGACTTCATCAAGCATATTGAGCTTCAACTTTGAAAGTCAATTCGGAACGTTCGCAATAATAATGGTTCGGAGTTCAAAAACCATGTGTTTGAAGAATTCCTGACTGAAAAGGGATTTACTCACAACTTCTCTGCTCCTTACACTCCACAACAGAATGGAGTTGTTGAAAGACAAAATCATCTATGTGCGAAGCTATGATGACCATGTTATCGTTTGCGAACCTGCCACTTTACTTCTAGGCAGAAGCTATTGATATAGCCTATTTTACTTAGAATCGATCTCTCCTTAATAAAAGATTCTCCATCACCCCATATGAAGTTCTTAATAAACGAAAAGCTAATGTTAAATTCTTTCATGTCTTTGGTTCCAGGTGTTTCATTTTCAATTCAAAGGAGCAAAGGAACAAGTTCGATGTGAAAGCAGATAAAGAAATCTTCTTAGGGTACTCTATGACTTTGAAGGCATATAGGGTTCTCAATAAAAAGTCTAAAAAGATAGAAGAAACCAACTATGTCACCATTGATGGATCTTATCTAAAGAAGTATCAGAAAACTGACTGTCAATCAAAGGAAATTTTTCCCATGAAACATCCGATGACAACTCCTCTCCCCAACCTTTATGAGGAGTTCATGAACCTCTTTGATGAACCAGACAACGCAAGTTCGTTAGAATCCAAAGTAGCATATAACAAGGAAGATGAGCTCAAGAATATCACTGGTGATGTTGTAAAGGATCTTGAAAATGAGCCCCCAAGTCTGAAAAACTCTGATTTTCCATCTCAACCACAAGCTACGACTGCTCCACTTCAGGGGGAGGGTTTTGCTTCTACACCCACCTCAAGCATACCCATTTAGGGGGAGTGTAACATCCCAACTCCCATGTACTTTATTTATTAATGAGTGACTCAACAATTTGGGTGTTCGACTCATCGAGTAGAGTTGGATTGAGCACGTGGGTTTAAAGACCGACTCGACGAGTCAGAGAGCTGACTCATCGAGTTGGCACTACGAGATGAAACCCTAAATATCCGGGGTTCGGACCTATTTAACGGACTTAAAGAACTCATTTCCGCCTCCCTTATCTTTATAGTGCCCTGTGAGAAACCCTAGATCGGTTCCATCCATTGTGAGAGAGAAATAGTCTAATTTGGGTGTCTTGTGCAACTTTGGAAGAAGATTTGGAGAGCATCTTGGCTTGGACCAGAGAGGGACATTTAGATCCAGAGATTCTTCTGTGGTTAGCTTCTATTGGAGGTAAAAAGATGCTAACTTGATCATTCTTTGTGTACATCTTGGTTTGGGGGAGCTTTTAGGGTGTTCTCCCATCCACCTTGTGTTATTGAGTCCCTTAAGCATATCTTGAGGTTGAAACCTCAGATCTGGACTGTAAGAGGTCTTATGAGCCCAAAGACCCAAGCTTTATGGAGCTAGAGACAAACTTTTGAGCACTAAACCCTTGTAAGAGCTTGTATTGGCATTATTGAGCCAATATGCCATTCATGAACGTAAAGTTGCAAGCTTTACGTGGTATTCGAGCTTTAGGAGGTCAGATCCAGAGTATGGAGTAGCATTTATGCCTTAAAACGTCTGAATGAGAATTTTGACTTAAGGGACTCGACGAGTCGATGAGCCGACTTGATGAGTCGGTTAGGGTTTATCCCGATAAGTCTGAGCATGTTGTAACTCGGCGAGTTGACGGGTCAACTCGACGAGTTTAGTTGGTTTTCATGAGGATTCTGAGGAAACGAGGGGACTCGACGAGTTACTTTGATGCACTCGACGAGTTGGGTCAACATGGACAGTTGACTCGAGTTTGACTTCTGTTGACTTTCGAGGTTTTAACCAAATGCGAGTAATGGAGACCATGGAGCGGTAGAATGCTCGTTTACCCTTCCCAAGAGTTACATAGGGGTTAGTATGAGTTTATTTAGAGTTTTGATTTAATCAGAGATAAATATCACATGTGTTAGGTGGAGGCTAGGTTAGTGATTCGTGTACGAGGTGTATTTGCTTGCTTGCTTCGACGTGAATCTTCTTACAACACATACCATGAGTGGTATCTATGTGTGACCGGAGGGTCTTTTGTGCTTATTTGAGTTACGTCATATTATGCATTTTGTCTGTGTGATGTATATTTCATATTCTGTGTTTTGCTAAGTTAGGACTGGAGGGTCCAAACTGAGTTGTGGGACCGGAGGGTGTCCACTGAGACAGGACTGAAGGGTCTAAACTGAGCTGGGAGACTGGATGGTCCTCACTGAGACACATGACCGGAGGTTCCACACCGAGATACATGAAACTGGGGGGTCCATGTCGAGTTATATCCATGAGAGACTTATTATTTGTTTATGTAGTATTTTGGGGAACTCACTAAGCTCCGTACTTATCATGTTATGTGATTTGTGTTTCAGGTACTTTTCTTGGATTGCGGGAAGGCGCCAACTTGATTGTACACACCAAAGAAAGGGCTATGTTTTGAGGATCCTGGATTTTTAATCAAACAGTTATGGAGTTGCGTTTTGATGATTAGATACTTGGGATTTTTGTCTGAAATATATTACAAGATTTATGCGATTTTAAAATGAAAAATTTATTTGAAAATTTACAGCGTTGAAGTTCGTATCTTAGCCTTGGTTTGAGGGATTTGGATTGTGACATCCCCATTTTCACAGTCAGAAAAGAAAGATTTTTGTTTATGCTTTATAAAAAATCAGAGTACTTCTTTTAATAAAAATGTTGCGGAATTTGTTCCCAGAAAAACATGATAAATGTGTTATCAAAGCATTTCCGAAGAAATGTATTTTTATTCCTTTTAAAACCTTGGGATGTCATCGTCAATACATAAACATAAGCATAAACAGAACTTACATTCATTTACACTAGTGATCTACATCTCTTTTAAAACTCTCAGTGTAAAGTAGCTTCGTATCCACACCTGTGATACGAATAAGCTTGAGTGGGCCAGGTTAGGAAACCTGGTGAGTACATAAGGTTTTCAACCCACAATAATATAGTTATTATGTTTAAACATCAAAAATCAACCCAACTACCCATCCCCATTATCTTCTTTACTTTTAAGGATCTACCATAAGAATCATATATCCTGCATTCGTTCATTTCGAAGCCCATTGCTTCCAGGGTTTATATGATAGGCACTAAGTCCATAGCTGCTAATTCTTGTTCGTAAAGCACTAATTCCATAGATACTAAATTTCATTCATCGGGTACTAAATCCATAGCTACCAGTGTTAGTAAAGCACCAATTCCATAGCTGCTAAAGTTCATTCATCGGGTACTAAATCCATAACTACTAATGTTTATCTAATAGGTACTAAGTCCATAGCTACCAACGTTTATCTAACAGGTAACAAGTCCATAGCTACCAATGTTTATTCAATTGGCACTAAGTCCGTAGCTGCCGATGTTATTTATTAGGAACTAAGTCTATAGCTGCCTATGTTCACTCATATCATCCTTCATCTCTCATCTTTCATCTACCCATGTTTTACCCAATTTATTCATAGATATAAAATACATATACAGTTTAAATCATTTAAAACTTGTATAAAATCGTTCATCTAGTATAGATAGCAAGTATATAGATAATATGCACACATATCACGTAGTTTATATAAAATACTTCATATCTATGTGTAATATGAAAGTAACTATGGACTCCCTTGAAAAAGTGGTGACTCGGTACTCGGACAGAGCTTCGTTTACTTCAAATAGCTTCTTTCGACAAAACAACAGATTTTTCTTGAAAACCGAGCTTCGCCGAAATAGAGTTTTTGAACTGAAAGCTCTTCTTCTCAGAGCTTCCCGGCACTCCGGGACTTGCTTCTAACACCTTGGAGGTGCTAGGGAAAACCTTGAAGGTTTGGGGGTATTTGGGAGAAAAGAAGTGGAGAGTTGTGAAGACAATGGAAGATTTGCGCCTCTATTGAGTTCGGTGCGAACGCAGCGCGTTCCCAAGACGAACGCAAAGTGTTCCTGAGCATAGTGCATTCCCCAGACGAATGCAGTGCATTAGTTTCCACGTGTCTCCATCTCGTTCCAAGCCGTGGGGAAGAACGTGTGGCCCAGATTACGCCACGTGTCACTCACAGATTACTCCAAAAACTAATTATCTTCTAAAATCCGTAACTTTCGCATACGAGCTCCGTTTTTTTATTCTTTATATCCACGTGTAGACGGAAACATGATCTACAACTTTCATTTAGACTCCATTGGCTAATTTGTACTTTATTTTAAAGTTATATTTTTAACAGGCCGGGATAGAAAAAGTCCGTTAAAAATTCATAACTTCTTCATCTGACGTCCGTTTTCGTCTGTCTTTTTACCGTTGTGCTAATAATAATGAGATCTTCAATTCTTATTTAGGTTGCGTCAGCCAAAAACCGTTCGCTCTAAAATTCGAATTTCGGGTTGTGCACTGTCATGCCAAATCTTAGAAGAATCATAACTTCCTCATACGAAGTTATTTATTAGGCACTAAGTCTATAGCTGTCCATGTTATTTATTAGGCACTAAGTCTATAGCTGCCTATATTCACTCATATCATCCTTCATCTCTCATCTTTCATCTACCCATGTTTACCCAACATATTCGTAGATAAAAAATACATATACAGTTTAAATAATTTAAAACTTGTATAAAATCGTTCATCCAGTGATGGGAATATTGCGCTAATAGATCGATAGATTCCAAACAGATAAATAATATTGATGAAGTAAAGAACATGAGAACGGTTCAAACGATGTCGAATGATTAATATTCAACACCTCAGAAGAGCTCGATGAAGAACTTCTACTGTAGAGGTGTGCTAGGGTTACAATGCAGCAAAAGCTATCAATGAGAAGCGTAATTGTGAAAACTATACATGCATGCACTATATATATATATATATGCTAACCCTAATAATAATCCATGGTTGGACAAGACCAAACCGGGTATTCAAAATAAACAATAGCATCAGGCCTAATGACTCAACATTCTTAATCCCAACAATCTTCCCCTTTGCGTCAATGAGGCAAGAGATCAGTTCGGTTGAGTAAGAGTAGACTTCTTCACCGTCTTGAACACCTTCGGTATAATGGCCAATAGAGTGTGACGAAAAGCGATATACCACCGAAGCATGTGAGAGAAGTTCTTCTTATCCGATTTACTATTCTGTTTACACATGTGGATTATGTCAAGAACGTGCTCCAAGAAAGTTGTGGAGAACAAGTGTTTGTCAACAAGAGAGAAAAGGTATTTTTCACCTTCGCCTCTAGTGAACATAACAGTGTGATGTATTGGATCAATCTCATCCATCTTCATTTTGTTGAGATCCTTCGGCTCCCCGATGGGCTTCATTGTTGGCTTCTTCCTTAAAACGTTTGCAACCTCCTAATTGATTTTAGCAACTTCATAGATGTAGGAAGCCAACATTATTTTAATATGGTCGAGAATCGGCACATACTGCTGTTGATTGGTAAGAAAAATGTTGAATAGCACAATCCAATCATGTGGGTTCCGGTTCGGAAGATCAGCCAATGAAATCATATGACCCGAGTTGCCAGAACCTCGGGTCACCCTAAATTTAACATTGATATACTTTCCATTAACATAAGGTTTCAATACCTTGACAGAAGTTATTTTATGTGCACTTCATGTCAAGTATTGAGGTTGAGTGAATTCAAGATAGTAATCAACAAGATCTTGATCAACCTGTGGGTGAGGAGAAGGAACATCAACTGTTGAATCAAAACAATGGAACACGAATGCCCTACAGGTAATAGGCATATCAAACTGAGAGTCCTTCATTTTGACACAATCGAATGAAGCAACCGGTTTCAACCAGTGAGTGCTTAGGGACTCTATCGCTTGTTTAATCAATCTTTCCCAAGTCCAAGGGGGAAAGAGAGCCTGCTTTCATATCAGCGCATCATGTTCTTTTTTCTTACGTTCTTTCTATTCTTCTTCTCTGGCTATTCTGAGCTTTTAATCGTTTTCTTTATCCCTTTTCTTTCTCTTCAAGGCTTCTGCAATCATTTCTTCTTCCTCATCATTCTCATCTAAAACACCCTTCAGCTTGTCCTGTCCACCAGAACCCGATGCTTCATTAACCTTCGGTTCTTTGGGTTGAGATTTGATAGTGACATTAGGTGGAACTGGAGGGTTTTGAACACCTTCTCCCCCTTGTTGCAGAGTGACAATAGGCTCCGTAACACCCTGAATCTGAGATAAGATTTGAATAGCTGGAAGTAGTTTTGCAGTCAAATGATTCTGGATGGTAAGAGTGAGAACAGGGTCATGGGCATTGACAAGATTACACAGAATAGAGAGAACATCATCGGTACAACTTTTTAGTACGGCCCGCTCGGTCTTGAGTGAGTCAATTTCATCATTTTCTTTATCCCTTTTCTTTCTCTTCAAGGCTTCTGCAATCATTTCTTCTTCCTCATCATTCTCATCTAAAACACCCTTCAGCTTGTCCTGTCCACCAGAACCCGATGCTTCATTAACCTTCGGTTCTTTGGGTTGAGATTTGATAGTGACATTAGGTGGAACTGGAGGGTTTTGAACACCTTCTCCCCCTTGTTGCGGAGTGACAATAGGCTCCGTAACACCCTGAATCTGAGATAAGATTTGAATAGCTGGAAGTAGTTTTGCAGTCAAATGATTCTGGATGGTAAGAGTGAGAACAGGGTCATGGGCATTGACAAGATTACACAGAATAGAGAGAACATCATCGGTACAACTTTTTAGTACGGCCCGCTCGGTCTTGAGTGAGTCAATTTCATTGTGGGCTTGAGCAAGTTGAACAGACTGGATTTTAATTGTGGTAGTTTTGCAAGCAAGTTGGCCCATTATCTTGTTCTCCATAGCCAGGTCAACCTGAAGCTTATCGAGGCGAGTATTGACCGTAGTAAGAAGAGAGGTGTGATCAGCTTTGAATTCAAAGCGAACAGAGTCAAACTTCACTTTCTCCTCTTGAAGTGACTTGGAGAGAAAATGAACAGTAGCATTGACATTGGCGGCATTGGAATCTACGTGGCCTTTGAATGATTCCAAGAAAATATTTGAATCATGAATAAGATCACCACATCATCAGTTGCTTTCATGCAGGAAGACATGGAGGCATCCACAGCCTTTGTAGCTTTGTCAATCGAAGAGGTATACTACTGAAGAGCTGTGTCTAGAAAAGCCTTCATAACCACATCAGAATAAGTTGTCGAGGAAGCAATTAATCTGTCAAGCTTGTCATTAAGACTCTTTAAATGTTGCTTTGTCATCAGGGCATCATCTTCATCTTCACTTGGAAGCCGATAAGGACTATAGTAGGTTGAGTTGAAATCAAAGTTATCACCACCGAGAATAGGTTCAGAATCTGTTAAAGGAGATGGTGAAAGAGGTTTGGTGGTAATAGGGGTTTTGGTGCCATCGGTAGGTGAACCCGTATCAGATACGTTGACACGAACCAGAGGTTCGTTTGAGGTGGTTGTTGTAGCTTGAGAAAAGATGGGAGGTGGAAGTGGAGTAGTGGTAGTAGGTTGAGAAGAGACAAGTGGTGGAATTGGAGAAACAAAAATTGGTATTGTAGTATGATTTGGAAAAGGAGGAGGAGTAGGAACAGAGACATCAAGTTGTACCTCAGGAGTTAGAGATCGTGGAGGTGTGTTTTCCCTTGGTGAGCCTTCATCGTGAACTTCCTCTTCCTCATCGGTTGACTACTCCTCATCATGAGCAGAAGGAACTTGATCTGAGTTAGTAGGCGAAGGTTCCTTTGGTTTCCTTGCCATCTTCTTTTTCGGAGCCGAAGGAACTGCGTTTTCAACTTTACGCTTTTTGGGTGTTGCAGTCGGAGATGATGGACCTTCGGTCTCACTTTTCTTTGACTTTGATTTCTTCCCCCTTTTGGTTGGTTTCTCAACAGTGTCCAACGTAGTGTGCATCTCCAGAGTTAATTGCCTCGGTCCTATAGGAGAAAGTTTTATGTAGCCTGCCATGACATTGCTCTCGTTTGAAACTCACCAGTACATCGATTCAGGAATTGAACCATTGAATGAGTACTTGGTGGAATCAGTAACAATAATATTCTTTGTGTGAAAGGTGGCAATGGAAGAAAGCAGAGCATCCGTCATCATTGGAATCTTGAAGTGCTCAATCGTCCTTTGAGTTATGATAGTCCTGAACCGACCACAAGAAATCTTTGAGGAGCTTGAAGATGAATTGATACTTTGTACTACTTGAGTCCAAATAGGCGATCCATAATCCAAATTTAAACCTTGATAAAGACCATAGAGAATATTCATAAACCCTTTGCTTGAACAATCAGAAACTGTAACTCGTTCTGATAAACCGTTGACAAGAAGAGTGAAAATTCATTCCATTGTGGTGGAAGGCAGAATTTCTTGAACTTTGTTATTGTAGTAAGAACATTTGTATATCCCATGTTGTAGAACATCGTGAATAGCTCGGTCGTAGTGATGGAGTCAGGATTCACTAAGGAATCATCAGTAGGAAGCCCTAAGAGTGAACATAAACGGGCTATGGAGACGGACGTCTTGTGACCGTAAACGTCGAAAAATATCCTGTCCTTGCGTTTCTCATAGACAGCAATGGTATACACTCGAGAAAGCATCGACATTGGTACAAGTTCAACCTTGGTGAGAGCAATGACAATTGGTGAATATTTTAAACATTTAATCACTTAAAGCATATACGGATAATAGAGGAACGGATTCAAATTGATAATCAGATTCTGATCAGGTTTGATGACTAACAACTGAGATGAAGCTGTCTGTTCATGAACAGAAGAAGATTCAGCCATAGTTGCAGGTGTAGAAGAAGATGAATAGTAACGATCTTCTTTGGATGCTCGAGAGGATATGGAAGTGGTAAAGAACCAAAAGTGGGGTGTGAAGATATAATATACAGATAGTAGGAGAGAGAAAATCTCGGTGTGATGATTCCAAGATCTTCGGTATCGACGCCTGAAAAGGCGCGATTTTACAGATGTGTTACCCCCGTAAGGTGTCAGGCAGTGTGACATCAGGAAGTCGTTTCAAATTCACGCAACCGTTTGAAATCTTATCCATTAACTGCCCGTTCAAATTCTAAACGATTCAAATTCCCTTATAAGCTTGGACTCATCTGTTCTCTTCATGTCAAGCAACCTTCGCTCCATAATAAAGTGAACCACCATTTCTTTCAGAACCGAAAGCACAAATCTGAAAAAGTGTCGTTAGTACCACAAACAAGACTTTGGAAAATCATAAAGATCTTCGTGCAAGAGTGTGCCACAGAAAAAGAAATAAAGCAAGATGTGTTTGGGATATAAGTGATATCAATGAAGACACGAAACTAAGGATCCAGGGCACAAATCTCTTCCTTCAAAGTCAAGAGAGACTTAGAAGTGTCTGTGTGGTTTCCCGTTGAAATACGATCAAATGTTTGTTAAGAAACATTGAAAGGCATCTTTTCAAATATAGGCTTTAATGGGTGGTTTATCTTCAACCGAACTTCGATACTTAAAATAGGACCGAAAGTGGGAAGAAGTACTTGTGAGACTGATCTGGTCTGTTGAACAAGTAGGTTTGATAAAATATGTTGTAACTGGGTGATAATAAGAAATCTCAAAAACAAAAACGAAATTCGATCTTATGGGAAGAAACATCTTGGTGTTAGACAATTTCATAAAGATCACACAAAAATTAAAAGAGATTTCTTCAGGTAACAAGTAATAGCTTGAACATTTAAGCGTTCACCGTCAATTCATTTAAGGTGTTGGATTTTGGGTCTCACTTAGTACATGGTGAACGTATCTAAGATCATCAACACAGATGTTGTGTAACCATAAACCTTAGTGGTAATTGCTGAGAGCCTCAAGGGTTATGATCGTGCAGCGAAAGAAGATGGAGAAATAAGATAAGGTGGTTAAGGAACCGTAAGTACCTCTGCTATTTAAGAATGACAAAGCAGAAAACTCTTAACTTAATATGAGAAGAGTAAGGTAGCTCGTGACTTGAGTGAATTTAGCAGCCTAATTGGGATCATTAAGGCTTCACTCGGAGTCTTAGAGGCTTCAGTCTACATACAACAACATGCTTCTAGGGACACTTAACTAGTACAAAGATAAAAATGTCATACCTGCCCTAGCTCTAATCGGTATAGATTCTGTAATCTTCAAACCTAAGGGACAAAAGAAACAAAAACGAAACGAAACACAAAAAGAAAATATTTTTGAAGTTTTGGATTTTTTTTTAAAAAGAATAAAAACAGAAAATAAAATATTTTTGGAGTTTTGGAATTTCTGAAAAAGAAATAATAAAAACAGAAAATAAAATACTTTTGGATTTTTGGAATTTCTGAAAAAAAAAAGACAGAAAGTAAAATATTTTTGGATTTATAGAACGAAGATAAAAGCGAAAGAACAACAAGGCAAAAGATATACAAAAATATACAACCGAAACCAAACGTTAGAAAATATGAAGCGAAATGGGCCGAGCATTTGGTTCATTTCGGCCCTCGAAAATTCCGAAACTGAAATAGACCGAGCGTACGGTTCATTTCGGTTTCCGAAAATTCCGGAACCAAAATAGACCGAGCATTCGCTCTATTACGCTTCTCAAATTTTAGTGAGACGAAAGGGGTTTCGATACCGACTCAGCTTCCATCATTCCCAAGCCTTGTAAAATTTTATTAAAGCTTGCTTCTGGTAAAGGCCTTAGTGAAGATGTCAGTCAGTTGATCTGAGGACCGAATGAAGTGAACTTCAACATTACCATCTTCAACATGGTCCTTAATGAAGTGGTATCTCAGTGCAATATGTTTAGTCTTGGAGTGTTGCACTGGATTGTGACAAATTTGAATCGCACTTTTAGAGTCACAGTAGAGGGGAATCTTCTTCATGCTTTAAGCCATAATCTCTAAGCTGGCTTTGTATCCATATGACTTGTGATGTACAGGATGCTGCGGCAATGTACTCAGCTTCAGCTGTGGAAAGAGACACGCTAGTTTGTTTCTTTGACTACCAGCTGACGAGTTTACCATCAAGGAACTGGCACCCACCAGTTCTGCTCTTTTGGTCCAACCACATCCACCAAGATCGGCGTCAGAGAAGGCTTGAACAAAGAAGCTAGATTTTGCAGGATACCAAAGACTGAGAGACGCGGTTCACTTCAAATACCGGAAGATATTTTTCACTACAACCATATGAGGTTCTCTTGGATTAGCTTGAAACCTTGCACAATAACATAAAGAAAACATTATGTCCGGTCTACTAGCTGTTAGATACATTATGGGCCCTATCATTTCACGATAGAGAGTCACATCAACAGCCGGTTTTTCCAGAGATGGTGTTAGCTTCGTGCCAAATGTCATTTTCACTTTGTAATCTCACGTCATGCCAAACTTCGCCAACAGATTCTTCGTGTAAGCCTCCTAATTAATGAAGATGCCTTCTGGTCCCTGTCTAATATCCAGTCCAAGGCAAAATTTAATTGGACCCATTGCAATCATTTCAAACTTAGTCTCCATCAACTTCCTGAATTCAGCTGTTAAGCTAGGATTCGTGGAGCTGAAGATGATGTCATCAACGTAAATTTGAACTATCATTAAGTGTTCGCCTTCTTTCTTGCAAAATAAGGTTGGGTCAACCGAACCTTGTTTGAATTTTGACATTTTGAGAAAGCGTGTTAGAGTTTCATATCAGGCGCTCAGGCCTTGCTTCAAACCATAGACTGCTTTATCCAGAATGTAGCAATGATCAGGATACTTCTCGTTCACAAATCCAGGTGGTTGTTCCACTTACACCGTTTCTTCTAGTTCTCCATTCAAGAAACCACATTTTACATCCATTTGGAAAACTTCGAAGTTTTTATGTGCAACATAAGCCAAAAAGATTCTTACAGATTCCAACCTTGCTACTGGAGTGAAGGTTTCTTCATAATCTATTCCTTCTTCCTAAGAATATCCTTTTACCACCAGCCTCACTTTGTTGCGAACAACATTACCCTCTTTATCTAACTTATTTCTGAAGACCCATTTTAATCCTACTACAGATGCATCCTTTGGTGTGGGAATCAGCCTCCAAACACGATTTCTTTCAAACTCATGAATTTCGTCTTGGATAGCTTGCAACCAATCAGAGTGATCAAGATCAACATTTACTGTCTTCGGTTCAATTTTGGAGACAAACAAATTAAACATGCAAAATTCTACTTGAGAGAATAAAGCAGTTTGCTTTGCTTTTAATTGAGAGCATGTAAAAACACCCTCAGACGATTCACTAATTATTTGAGTTTTAGGATGATCTTTTTTCCACTTTGTGAGAGGAGTGTAATTTGGATCATAGGCAGGGTCTAACTCAACATTAATTTCTTCTTCAAGTTCTGATTCCTCGCCTTCATCATTTGTATTATCATTCTGCCCCTCAAATGGCGAAGCGTATCCCATGTGATGTTCAAAATTCTCCCCCTCGGTTGGACCTTCATGAGTTGAGGTTTGTGAAGGATTCTCCTCCTGGAGAGGAAATTCAGTTGTTTTTGGTGTTGACGAAACCTCCCCCTGGAATATAGAGCTTTCTCTTGGAGAGTCATTGGAAGTTGGATGATCACTTGATTCGAGAGGTTCGCTTTCCATGTCTTTTGCAGCTTCATCGATAATCTTCTTCATGTTGTCTATTTTATTATCTGCTATTTTCGCTTCTGAGTGAATCGCCTTCTCTGGTTCATCAAAGAGCAACACATACTCTTCAAACAGATTGGAAATAGGAACCGAGACTTGACCTGATTCTGGAAAGATTTCCTCCGTTGGACTTTCGCTTGTTCGAATTTTCTTCATGTAATTATCATCAAAAGTAACATAGTAGGTTTCTTCAATCTTCTTTGAGCGTTTATTCAGAACCCTATATGCCCTGGAAATAAGCGAGTAACCAAGAAAGATCCCTTCATCTTCCTTTACATCAAACTTGTTTCGATTCTATCTGGAGTTGAAAATAAAGTATCTTGAACCAAACACGTGGAAAAACTTTACATTAGGCATGCGATTATTCAACATCTCGTATGGAGTGATGGAAAAATCGCTTGTTGAGGAAGGATCGGTTCTGAGTGTAGCAAGCAGCAGCTATCGCATCACCTCATAAATATAGTGGAAGAGAAGCAAAGCTCAACATGGTTCAGGCGGCTTCTCATAGTGAACGGTTTCGCCTTTCAACGATCCCATTCTATTGTGGAGTATAGGGAGCAGAGAAGATGTGAGTTACTCCATTTTCAGCCAGAAAATCTTCGAAGTCTTTGTTTTTGAACTCTAGCCTATTATTGCTTCTTATGTTTCTTACCACCTTTCGCAGTTGCATCTCCACTTGCTTGATAAAAACCTTCAACTTGGAAGTGTTTCTGATTTCTGTTTAAGAAAAAAAAACCCAGGTGAAGCGTGAAAAATCATCTACAATAACAAGTATGTACTTACTACCACCAATGCTTTCGGTAGCAGAAGGGCCGCATAAGTCGATATGTAGAAGTTCAAGAGGTTCGATGATCTTTGTATTGATACGAGTAGGGTGAATCTTTCAGCTTTGCTTTCCCATCTCGCACGCGGCGCACAAATGTTCCTTATCAAACTTGAGAAGGGGAAGTCCTCGCACATGATCGCCAAGCACCAACTTGTTTATATCTTTGAAGTTCAGGTGCGAGAGCCTTCGGTGCCACAACCAACTTTCATCTGAGTTCACCTTCGTCAGTAGGCAAACTGCTGGTTTCCCTCGAATTGGATTGAGATTTAGAGGATACATCTCGCCTTTGCGCTTTGACTTCAACAGAACTTTCTTCTTTTTCTCTTCAATTATTTCAGAACCCTCATCATCGAACGAAACCTTCAAGCCAGTTCCCACAACCAGTTGAGAGACACAATATGAGTTTTTCCCATATTGAACTCATCCACCATCCTTAAGGGACCGAAACTCCCTTAGCTCTTCCTTCCTTCTTGTCATGTGACGAGAGCAGCCACTGTCGATATACCATTCGTCATCAAACTTCTCGTCACTAATAACCTACAAAATTAAGCATACTTAGGAACTCAAAGTTTCTTAGGCCCTCGTGAGTCTTTTATAGAATAGGAAATTTCAACTGAGAGATCAACCATATATGTTCTTTTTATTAAAGTGGTTTCATCTTTTCTTTTGATGGTATAGACTTAGATTTTATTTTTATCTCATTTTGGTTGTAGTGATTCTGATGATTTATTTTTAGTTGGAATCTTAGTGGAATTTTTCTTTTGAATCCTAGGGTTAGTTGACATTATCTTAATGTTAGCTTCATTATTTGAGATGAGCTTTCCCTTTCCTTTGATATCCTTCACTGGGTTCGGTTTTGGTTGGGAGCGAGGAGGATGGGATTTAGACCAAAATTGGACTTTCGGTTCTAAGCACTAGTAGAGTTAGGACCAAAACTACCTTTTCTGTTTCAGCCCTTCTGACTGCATGACTAGCAGTGGTTGCAAGAACGAGATGTGGCTCTTGATTTCTCGTTTTCCTTGAGATTGGTCGTCTTTTTAGAGTGAACATAATTAGGGTTTTGGGACTGCCAAAATTGTTTTATATTAATGAGGTTCTTCATGTATCTCTTGTTCCTCTGCCTTTTCTGTTCAGCGAGTTGCTCTTAAGACTTGTGAATATTCGCTCCAGGTTTCGGTCTCTCTTCATAATCATCGGTTTTTGTGGAAGATATACTGGATGCTTTCATCTATTTGTTTGGTATATCTTTTGTACCACTTGAACTTGGTTTATCAAAACTTGAAGGACTATTGATGTAAGGTCCTGTAAACGGATCTTTACCAATGATCAATCAATCACACAATCAAATATAATGAGAAAGAAAGAAGAAATAGAATTGAAACAATCTTGCACATGCTTATATTACATAAAACGTCTGGTACAACTTGCTCCTGTGACTGTGAACTATTGTGGCATCAACAACCATTATGACCTACATAACCCCTATATATAGTGGACTTGGTCCGGACACTGGGTTTATAGCCGTAAACTCACTACTTGGCCGTAAACAGACAAACAACCTACCAAAACTGCATAAACACTCAAAAGAACCTATTACAATGAAAGCCTAGACCAAACCATTAACTAGACCCTTCAATCTCCCCCCTTGGTTTGGTGCTAGCTTGAGCTCAGTCTCTGTCGATCACCAACACATCTGACTTCCTAATCGCTCCGTTCCATATCCGTTTATCAATGATCTCCACAACCATAGTTGTAAACTCTTTGGAAGTTGGCTCAAAGATGTCTTCTACAACTTTAATATGATGGTGGCTCAGCTGATGTATATCCCACTTTCCAAACTGAAGCAAGTCTTGTTTGTCGTACAAGCAGATGCATCCCTTCTCAAGCTTGATGACAGCAGATGTTGTGGTTTCATCAAACACCCAGTACTCCATGATTTGCAGAGATCCATTTGGATGAGCCTGAAGAATAGGAATTTGCTTCACTTGTTTAGTAGCTGGCCACATCACAACTCGAAGAGGTTGATTAGTTTTAGGATCAATCACATGTGGGTATATCTTAATAATTGACTCTGTAGTCTTCATGGAAGGAAAACCCTTGTGTACTTGATCCTCCAAGAAATGCTTGAACTACATAGCCTGGGGATTTTGAGATACATTGGAAAAAGGAGCCTTTGACAGCTCTGAAAGATCAATCCTCGTCCGGGAGTTGAAATCATGAGCATCTTTATATAGTTTAGTTTTACCACTCTTCCGTTTCACGATCCACATGTTTAAAGTGTCGTGAAATCCCCATGAAATGATCCCTAACCTATCACCATATATATTTGTAAAATGATTCTCTTCAAGATCTGTGAAGGTGATAGTAGCATGATCTGCAGGAGCATTCTGATCTAAGCTCTTTTGAAACAAGTATTGACCTTTTTCAGCAGATTTAGCCAGTTTGGCACGTTTTAACGCCACAACACTTGGAGCTTGAGCTGGCTCTTTTTCAAACCTATCAACAGTACATGATGTCGGAGCAGATGTCACAATGGGATGAGCCTGGATGTGTAGATTGTTCCTTGACTCATCAGCAGATGTCTTGAACTTGTCACCAAGTTCCTCCTCTAACTTCTTTTGTAAATCAAAGTAACTTGAAGTGAGAAGATTAAAGTGCTTCTGTAAGTCAGAAATCTGCTTGGTCTTCAAAGCTTTATCCACTTGAAGATCAGAAACTTGAATCTTCAGGTTTACATTCTCGCTCAAAATATCATTACTTGAATACTGAGCTCTATATTCTTTTGATCAAGCACATTTACTCTCTTTTGAAGCTCATCAATGACTGAAGCATCTTCTCCTGAAATGACCTTCTCTAAAAGAAATTCCTTTAGCTCTAGAAGAAGGTATTGAAGTTTGTTCCTGTGCTAGATGCATGGCTAGCCGAACAGAGGCATCATCAAGATCTGCCGTAGGAGAAGAAAATCATGCTCGAGCAGAGGAGCCACCAACATCAAAGGTGGTGCTAGGACCTCCACTAAAAGGTTCTGTTGAGACGATGGCAGAGGTAGTTGTTGGTGTAATTGACAGGCCTTGAGATAAGTCAGAATCCAGAAGCCCATGTCTAGGATCACGTCTTCTTCTCTTTGACAGAGGTTGTAAGGTCTGGATTGTCGCATCATCACTCTGAAGTGGTTCAGTAGTAGGTGAAACAACATCAAAGGGAGGAATCCCTGACGCTGTTACAATTGGAGATGTCATATCAACCACTTGATCGGTAGTAACAGGTGTTGAGTCAAGAACGTCATCGGAGTCCCTTATCTCCGTTGCTGGATGAGCAACATCATTGATATTGTCAAGTAGTGTGTTGAGATTGAAATTTGGAAAAAAGTCTTCGTTACTTCCAAAGTTAGTCGGAATCTCATCATTATCAAAGCCTGTAAGATCAAGGTCTTCATACTGATCAGTCTCAGTCGCATTCTTAGAAGACCCTTCCTTGTAGTCACTTTCGACTTGGACTGATCGCAGGTCATGCTCCTCAGCCAATGAAACATTGGGAGCAACGGTCTCTTCTCCTTCCTGATCTAACACAGTGATCACATCTCCTTCCAAGATCACCTTTTCTGATGAAGCAGGCTCAGAAGATATTTTGTCAGAGGATCCATGAGACTCAGACGCCTCATTTGGCTCAGCAAATCTTCCTAATTTTACAAGCGGATATAGTCATTGAAAGACGACTTTTCCCTTGCGGTTTTGCTTGATGAGCCCAACAGTGTGAGAGCCTAAGGACTTCATATCAAGTGTATCTCCCTCTTTGACCATATCAGGAAATTGTCTGTTGATGAATAGCTAAATGAACCTGTGATACATCAAGAAGGTATCCTATGTGATAGCATTGATGTTGACCACAAACTCGTCCAGGATAAACCTTGAAAAGTTGACGCCAATCCCTGCAGCAAGAGAAACAATAGCTCTAATGTTTCTCAGAGATATTTCATCCGCACCAGACCTCCTGCCGGAGATGCAGCTCACGAACACATGAGCTAGGAATCTCCAATAAGGTGGCAGAAGCTTCTTCACTGTAGGAGGAGAGTCGCCTTCGTACCCCATCTTCTTCAAAATTTTCTGAGCTTGTTCAATCCCGATCTCAGTGGGAAAACTAGGTAAGTCATTGATCAGCAATGTTTCTCTAATGAACTTCTCATTGATCACAACCTTGCATCCTCTAACGATTGCATCCACAGTAACTGATCTATCGTCATCTCTTCTTATCTTGGCAGTCTGCCAGAACTCCGTTATGATGTTCTGATAGACGACAGTGTTCATGGTGATGGCGGAGGCCAGGCAGCATTCTTTCAGTCCGTGACTCATTAACCTAAATTCTCCATGTGCAACTGGAGGGTCTGCCAGTACAATCGCCAGGTTGTGCATGTCAGCGAATTTTAAGCTTGCCATTTGATCTGCACTAAAACATACCAAGTAAGAAAAGAAAGATAAATTAGCAAATAATATTTCAATCGATTTAAAATTTAGCCCAAAAATTAATTAATTTGTCCAAAATTTGAGTTCAAGGTCAACCAGGAGTTTACGGTCAACTTGGAGTTTACAGCCGTAAACCCGTGGCCGTAAGCTCAAGGCCGCAAACGGAGTTTACGGCTATAAGCTCCTTGGCCGTAAGCTCCGACAGACCCTTTTTCGTCGATTTTAGGCTCAAAACTCAACGATTTCGTGAAGCAAATACATATCTATGGTTAGAATCTTACTACCTTTGAAGTGATCGGAACAATTTCACAAGAAAAAACGAAAAAAAAAATCGAAGAAGAGAGAGAAAGGGAGAGAATTTGCGGCTGGAAGCTGAAAAGTGAGAGAGTTTCCGGCTGTAAATTCTCTTATATACTCTTGACCTTTTTACCTGCTGTCCACACAGTGTAAGGCACACTCCAATATTTCAAATAATTTTCAAAAATAAAACTATTGAGGATAAAAGTAAATAAATAATTAAATAAAATAAAAATAACAATAAAAATAAAATAAAACTTTTAAAGTTTAAAAATAAAAATAAAAAAACTTTGACAACTTTTAACAATATAATAAAAATTAAAATTAACATAGACAAAAATAAAATTAATGATAAAATAAACAAAAAAAATTAAATTAAAATAATTTCCAAAATTTTAAATTTTAAATTTTGATAACCACAAAATAAAAATAAAATGAAACAAAATTAAAATTAAAATAAAATAGACTAAACTTATCTAAACAAACACTGAATACAATTTTGTGACTTAGGGATCAAAGTTGTTAGACAGCCTTGGTCTACTTATCGGTACCTTTACCTTCATATCTATGTCTGATCGATCGTCGGTATTGTGATCTACTTAAACACAAAAAATTGTGATAAAATTTGGACAAGCTAATAAAGACAAGGTCCTTTTGATTCTATATTCTTAAATAAATTTCCTAGGGACCATTTATCTGACGACGACCAGGGATATTGTTGTCCACCTAAATTAAGCAACGAGATCTACAAACAATCTGTAAGTGTTCAATTTTAATTGTACTAGAACATGTTTCCCGCTTCCTGATATGCTCCAATAATCAAGAACTTCCAGAATACTCCTTACATCGGGTGAGCAGACAATTATTAAGAGAGAATATATATTTAGAATGCATATGTTATACACCCAGGTCGGATCTCTTCCAATCACGCAGAGGATGAAACATACGAGTAACTGAAGTTTTAGAGGGATTGAGAAAAAGAATGATGCATATACTATGTACCAGGTCGGATTGTAAATCACACAAAGGAGACAATATATGGCTAACAGACAGAAAGAATTGCATAGAGAGAAGATGCATAGAGATATAATTGAATATGTTACAGTCCAGGTCGGATCTCTCGATCACGCAGAGGAGGCAACATATGACTAACAGACAGAAAGAAAGAAAATAACCTTCTACATACCTAATTTATCGGAATTCCCTAGTCACCCCATCAAAACCGGAATTATGGACAGAATCCACATATCGAGGAAAAGTTAATCCACAATTCTAGACACGGGTTCTTTTAATGTGACTAGTAGATTCCCATGTATATCTCCTTGCTCAACCTATCCGAGCGTCGTATTGTCAGGCTAAACGGATCTAACTAGTTCAAGATTTGTTAAGTCCTTGAATTCCTTAAGTTCAAATCTTCCTAGTCAAGTCCATTTAGAATCTTTCATGCCTACCAGCACATCGAACACAGAGCGAAGACAATTTAATTTTGGTACGTTACGCAGATTCAGATTGCCTATTATCACTTTATAATATCATTTCCCAACACATCACCAACAAGCAAGACTATCAGCAACATATTTTTGATTTTCTGATTTTTATTGTTTTTGGATTTTTGAAAGTTTTCAATATATATATGTTTTTTTTTGTTTATTTCTCCCCCTAAATTTGTGCATGGGTGAGAATGAAATGACTAAAATGCGCAAATTTAAACTTATCTAACCAAAAATGAAATAGAAAATAAGAATTGAGAAAATAAAAAAAAATAACTTAAAATAAGTAAAAAAATAGAAAAACAAAATCCCACACGAACATCGAATCGAGCTTTGTTAAAAGGCTTGTTGAACAGATCCGCCACATTATTAGCAGTGGGAAACTGTTCCAGCCGGATGAGTGAACGTTCAAAACAGTCTCTGATAAAATAAATTTTAATATCAATGTGCTTGATTTTAGAATGTTGGACAGGATTTTTAGCAATTTGAATCGCGGCCTCATTATCATAGTAAATAGGGATTTCTAGGTAATTCAAACCATAATCCAACAGCTGATGTTGGATCCAGATAACTTGAGAGCAACAAGCAGATGCAACAATGTATTCTGCTTCAGCTGTTGAAGTTGAGACAGTGTGTTGCTTCTTGCATTGCCACGACACTAGCCGATCTCCAAGATATTGACACCCTCTTGAAGTAGATTTCTTGTCAAGCTCACAGCCTCCATAATTACTGTCAGCAAAAGCATATAAATCAAATTCGGAATTTTTCGGATACCAAAGACCCAATTTTGGGCTGCCTTTGATATACCGAAAAATTCTTTTGACCGCAATAAGATGTGAAAATTTAGGATTGGTCTGATAACATGCGCATTGACAAATTGCATACATGATGTCTGGACGGCTTGCAGTAAGATACATCAACGATCCGATCATCGATCTATAGTGTGTCTGATCTACGGATTCGCCATCAGCATTTGGAGTCAGCAGAGGTCTTTCTGCCATTGGCGTCGATGTAGGTTTAGCGTCTTGAAACACAAACTTCTCAAGAATATCCTCCACATACTTGGCTTGATGTAGCAGGATTCCGGTTGAATTTTGTTTGACCTGGAGCCCAGAAATATGGTCATTTCTCCCAACGAACTCATCTCGAACCGCTTTTTCATAATGCCTTCAACTCCTTGCATAGCTGCGGACTGGTAGACCCGAAGATAATATCGTCAACGTAGATTTGAACCGGAATCTGATCATTACCAACATGCTTGATAAACAAATTTTGATCGATAGTGCCACGAGAGTATCCATGCTCGAGCAAATGCTTTGTAAGGGTCGCATACCACGCTCGAGGAGCTTGATGTAACCCATAAAATGCCTTGTCCAACTTGTAGACACGATTAGGAAACTTCGAGTCAACGAACCCGGGGGGCTGATCAACGTAGATTTCTTCCTTCACCTTGCCATACAAGAAGGCTGTCTTGACATCCATTTGATAAACCGTGAAGTTCATGTAGGAGGCATATACAAGGAAGATACAAATAGCCTCCAAGCGAGCTACTGGAGCATAAACCTTAGTATAATCAAGACCCTCGACTTGTCGAAACCTGCGAACCACAAATCTAGCTTTATTTCGCACTATAACCCCCGAATCATCCTGCTTGTTTCGATAGACCCAGCACGTGTCAAGAGACTTTTTGTCCTTTGGTAATTCAACCAATTTCCAAACCCCGAGCTTTCCAAACTTTTTCAACTCTTCATGCATAACATCTACCCAGTTGGGCTCATTCAAAGCCATTTCAACATTCTTAGGCTCTATTTGAGAGATAAAGCAAGAATAGAGACATATATTGACATCTCCACTCTGACTTCTGGTTTTAACTCCATCGCCCAACTGACCAATGATGATGATCGCATTGAATTCTTGAGGGTATCTCCTGGCTAATATCATTAAGCGAGATGGGAAGATTGTAAATATTGACACCTCCTTCATTTGCTGATTGTTCCACACCAGATGACTGCTACAAACTCATTAGAAATGTCTTTAGGAAAGAGTAGTTCCATAAAAGTTGAAGTGACAGTAGAAGCATCTCTAGACATGAACTCTCTTTCAACAGGAGTGAGCGGTGTAGCCTCAGCATCAGGAGTATCATTCTGAACTGGAGATTTTGGACTATCAGGTGGTACAGATGACTCCCCATCAGGTGAAGCAGTGGAATCCCCCTCAGATGGTGAAGAGGATACCGTTGGGGGTCTGTAGACAACTTCTTCGTCTTCGTCTTCAGAAACATTCTTCAAACCAGATAAAGACCTAGATGAACTATCTGAAGACACATTTATAGACTTGAAAAGTGATATGTAATCAAATAACCAATCCGGACCCACTCGAGCATCCGTTTCATTTTCCTCCAACCAACGTACGTCATAGGATTCCACAATTTGTTTCGTTTTCTTATTGTAGACCATGTATGCGGTGCATGCAACATACCCTACGAAGTAACAATCATCGGGTTTGGCATTAAACTTTGGGTTGGACTCTAGGTGAAGAAAGGTGCAAGGGTAGCCAAATACACGAAAATGACTGACTGATGTCTTGTGACCATATAGAATCTCATCCGGTGTCTTCATCTGAGCTTTGTTGATCAACACACGATTCTAAATGTAGCAAGCAGTGTTAATCGCCTCGTCCCAAAAGAAAACCGATAACTTGGAGTCACACAGCATCGTCCTTACAGCGTCTTTTAAAGTTCTATTTCTCCTTTCAGCAACACCATTTTGTTGAGGTGTGTGAGCGAAGCTGTATTGACGCATAATCCCCTTTTCTGCACAAAAATGATCTACAATAGAATTCTTGAACTCTGTTTCGTTGTCGGTACGAAGCGCCTTCACCCGATTATTGGTTTGGTTCTCAATCAGCACTATGAACTTCTTTATCAGATCTGCAACCCCAACTTTGTTGGATAAGAAGAAGACCCACGTAAAACGAGAGAAACCATCAATCACATTCAGACAATATGAACTTCTGTTGATGCTTAGGACGTTGACTAGACCGAACAAGTCCATATGTAATAATTGGAGCACATGATTGATTGATTTAACCTATTTTGGCGGGTGTAGTTTTCTATAATGTTTACCCTGGGCACATGACACACACTTCTCAAATGTTATAAAATCTCCGATAGGTAAACCACGAACCATCTCATTCTTTGCAAGACGATTTAGGTTTTTGGCGTTAGCATGACCGAGTCTTCGGTGCCACGACATTGCATTTTGTTCTGAGACCTTTGAAAAGAGGCAAGTAACTTGTTTGGGAAGGTTGTTATTCATATCAATAATGTAAGTATTTCCATCCTTCTTAGATTTGCAAAGAATCTATTCTTCTGAGATGACAATGCCTGGCTTGAGAATCATACATTCCTTGTCAGTGAAATGTGTAAAATAGCCTTTCTTGCATATCTGAGACACACTCAACAAACTATGCTTTAACTTGGGAGCAAAGTTGACATTCTCGAAGCTTAACACTCCATTTGTAACGGTTCCTCTCTGAGTGATCTGGCCACCTTCTCCACCCGCAAAGGAAACATATCCCCCATTAAAATATTGAATGTTGTTTAGTTGGGAGATATCTCCTCTCATATGTCGGGAGCAGCCGCTGTCGATGAACCAAGGTCTGACGACATTCCCCCGCAACTGTCCCTCATTTTTGTTCGGTTCAGAAGTAGAAGATACCATCAATGCAAACTGAAGCTCCATCATCTTTTTTTCAGCTGCAACACTCTCCACGGAGGCTTCATCTTTAACTTGGGCCAGGTGAGCATTTTCAGGTTTTGAAATGTTCAGGGCCTGAATCTGGTCCTCCCAGTCAAATGACTGAGCAACCATAGCCTTCTCATTGTTGACCTAAGCACCTCCCCGATTGTTTCCCACTACAACCATTGTCCGGTCATTGTTTAATCTTCTATCCGGCTTTGGGAACTCACGAGCAAAATGACTCGGCTCGTGACTGTTGAAACAACGTAACTTCCCTTTGCTAAACCCCTACCTTTTTATCAGCGCTCATCCCCCAGTTATTCTTCCCTATCTTCTTCTCAAACTGCTTCGCCCTTAACACTGCCATGGAAATTTTCCATGTAATATCCATTTCTTCCACATCTTTTGGATGAATCTGATCCAGATCAGCAAATGACAATTATGGTGGAAGATCTCCAACTATAAGGGCATTGTAGCAGTTAACAAGTCATGTGGCGAGAGCAATATTTTCATCACACTCCTTAGCATTTGATGAAGAAGCCACATTTGAGGAAGGAGCAACTTGAGAAGCAACAAACGATTGGTTCTGAGAAAAAGGCATGGAAGATGTAGCAGGAAGTGAAGTAGTCTATGAAGTGGAAAAGGATTGAGTTTGAGCTTGCTGAACAGCAAAAGGTTGACGTGGAAAGGGAAAGGTGAGAGATCAAAGAGCATTGTTAGATGAAATCCCAAGGTTTGCAGTTGAATACAAATTCACATGATTTATCTCTCGTTGTTTTTCATCAATATCACAAGCCTTGATGATCGCCATCATTTCAGCAAGAGTAAGGCGATTTAGATCCTTGGTCTTCTTGATGACAAGCATATTCATGTCCCATGACTTTGGGAGAGCATTCAGTAGCTTTTTATTTATTTCAGACTTTGTTAAGAAGATCCTAGCTATGGTCATCTCAGTGGTGATAGTTGGGAATCGTTGCAGCTGTGCCTCCAGGGTTTCTCCAGGAATGTAGTTGAACATGTTAAACCTTTGTCGCAGCATATCCTGGCAGCTTTCCTTCATGTCCTCATTACCTTCATATACATCAATCAAAGCTTCCCACAAAGCTTTTTCTGAAGTATACTCTCTGAAACCTTGAGCTATATCAAGAGATAGAGCCATGGTTAGAGTGGCCAAAGCCCTTTCCTGTTCTTCCACTTTCTCAAAATCTTCATTTGTGTAATTTTCAACAGCTTTGTCAACTACTTGCCCTGCAACAGTTGTGGTTATTCTGACAGGATTCTTGATGATGCTTCTCCAAATCTTGAAGTTCTTACTTTTAATGTACTTTTCTATCCAGTATTTCCATTCAAGAAAACCATCTGTAGACAGCCGTCTTGGAATGTGTGTAGTGGTGCCCATGACAGAATCCAGCTCATGATGATGTGTTTGACTTTGAGAATCCATTTATTCTTATTTTTAAAACTTAAAAATAAAAAAAATTTGTCAAAATTGAGTTTACGGTCAGTAGTTTACAGTCGTAAACTGTGTTTACGGTCAGGTGTTTACGGTTGGGGTGTTTACGGTCAGGTAGTTTACGGTTATTTAAGATGCACTGATTATGGTTTATGAACACAATTTACACCTCTTGAATGTGCTTGAGTTTACGGTCGTAAACAGGGTGTACGGTCATGATCCTTTGGTAGTAAACTCCCAAAAAATCACAGTAAACGCAAATTTGATGCAGATTTGACCCCCTTTGCTATGAAAACACCAAAACCTAATCTCGAACACTAAATAATATGAGTATAAAACGACTGAAACTCAATTGAATGATGCTTTGACACCGGTTCTGCTCTGATAACAATTGTAAGGTCCTGTAAACGGATCTTTACCAATGATCAAGCAATCACACCATTAAATATAATGAGAAACAAAGAAGAAACAGAATTGAAACAAGCTTGCACACGCTTATATTGCATAAAACGTCTGGTACAACTTGCTCATGTGACTGTGAACTATTGTAGCATCAACAACCATTAATGACCTACATAACCCCTATATATAGTTGTCTTGAGCCGGACACTAGGTTTACGGCCGTAAACAGGCTTACGACCATAAACTCACTACTTGGCCGTAAACAGACAAACAACCTACCAAAACTGCATACAGACTAAAAAGAACCTATTACAATGAAAGCCTACACCAAAACCTTAACTAGACCCTCCAATTGATGGGTCCAGCCACGTATCTACCTTTGACCCTCCATTAGGTTCGCTCAGATAGACCAACCGTTTCGTCTGCATTGTCAATGGGAGCAGACTAGAAGTAGTTTTCGCAACCTTTAGTGTTATCTTTAACAACTAATGATGTCAGCTCTGCCGTTTGTTTCTTAGTTACTCCTTCAACGACATACACTTGGTTCGGCACTGTTTGCACCTTTTGATAAACAACTGCCTTTTCTTTGAGGACCTTGGACTTGTCCTTGGATATGCGACCGAACTCAACGGAATTTTCAGATATAAGTGATTTTGCTAATTCAGGTTCGCTCTTAAGAAATTTTGAGCAATTGACCTCGTCTTCTACTGAGATTTCGCTCATTTCACTGTCCTCATCAAATTCAGAAGCGGTTTCTATATTCATTTTATGTTCTGAACTTAATTTAGCATTTGATGAGTCAAACTTCTATATGGTCTCGGACTTGATTTTTAATTTGTCATTTTCGTCCAGTAAATTCCTAAGCATGCATTTATGTTCTTTGGATTCAATAAAGGCCTCAATTTTGTCTAGTCCGTATTTGTAGGTTTCTGAAACCTCATCTGAAGACACAATGAATTCACATTCAGCAATGACTTCGTCTTCCTTAAATTCAAGGAAGGGAAAAATCATTTTCTCGAATCTTCTTACCAATCTCACAATCTAAATGCGACAAAGCGATATTTGTGTATAAGCATTTAGCTATTAAACAAATAACATTCCTTTGTTTTAAAAACTTTAAGTTGTCACGTTGCAAATAAATAAGTTCACCCATAGCCCTAACTAACTCTGCTTCCTTCAGCTTTATCCACATCCTTCTCTCCTCACTCTTGGAAGTCACCCTACTGTGTTGATCAGTTAGGTTAAAATTCGCTTGGCGTGTTTGCATTAGACTTCCACTTAAGTTAGAAAACTTGAATTTTAATTCGTGTAATTCTTTTTCATAGTTTATTACTGGTATTTTAAGTGATTCAAGGATGGATTGTACCTTCTTGATCAACTGATCGCAGTTATTGATCCTTTCACTTACAGGCTTGGCAGCGAAGCATTTGTCTTCCTTCGGCCTCGCTTCATCATGCTCACCTTCGGTTATATATCCCCTCATCCTTGACACTAAAGTAGTCACCATCAAGCATCTTCCAGATGACTCAGTAAGGTCTTATTTCGCCACAAATGCTCTTCCATGCGTGGGTTTACGTACCTCTTCATCTTTAGAGTCTGTAGACCAGACCTCTACTCCACCGAACTCATCATCACCAACGTTCTCCTGCACAATCAAAGCATTCATAGAACTGTTAGGTGCTATCTTATTCTTTATCTCCTCCAGCTTATGCATGTAGTAAGCTTCGTCATCTTCACCATCCTTCTTCTCAGCCATTTTTCTTAGCATGCAATCCTTGGCAAAGTGGTTCTTGTCGTGACAGTAGTTGCAATCATACCCAGAGTCTCCCACAAGCTTGATCTCCTTCTTTTCATCGTCCTTTTGAGAGGAGTTCTTGGTTTCTTCTTTCGCTTTCTCTGAGCTGTAGCTTCCTTGCCAGTTTCGATTCTTGTTGACAGGGAACTTTTTACGAGCAAACTTCTTTGGGTTTGTAAGCATCATTGCGTATTCTTCACTAGTCAGATCTCATTCTGACATATCTGATTCCTCTTCATCTTCTGTCACGATCTTTCCCATAGAGAGAAGAGTCAAGGATCCCACACCCGAAACTACCTTTGCTTCCTTTAACACCATGCTTTCATGCGATTTGAGGATTCCTACCAGCTTTGCCAGTGAATAGTTTTTAAATTGCTCGTGTGCCTTCACAGTTGAGACCACTTCCATCCATTCGGGTCTTAACCCATTCATGAAAGTAACTTATTGTTTGATAACTTCCCTTCCAATACCATGCTTGATCATTTTGCTAAGCAAGTGGTTGAACCGATCGAATGCTTGAATGAGTTTCTCCTCAGGTTTTTGTTCGAAAGCATAGAACTCAGAGAACAACAGAGTTTGAATTAAGTGCTCTAGATCCTCATCAGTAGAATATAAGTCTTTTAGCCTATCCCAGATTTCTTTTGCAGTGTTGCAAGAGCTTACTAGATGAAAGGTGTCAGATTGCAAAGCGAATCTGATCATTCTCATGGCTTTAACGTTACATAGCAACTTGTCTTTCTCATCTTGAGGGGTCTTCTCTACGTCTACTAAGAGTTGGTTGTACTCTTTTTGAGTCTTGATAGTTCTATTCGTTGCAGAGTGAACAAACGGACCCATTGTCTTCAGATCCAACGACGTAGTCTTCGAAGTGGTGCATCCACACTTCATAATCTTGAGTGTAGAGAATGGGAATCCTAGTAATGGATCCAATGATGTTGGAGATGTTGATGGGATTGGTTTAAGAGTCGTCGTGAGACATGATGAGCTTCTTTTAATATCTGATAGAATCAAAATTATAAAGTTGAACTCAGGGTTTTATCAAACACAAGAGACATTGCCGACCAGAAGAAGACGACTTCTATATATTCGATAAAAGCGGAAACCCTAAAGGATTCTTCAAACAGAAGAGATGCGTATTAATTACACAACCTCCTGCTCTGATACCAATTGATGGGAATATTGTGCTAATAGATCGATAGATTCCAAACAGATAAACAATATTGATGAAGTAAAGAACACGAGAATGGATCAAACGATGTCGAATGATTAATATTCAACACCTCAGAAGATCTCGATGAAGAACTTCGACTGTAGAGGTGTGCTAGGGTTATGATGCAGCAAAAGCTATTAATGAGAAGCATAATTGTGAAAACTATACATGCATGCACTATATATATGCTAACCCTAATAATAATACACGGTTGGACAGGCCCAAACCGGGTATCCAAAATAAACGATAGCATCAAGCGCAATGACGCAACATTCTTAAACCCAACATCCAGCATAGATAGCAAATATACAGATAATATGCACACATAGCACGTAGTTTATATAAAATACTACATATCTATATGTAAGATGAAAGTAACTATGCACTCACTTGAAAACGTGGTGACTCGGTACTCGGATAGGGCTTCGTTTACTTAAAACAACTTCTTTCGACAAAACAGCGGGGTTTTCTCGAAAACCGGGCTTCACCGAAGCACAGTTTCTGAGTCGAAAGCTCTTCTTCTGGAGCTTTCTGGCACTCCGGGACTTGCTTCTAATACCTTGGAGGTGCTAGGGGAAAACCTTGAAGCTTTGGGGGTATTTGGGAGAAAAGAAGTGGAGAGTTGTGAAGAAAATGGGAGATTTGCGCCTCTATTTATAGGTTGAGTTCGGTGTTAACGCAACACATTCCCAAGACGAACGCAACGCGTTCTCGAATGCAGCGCATTCATTTCAACGTGCCGCCATCTCGTTCCAAGCCGTGCGGAAGAAGGTGTGGCCCTGATTGCGCCACGTCTCACTCGCAGATTACCCCAAAAACTAATTATCTTCTAAAATCTGTAACTTTCGCATACGAGCTCTGTTTTGACGTTCTTTATATCCACGCATAGGTGGAAACATGATCTACAACTTTCGTTTAGACTCCGTCGGCTAATTGGGATAAAGTTATATTTTTAATAGGCCGGGACAGGAAAAGTCCGTTAAAAATTCATAACTTCTTCATCCGACGTCCGTTTTCGTCTGTCTCTTTACTGTTGCGCTACTAATAATGAGATCTTCAATTCTCATTTAGGTTGCGTTGGCCAAAAACCACTCGCTCTAAAATTCGAATTTCGGGTTGTGCATTGTAATGCCAAATCTTAGAAAAATCATAACTTCCTCATACGAAGTCAGATTTGGGCGTTCTTTTTATGCACGCCCTCGGTTGAATATATACTACAACTTTAGTTTAGATCACTAAGGCCAAAAATTCCTCTATCGTAAATTCACTATTTACGTTTCCCGGTGTCATGCCAGTTTTGCCGTAAAGCTTCAACGGGCCATAACTTCTTCGTTATAACTCGGATTTCAGCATTCTTTATATGTACGGAACCCTTGTAACACACACTATAACTTGGTTAAGATTAATCCTTATAAATAATATTTCATCAAAATTGTCTCTAAATTGACCAGCCCAAAACAGTGGGCGTTACAATTATCTCCCCCTTAGGATGATTACATCCCGTAATCATCAACGAAACATGGTTGTATAATGATTCCATATGTTTTCTCTTCATCCTATGTAATAATCGTAACTTCTATGTTTTCTCTAGACATGTGCCCCTTGACTTCGCATCCGTAGCATACCTTATCATTTTGTGTACAATCATTGGAATAATGACCGATCCTTCCACACTTGTAACATGTTACTTCTTCATCGCATCTCCCGAAGTGCTTCTTCTTACACTTTTCGCACCACTTGGCTCCATAATTTTGGTCATCCAGGTTAGACTTCGAGAATTCTCCCCTCTAACAGCTCTTGAGGATCCTTCAAACTTCCTCTTCTCGCCAACTTCAGCTTTCTCTAGACCCTTTTCCTTTATTTGGGTCTTAATGTTCCTAGCTACTCTAACGACTATTTTCAAAGTGCTTACCATTTTGAATGTTGGGCCAAATTATGTGGGCAGCTCATTAGCAAACCTATCTATCTTGGAGAGTTCAGTAGGAACTAAGTAGGGAAATAGCTTCATCCTCTCGGTGAATGCGGTGGCATACTCATCAATACTCATCTTCCCTTTCATCAAGTTCTGAAACTCGTTGTTTAGGTCTATCAGATCTATCTTTGAGCAGTACTGCATTTTTAACTGCTCCGTGAATGCTTCCCAAGACATCCGTATGGCTTCTCCTTGTGGCATTGTATCTGCCCACAACTTCCACCAACTTAACACCAGGTCTTTAGTTGTCTGACTGCAAAGACGGTCTTTTTCTTGTTGCTACAATCACAGTTCTCAAAAACCATCTCCATTTCGGAGATCCAGTCCATAATAACAACCATTTTCGGGCTTACGGAAAGACTTCGTGGCGTGGCACCCTAGAAGTTCTTATACATTCGTCCATCCTTGTCGTTTCCCCTCTCCGGGCCATTCCTTCATTCTCCTTGAGTTCCAACTTGACTCACAGGGCGGCTATAGTTCCCTTCCTCCGATTGCTCGGGAATCAGCTCAGGTTTCTCAATGGGCATGGTAGGTTCATCCCTATTTTCATGCAACATCTACCTCATTTCTTCCCTTTGTTCAGCTAACATAGCCAGTATCATGGCTTGTACTCCAGCCATTGTGATTGTCACGGGTGTGGATACCACAACAGGTATTTGCTCAATCACTGGGGGTTGTTGATTCCTATTTCTATTTGCGTTCCCAACTCCACTTCGGGTTCTTTCCATTTCGATCTATACACCAAATTGGTGCGAAACGACGAGAATTAAGATAGGAAATATTTTATTGACGACCGATGTGTAAATCTCCCTATTACTCCGAAAAGTTATATGCCAATTCTAATACCGTAATTAAATGTTTAGAAACCTGAACACATAAAATTTTTAGATCCGGTCGGCAATAGATCATAGATCCGATCATATAATGCATATCATAAATCATTTAGCACATAAAAGCATGTTAGGCATTTTCCCAACATAAGCTAGTGCTTGTGTCTATTCAGGTGTATTACCTAAATTTATTCGACACACTCCTCACGATCATTGCTTAGCATTCTAAGTTTAAGTCTAGAAATAAATTCATATTCCTAGTTTGCTTAAACTAATGCTCTGATACCAACTGTGACATCCCCATTTTCACGGCCATAAAAGACCAATTTTGTTTATGCTTTATAAAAAATCAGAGTACTTCTTTTAATAAAAATGTTGCGGAATTTGTTCCCAGAAAAACATGATAAATGTGTTATCAAAGCATTTCCGAAGAAATGTATTTTTATTCCTTTTAAAACCTTGGGATGTCATCGTCAATATAGAAACATAAGCATAAACATAACTTACATTCATTTACACTAGTGATCTACATCTCTTTTAAATCTCTCAGTGTAAAGTAGCTTCGTATCGACACCTATGATACAAATAAGCTTGAGTGGGTCAGGTTAGGAAACCTGGTGAGTACATAGGGTTTTCAACCCACAATAATACAGTTATTATGTTTAAACATCAACAATCAACCCAACTACCCGTCCCCATTATCTTCCTTACTTTTAAGGATCTACCATAAGAATCATATATCCTGCATTCGTTCATTTCGAAGCCCGTTGCTTCCAGGGTTTATATGATAGGCACTAAGTCCATAACTGCCAATTCTTGTTCGTAAAGCACTAATTCCATAACTACTAAATTTCATTCATTGGGTACTAAATCCATAGCTACCAGTGTTAGTAAAGCACCAATTCCATAGCTGCTAAAGTTCATTCATCGGGTACTAAATCCATAGCTACCAATGTTTATCTAATAGGTACTAATTCCATAGCTACCAACGTTTATCTAATAGGTAACAAGTCCATAGCTACCAACGTTTATTCAATTGGCACTAAGCCCGTAGCTGCCGATGTTATTTATTAGGCACTAAGTCTATAGCTACCTATGTTCACTCATATCATCCTTCATCACTCATCTTTCATCTACCCATGTTTTACCCAATTTATTCGTAGATATAAAATACATATACAGTTTAAATCATTTAAAACTTGTATAAAATCGTTCATCCTGCATAGATAGCAAGTATACAGATAATATGCACACATATCACGTAGTTTATATAAAATACTTCATAGCTATGTGTAAGATGAAAGTAACTATGAACTCACTTGAAAAAGTGGTGACTCGGTACTCGGACAGAGCTTCGTTTACTTTAAACAACTTCTTTCGACAAAACAACAGATTTTTCTTGAAAACCGAGCTTCGCCGAAACAGAGTTTCTGAGCCGAAAGCTCTTCTTCTCAGAGCTTCTTGGCACTCCGGGACTTGCTTCTAACACCTTGGAGGTGCTAGGGAAAAACCTTGAAGGTTTGGGGGTATTTGGGAGAAAAGAAGTGGAGAGTTGTGAAGACAATGGAAGATTTGCGCCTCTATTGAGTTCGATGCGAACACAACGCGTTCCCAAGACGAACGCAAAGTGTTCCTGAGCATAGTGCATTCCCTAGACGAATGCAGTGCATTTGTTTCCACGTGTCTCCATCTCGTTCCAAGCCGTGGGGAAGAAGGTGTTGCCCAGATTATGCCACGTGTCACTCGCAGATTACTCCAAAAACTAATTATCTTCTAAAATCCGTAACTTTCGCATACGAGCTCCATTTTTGACATTCTTTATATCCACGTGTAGACGGAAACATGATCTACAACTTTTGTTTAGACTCCATTGGCTAATTTGTACTTTATTTTAAAGTTATATTTTTAACAGGCCGGGACAGGAAAAGTCCGTTAAAAATTCATAACTTCTTCATCTGACGTCCGTTTCGTCTGTCTTTTTACCGTTGTGCTAATAACAATGAGATCTTCAATTCTTATTTAGGTTGCGTCAGCCAAAAACCTTTCGCTCTAAAATTCGAATTTCGGGTTGTGCACTGTCATGCCAAATCTTAGAAAAATCATAACTTCCTCATACGAAGTCAGATTTGGGCGTTCTTTTTATGCATGATCTCGGTTTAACGTATACTACAACCTTAGTTTAGATCAATATGGCCAAAAATTCCTCTTTCGTAAATTCACTATTTATGTTTCCCGGTGTTGTGCCGGTTTTGCCGTAAAGCTTCGACATGCCATAACTTCTTCGTTATAACTCGGATTTCGGCGTTCTTTATATGTACAGAACCCTTGTAACATATACTATAACTTGGTTAAGATTAATCCTTTTAAATAATCTTCCATAAAATACTCATTTTTGGTGCTTATTGACTCCAAATTGACTAGACCGAAACTGCGGGCGTTACACAGATGTACCTTTGGGTGTGTCTGAACTCAAACGGAGGATTTGAGAAGAAATTTCAAAAGAAATGATTTTTCTAAAATGAGAAAAAGTTTTAAGAGAAAACGAGTTGGAGCAGTGTGTACAATCAGCCAGAGCCCGAACGGTGATTTCCCAAAATACCCTTACTTAATTGTGATCTAATATATTTGCGAGATATTAGTGATGCATGCTAGAGGATAGGCTAGGTATTCCATATTTTATGGCTAGAGATGCCTGATTTATGATGCCTTAGCCTAGGAGTTGTTGCTATATGTTATGTGCCTTGAGTATGTGCTGAGTAGGAGTATCTAGCAGGTATCTTTTAGATAGAGCTTTGAGCAGTGGAGTAATCTAGGAGAGATAACTAGATGTGCTTTTAAAGGGATCTTTTGAGAGGGTAGTTAGATGCCACAAGGGGTGGGATTGCCTGAGTCAGAAACGCCTTTTGAGTTGTGGATAGAGCGAGAGGAGTGATATGCCAAAGTGGTTTTACGTGCTGGTGGAGGTTATTCGATCTCCGAATGCTTCTTGTTTTGTGCTTTGTGGAAATCTTGATGATGGGAGTCAGCTATCGAGTGAATATGACGATATTTAGGAGGTAGATGGCTGGAAGCATGAGGAGTTCTTCAGCAGCTGATGGCAGAGAAGTGTGAGAACCTAGGAAGAGCCTAGGGAGATACCTTAGTCAGATAAGTACGCTGTTAGAGGAGAGTATTCGCTGGAGAGCGACCATGTGCAACATGATTGGTGATCGAGGAGGTTGAGCAACTATTTAGGAAACTTGGGACGATCCATGTGGAAAGTATGGGTAGATGTGGCAAGTAGTATGGGCCTGTACTACTGAAAGCAGAGGACCCATACTCGAAACAAGGAGGATTCCAGATGTTCTAAATAGTAGGTAGTAGGGAGATAACATGGTTCGGGGATGATGATTCGTAGCAGAGTGTGTTGCCATTTGTACCAATTATTTGACAATGGGTGATCAGACCGAGAATGGATATGTTAAACTGTGGGGCCAGGGGGCCATGTCGGTTAAGCTTCGATAGAGTGTACCTTGTGAGGGGAATGAGTTTAGATCCAGAGGAGGTGACTAGTGGGCTGCTAGTTGGAGTCATAGTACTTGAGGAAAAGTGGAGGTGATACGTGGAGGAGGATTGCAGTCTGGGTTGAGTGATCGACCGATGGTTGAGATGTCACATATTGTGACGAATATTACACTATTTACGCTTCTCGTATGGAGCGAACGAGATATCAAGCTTCTGGTTCCAAAGTTTGGAGGTAATTCCGTGGGGTATCATATAGTTGAGATGTGTTCACCGGAGTAATTGGGATATGTTGCTGCGAGATATTTTTTATGTCGTGAAGGAGTCATTGACGGCGACTGAGATGGATGAGGACAAGGAGTTGCCTTAGTTGAGTAAGGCATACTTTCTAGCAGCAGACTCAGACGATCAATAGGATTATACCAAGGTGGCGGCCCTCGTTGCTTACGTTGTGTATCGACTGTGAGAGTGGGGTCTCTTGTTTCTATGATGATCCACGCGATGGAATGTTCGTTGAGGGACTGGAGATGCGGTATGTGATAGTGCATTACTTCCAGATTGAGAGTCATGGCTAATTCGAGACAGTTGGGATATCCAGCGGTGTGTCGACATGCAATTTCGGGATGACAAGAGGCAGTTACGTGGGGAAGATTTCGAGGATTTCATCTGAGATTCAGGATATTTGGAGTTGCTTGGTCTTAGTATGTGCTGAGTAGGAGTATCTAGCTGGAATCTTTTAGATAGAGCTTTGAGTAGTGGAGTAATCTAGGAGGGATACCATCTCTAGATGTGCTTTTAGAGGGATCTTCTGAGAGGATAGTTAGATGCCATGAGGGGTGGGGTTGCCTGAGTCGGCAACGCCTTTTGAGTTGTGGATAGATCGAGAGGAGTAATATGTCATAGTGGTTTTACATGCTGGTGGAGGTTATTCGATGTTCGCATGCTTCTTGCTTTGTGCTTTGTGGAAATCTTGATGATGGGAGTCAGCTACCGAGTGAATATGACGATATTCAGGAGGTAGATGGCTGGAAGCATGAGGATTTCTTCAGCAGCTGATAGCAGAGAATTGTGAGAACCTAGGAAGATCCTAGGGAGATAACTTAGTCAGATGAGTACGCTGATAGAGGAGAGTATTCGCTGGAGAGCGACCATGTGCAACATGATTGGTGATCGAGGAGGTTGAGCAACTATTTAGGAAACTTGGGGCGATCCGTGTGAAAAGTATGGGTAGATGTGGCAAGTAGTATGGGCCAGTACTACTGAAAACAGAGGACCCATACTCGAAACAAGGAGGATTCCAGATGTTCTAAATAGTAGGTAGTAGGGAGATAACATGGTTTGGGTACGATGATTCGTAGCAGAGTGTGTTGCCATTTGTACCAGTTATCTGACAATGGGTGATTAGACCGGGAATGGATATGGTAAACTGTGGGGCCAGGGGGCCATGTCGGTTAAGCTTCGATAGAGTGTACCTTTTGAGGGGAATGAGTTTAGATCCAGAGGGGGTGACTAGTAGGTTGCCAGTTGGAGTCACAGAATTTGAGGAAAGGTGTAGGTGATACACGGAAGAGGATTACAGTCTGGGTTGAGTGATTGACTGATAGTTTAGATGTTACATCTTGTGAAGAAGATTACATTATTTCCGCTTCTCATGTGGAGCAAACGAGATAACAAGCTTCTGGTTCCAAAGTGTGGAGGTAATTCCGTGGGGTATCATATAGTTGAGATGTGTTCACCAGAGTAATTGGGATATGTTGCTGCAAGATATTTTTTTATGCCATGATGGAGTCATTGGCGGGGACTGTGATTGATAAGGACAAGGAGTTGCCTTAGTTGAGTAAGGCATACTTTTTAGTAGCAGATTCAGGCGATCAAGAGGAGTATACCGAGGTGGTGGCCCTCGTTTCTTACGTTGTGTATCAACTGTGAGAGTGGGGTCTCTTGTTTCTCTGATGATTCACGCGATGGAATGTTTGTTGAGTGATCGGAGATGCGGTGTGTGATAGTGCATTACTTCCAGATTGAGAGTCATGGCTAATTCGGGACAGTTGGGATATCCGGCGGTGTGTCGGCATGAGATTTCAGGATGACAAGAGGCAGTTATGTGGGGAGGATTCTGAGGATTTCATCTGAGATTCAGGATATTTGAAGTGCTTGGTCTTTATCGGGAAGATCATCGAGTGTTACGTGGTACGATTCCACGAGTCAAGTGTGATGTACTAGGTGAAACAACCTATGGAGTAGATTCTTGGTATGCCAATTAGTAATGATTCGAACCCTGAGTAGGGGTGAACTGGGTATCCTATTGAGAGGATCAGCGATCTGTTCAAGTGCGGTTAGAGAACTGGTTATGGAGATATGTGGTGCGGACACATTAGACCTGGTTTATTGGTGGATGAGGCGAGGTGCAAGGCGAGATGATGTATGTGTATGTGCTAAGAAAGGATGACTGAATCCACGGCAGGTGGCTGTTGGTCAGAGAATTTATTGTGGCCAGGGATTTTTCGGGTTTGCAAATGTTGATTTTGAGGTGGTTGGGTCGCTGAGTTCAGGGTGCAATAGCTGAAATTTGCGGGTACAGGAATAGATTGTGATCTATACTCTAGGAGGGGCAGTAGTTGATTTGTCAAACAATTTCAGAGTCGATATGAGTAGTTTCGTATGGGTGGTGATTAGTAGAGGATGGAGCTTCATATTTTCGTCATCATGTTTTCAGTCATTGACGATTCCTCCGTGTTTCAATTTGTGAGATTGGAGTATTTCGAGGTTTTGAGTTGCGTGAGTGGAAGATCAGTGATTGAGGCAAGAAATCGTGAGATGCTGTAATGGTATACCAAGGTACCCGAGTATGATATCCTAATTTTTGGTCATGTTGAGTCTCGAGTTATGAGATGGCGAGTGGAGTACCGAGTGACTTTTCTTCAAGTGGGAACCCATCAGTTAATTGTCGCCAGAGTGGGACTGTCTAAGGGTATATCTGTGTTGAGAAACGTGCCTGCCTACGAGAGCTTACATCAGGAGTGGTGGTGCATAAGTTAGGTGGGTGTAAGCACCTATCTATGTTGGGTTGTGGAGCATGAGTTAGTGAACTCAGTGTAGTGATGACTTGATGATGAGATTATGGGGTAATAAGAGAGGAAGTGGATCCGAGTGGGAGTAATCGATTGGGATTATCAGGAAAAACCGTGGAGTATGCCCATGGTGAGTCAGTTGGAGAGGGTATCGTGGTACTGCTGGGAGTCGTAGTATTCACTAGTCGACGAGAGAGTGTCGTGATACTGTGAGGAGCCGTAGTATTCACTGGATAGTGGGAAAGTGTTGTAATACTTTACGGAGCCGTAGTACTCACTAGTTAGTGATAGAGTGTCGTGGTACTGCGGGGAGCCGTAGTATTCACTGGTTAGCGAGAGAGTGTTGTTATACTGCGGGGAGTTGTAGCATTCACGATTCAGTGAGAGGTTGTCGTCAGTCTGCGGGGAGCCGTTTCATTCATGAGTCAATAAAGGAGCATCATAAGACTATGGGGGAACCATAGCAATCAATAGTCGATAAGAGAGGATATTGTTCTGTGGGGAGTTCAGGAACCTGGTTGTCGGACCAGGGGCAAGACTGGGGTCTCCTTGACGGTCAGGAATTGTTATATCCAGGGTTGAGGAGGGATAATTTTAATCGGAAGGAATTGGAGAGATGTGGTGTGCATAAATTCGCGAATCTCGGGTATGGGTTGAGTATCATATTGGAAATGAGTGGTTCCAATTCTGCTTTTGAATAAGAGTCTCGAGTTGAGTTTGGGACAATTTGAGTATTGAGTAGGCAGGATGAGATTTTGGATTCATTGATGGGATTCATTTTAGGGGTATTGATTTTCATTTGATGTTTTAGGCCTGAGTGGGTCAGTTCGTTGGTATGGAAAGGACCGCGAGACGCATAGAACTAGGGAGTAGTAGACGACGGAGGTCGGAGGTGAGACCACTTCAGGTGGGGTTGTAGTATTCGCTTGAGATAAAGCGAACTTCGTGACTTGTGTGTCACGATGGGCCAAGATAGTTATTATGAGAAGGAAGCCTCTAAGGTCGTTTTATTGGGAGTGCAATGGGTAACCTTTGGGGGTTCGACTGCCAGGTCGGGAGCCGACCTGGTGCTCAGTGTTGGAAGGAATATGTGAGAGGGAGTTGGGGCTTTTGCTCATAGAGGCCCGAGGATACTTCTGAGTCGGCATGATCATTTTCTTGTATTGAGAACAGAGTATTGGGGTTCATTTTGTTAAGATGGGATCTGATATCAGTGCAATTGATGGGTCTCTGGTGAGATGTGACCCTTTCGTTCCTTTGGAGTATGATCTGGAATGACTGATATGTCAGGTCTGAGTGTTTGGCAGTTGTTATGGTCAATGATCTGATTTCATCAGTCGCATCAAGATAATTAAAGCTAGAGGTATGATTTTGAGATCGGTCATTCGATGAGCGAATGACATGATGATATCTTGCATGGGCGGTCGTGCAGGGACTCAGACTGCTAAAGTTCCAGGTTCTGAAGAGTCAGAACTGGAACCGCAATGGCGATGGGATCCGTCCTGTGGCGGGATGAGGAGTTCCTGTATGGGTTGGGTGTCTAGGGAAAGAGATTTTTGTATGGCATGAGACGTTAGTGGTGCCATTAGAGGATATTCGGACTGATGATAGCATGCATAATATTGAGAGGCCGATTACAATCTTGGATCGGAAAGTGAAGGTTCTGAGGAACAAAGAGGTGCCCCTGGTTCAGGTCCAGTGGCAACATTGGAAGCGGTCCGAGTGGACCTGGGAGCCAGAGTGATTCGACGAGTTGGGTGTTTGACTCGTCGAGTAAAGTTGGATTGAGCACGTGGGTTTAAAGACTGAGTCGACAAGTCAGAGAGCCGACTCGCCGAGTTGGCACTATGAGATGAAACCCTAAATATACGGGGTTGGGCATATTTAAAGGACTTAAATCCCACATTTCTGCCTCCCTTATCTCCAGAGAGCCCAGTAATAAACCTTAGATCGGTTCCATCCATTGTGAGAGAGAAAGAGTCTAATTTGGGTGTTCTTGTGCAACTTTGGAAGAAGATTTGGAGAGCATCTTAGCTTGGACCAGATAGGGACGTTTAGATCCAGAGATTCTTCTGTGGTTAGCTTCTATTGGAGGTAAAATGATGCTAACTTGATCATTCTTTGCGTAGATCTTGGTTTGGGGGAGCTTTTAGGGTTTTCTCCCATCCACCTTGTGTTATTGAGTCCCTTGAGCATCTCTTCAGGTTGAAACCTAAGATTTCGACTGTAGGAGGTCTTGTGAGCCCAAATACCCAAGCTTTATGGAGCTATAGGCAAAATTTTGAGCACCAAACCCTTGTAAGAGCTTGTATTGGCATTATTGAGCCAATATGCCATGCGTGAACGTAAAGTTGCAAGCTTTACGTGGTATTCGAGCTTTAGGAGGTCAGATCCAGAGTATGGAGTAGCATTTATGCCTTAAAACGTCTAAATGAGAATTTTGACTTAAGAGACTCGACGAGTCGATGAGCCAACTCGATGAGTCGATGAGCCAACTCGACGAATCGGTTAGGGTTTATCCCGATAAGTCTGAGCATGCTGTAACTCGACGAGTTAACGGGTCAACTCGACGAGTTGAGTTGGTTTTCATGAGGCTTCTGAGGAAACAAGGGGACTCGACGAGTTGCTTTCATGCACTCGACGAGTTGGGTCAACATGGACTGTTGACTCGACTTTGACTTCTGTTGACTTTTGTGGTTTTGATCAAATGTGAGTAATGGAGACCATGGAGGGGTAGAATGGTCTTTTACCCTTCCCAAGAGTTAGAGAGGGGCTAGTATGAGTTTATTTAGAGTTGTGATTTGATCAGAGATAAATATCACATGTGTTAGGCGGAGGCTAGATCAGTGATTCGTGTACGAGGTGTATTTGCTTGCTTGCTTCGAGGTGAGTCTTTTGACAATACTTACCATGAGTGGTATCTATGTGTAACCGGAGGTTCTTTTGTGCTTATTTGAGTTACATCATATTATGCATTTTGTTTGTGTGATATATATGCCATATTCTGTGTTTTGCTGAGATAGGACCGGAGGGTCCAAACCGAGTTGTAGGACCGGAGGGTTTCCACTGAGACAGGACTGGAGGGTCCAAACTGAGTTGTGAGACCGGAGGGTCCTCACTGAGACACATGACCGGAGGGTCCACACCGATACGCGTGAAACTGGAGGGTCAATGTCGAGTTATAGCCATGAGAGGCTTATTATTTGTGTAAGTGGTATTTTAGGGAACTCACTAAACTTCATGCTTACTGTGTTGTGTGATTTGTGTTTCAGGTACTTTTCTTGGATCGTGAGAAGGTGACGACTGGATTGTACACACGAGAGAAAGGGTTATGTTTTGAGGATCCTGGATTTTTAATCAAACAATTCTGGAGTAGTGTTTTGATAATTAGATACTTGGGATTTTGTGTGAAATATGTTATTAGATTTATGCGATTTTAAAATGAAAAAATTATTTGAAAATTTACGGCGTTATAGGGAGCATTCAACTCCTCCAGTAAACCTCGAAAGTCCAATCCAAGGGAGAATCCAGTTCTAAATAAAGAGCCAAATCCATCATTCGAGGAGAGAATGCGAATACAAATGATGATTCGGACGTTTAGTCTGAATTTGAAGACGTGAATGTTGAATTGGATCCATCATATGATCCAAACTACCCTACACTGACCAAATGGACCAGATATCATCTAAAAACACAAGTAATCGTAGAAGCTTCCTAAGGAGTTCTTATGAGAGCACAACAAAAGGAGAATCAGACTGCATTATTCTCCAAAATGGAATTTTGCATGTTCAATTTGTTTATCTCCAAAATTGAGCCCAAAAATGTAAATATTGATCTTTATCATTCTAATTGGGTGCTAGAAATGCATAAGGGTCTCAATGAGTTTGAGCATAACAAGGTTTAGCGGCCGATACCAACTCTGAAGGATGCATCTATTGTTGGTCTCAAATGGGTGTTCTGAAATAAGCTTGACAAAGATGGGAATGAGATATGAAACAAGGTTCAATTAGTCATGAAAGGGTATTGCCAAATGGAATGCATTGACTACAAGGAAACGCTCGCAGCAATTGCAAGATTGGAATCTGTTCGCATCTTTATGGCACATGCAGCTCACAAGAATTTTGGAGTCTATCAAATGGACGTCAAGTGTGCCTTTCTGAACGGGGAACTGGAAGAAACAGTCTACGTGGAACAACCACCCGGGTTCGTAAATGAGAAATATGATGGGTTTTATACAAACAATCCTATGTGTGCATGCAACCCTAATTTGGATCTATGTTTTCACTATTAGATACACAACATTGTGAACACATGAATAAAACCCTAATGTAGGTTGCTATTTTCGAAATTCATATATAAAGTTAGATCACATACCTCTTGTTGTTATATAGCAATAACAACTTAAATCTTCAAACCCTTAGTCTTGAAAGCAAGCACCACAAGTGTAGTGCCTCTAATGGCTCACAAACACCACAAGCAATTGGAGAAGTTATAGAGAGAGAAGGGAGGAGGTAGAAATCAGATCTAGATACCCTAGGGATCAAGTGGATGATTTCTTAAGCCTAGGGGATCTTTATATAGGGTTGAGATTAGGGTTTCAGTCCTTATCCTTATCTAGTTGCTTGCCCACCAAGCAATCATAAGATAAGCCTTGAAAATCCCTTATCTCTTGGACCTTGGACGATTTCAAGGATATCCTTATCCTTGAATTCGTTCATCCTTTAACAAGGATAATCATTGCCCTACTTTGCAACTATCACATAATTACAATTCAGTCCCTCTAGTTTAATTAATTACACTTGATCACAAAATTAATTCCTAATTAATTATGACCAATATTAATTAAACAAATATGATTTCTCCTTTAATATATTATTCTTATAACATATTAATAAATCATAATAACCTCTTTCTCTATTTATTTCTCCACTCAAGTTGCTTTGGTGAAGGCAACCCAAAAGGACCATGCACAACCGGTTCAAGTACTTACCGAATATGGTTACGGGCTTAGACACTAATCCAACAATCTCCCACTTGGATAAGTCTAGTAACCACAAATGTAACGTACAACTCAATTAGCAATCGTAGCTCTAAAAGACGCTGTCAAACTCTGATCTCATCAGTAACCTTTCCTTTAGATATGGGATCATACAATCCTCTGTTTAGATATTATGCAGACAATTTTATGGAAGTAATTGTCTAGCAGTTGGTTTCTCGATCTCAGATTCATTTGACATAGAACTTAATTTAACACATCAATTCAGTACCGACCGGGCCCGACACATAAGTCAAATCAAATCATCGAGCGGCCGTGATATCGCTTTTACCCTCTTAGAATAAAAGTAACAGATAAACTTCGACTTATATGCATTTACTTATCCACTAATCAACTATACACAACAATGTGTTTTATAACATCAATTTACTAATGTGGTTTCGCATTATCAATGCACAACCAATTAGTAAATAATAAACCATATATCTAGGTTTTATGACCATATGATATTATCGTCTTGCAATCACTTTTGTCACATTTCATAAAGTGATTCCAGCAAGCGCAGGTTTATTCCAATGCTCAAAACTTGTTCATAAGCACTCATGAACACTGCAGCAAACCTTTGCTATATCTAATACCTTTTAAAAACTCTACATGCCAATTCATGACAATCTTCATTCATACCTACTTCCAACATATGAACGATTGTGGACTGTTTGAATAATTCGATTATTCTTAATAACTCAATTATTCAGGAAGTCAAAACATGCAAATTGAAACAATAGTTAAACAATTAACATAAGACATTAACTTTACTTATAAATAATACTCCTTTATTTAATCATCAAATGTCAATTACATTTATCTATTATATGTTTCTAAAACTATCTAATCTAAACTAATATCATCCTTCAGCCCAATGCTCCTAGCGTGCTGAAAGTGCTTAACCCTAATCAGTCCCTTCGTAAGCGGATTTTCTGGGTTATCTTCTGATGATATCCTCTTAACCACGAGGTGTCCTTCTTCTACTCAATGTCTAATAAAATGATACTTTCTATCGATATGCCGAGATCTACCATGATCCCTCGGTTCCTTGGTCAAGGCAACCGCTTCTTCATTATCACAGAAAATTTCCATAGGCTCCTTTATGGCAGGCACAACTCCACGGTCACCAATGAAGTTCTTCAACCATATCGCCTCCTTTGATGCTTCGCTCACTGCAATGTACTCTGATTCGCACGTTTAATCAGCTACAGTTTCATGCTTGGAACTCTTCCAAGTCACTGCTCCTCCATTTAGGGTAAATACCCAGCCTGACTGCGAATGGTAATTGTCTCTGTTGGTCTGGAAGCTGGCGTCGCTATACCCTCGCACCTTTAAGTCATCACTCCCTCCGAGGACTAAGAACCATTCCTTGGTCCTCCGAAAGTACTTAAGTATATAATTGACTGCAATCCAATGAGCTTTGCCCGGGTTCCCTTGATATCTACTGACCATGCTCAAGGCAAAGGCCACATCATGGCGAGTACAAGTCATAGCATACATGATCGAGCCAACTGCAGAAGCATAATGTACTTGGCTCATCTCTGCTATCTCGGCTTCGGTACTCGGACTTTGAGTCTTACTCAACTTGGCATTACTCTATATTGGTAGTTCTCTCTTCTTCGAGTTTTCCATACTAAAACGTTTTAGTACCTTATCCAAGTAAGTATTCTGACTAAGTCCTATTAGTCTCTTACTTCGTTCTTTCACTATCGTTATTCCCAAAATATAGGAAGCCTCTCCGAGGTCCTTCATAGCGAAGCACTTCTCGAGCTTAGGACTTAACCTCCTGCCGAGTCGGGATGTCGTTTCCTGTGAGCAGTATGTCATCGACATACAAAACGAGGAAGCTAACTATACTCCCACTGGCTTTGACATATACACATGATTCATCTTCGCATCGTACAAATCCAAACTCTTTGACTTTCTCATCAAAGCAAAGATTCCATTTGCGAGATGCTTGCTTAAGTCCATAAATGGACTTCTCAAGCTTGCACACTCTATTGGGGTGCTTCGGATCGACAAAACCCTCTGGCTGAGCCATGTAAACATCCTCAGCCAAATTCCCATTAAGGAAAGCGGTCTTGACATCCATCTGCCATATCTCATAATCATGAAATGCAGCAATGGCTAGCATCACCCTAATAGATTTTATCTTAGCAACTGGTGAGAAGGTCTCATCATAGTCAACTTCAGGAGTTTGAGTAAAGCCCTTTCGCCACCAATCGTGCCTTATATGTGTGCACATTCCCATCCACATCGGTCTTCTTCTTGAAGATCCATTTGCACCCAACCGTCTTACGTCCAGGCACATTGTTAACCAAATTCCAAACTTGGTTGTCATATATGGACTGAATCTCGCTGTCCATCGCCTCTTTCCATTTTGTAGACTCTGGGCCTGCCAATGCTTCCTTATAGCTATTAGGTTCATCTAGATTTATTAGTGTACCATCACTAATATACGTGTCCCCTTCGGTATTAATATGAAAACCATAAAACTGGGGTTGAACTCTAACTCTTTCGGAACGTCTAAGAGGTAAGGACTCGTCAATTGGTTCAATCGGAGTTTCCTCCTCGGGTTGAGTGCCAGTGGTAGAGGTTCCTTCATCGCTCGATTCTTGAATCTCTGCAAGATCGATTTGCCTCCCATTGTCTCCTTGGCTTATGAGTTGTCGCTCTCGGAAAACCCCTCTCCTCGCAACGAAGACAACATTGTCACTCGGTCTATAGAAGAGATATCCAAAGGATCTCTGCGGGTAGTCGATGAAAATACATCGCTCACTATGAGGTTCGAGTTTGTCGTGAGTCTCTCGTCTTACGAAAACCTCACAGCCCCAAACCTTGATATGTGCCAACAAGGGAGCCTTCCCTGTCCACATTTCGTGAGGTGTTTTGGCAACCTTCTTTGTAGGGACTCGGTTAAGGATATGGGTGGCAATCTCTAAGGCATACCCCCAGAATGAGATAGGTAGTGAAGCACGACTCATCATAGAACGGACCATGTCTAACAGGGTTCGATTACGCCTTTCTGCCACACCATTCAATTGCGGTGTCCTAGGTGGCGTCAATTGCGAAACTATTCTGCATTCCTTGAGATAGTCGTGGAATTCAAGACTTAGGTACTCTCCTCCTTGATCGGATCGAAGCATCTTGATTTTCCTGCCCAATTGATTCTCCACTTCATGCTTGAATTCTTTGAACTTTTCAAACGTTTCTGACTTGTGCTTGATTAAGTAAATATACCTATATCTACTATAATTATCGGTGAAAGTCACGCAGAAGCGGTTCCCATCCTTTGTGGTGGATCTAAAGGGCCCACATACATCGGTATGTAAGAGATCCAATAAACCCTCACCCCTCTCACATGTGCCAGTGAAGGGTGACTTGGTCATCTTTCCAAGTAAACAAGATTCGCACGTGTCATCTTCCCTAAGATCGAATGACTCCAACACTCAATCCTTTTGGAGTTTGGCTATGCGCTTCTTGTTGACATGTCCAAGACGACATTGCCACAAAGATGCTTTATCCATACTATTGGAAGAATCCATACACAACACATCATTTCCTAGGTTATCTACAACCATAACAGTTTCATAAATTCCATTACAAGGTATTGCTTCAATGTATAAAACACCATTTAGATAAGCATAAATTGAACCATTCTCATTATTAAATGAATATCTAAATACTTGTCTAAACAAACCATAAAAAGAAATGATGTTTCTTTCCATATCTGGCGAGTAGCAACAATTATTCAAATCTAAATTCAATCCATTACTAAGCACTAAAGAATACACTCCAATCTTGGTAACAGCCGACATTCTTTTGTTCCCCATGATTAGATTTATTCTTCCAGGCTCCACATCCCTATTTCTTCCTAGTCCCTGCATATCAGAACAAATGTGGTAACCACATCCTGTATCAAGAACCCAAGAAATAGCATGGGATGAATTATTAGATTTAATTGTGTATATACCTGCATAAGATGGCTTGATCTTTCCATCCTTGATGGCTTGCAGATATTCTGGGCAGCTTCTCTTCCAGTGCCCTATTTTATGGCAATGATGGCACTCTGCCTCCTTTGGGTTAGGGCTGGGTTTAGCAGGATCAACCTTGGTCCCACTAGAAGAGGAACCATCTTGGGACTTTCCCTTGCGGTGGCTCTTTGACGGAGCCTTCCTCTTCTTGCCCCTTCCCTGCCCTATAGCCAAAACAGGAGCAGCGGATGGATTAGGAGTTGGTGCAACAGACTTGTCCTTAAGGTTGCTCTCAGCAGTCCTTAGGAGCCCTTGGAGTTTGCTTAGGGTGACCTCTTCTTTGTTCATGTGGTAGGTCATCCTAAATTGATTGTAGCACATGGGCAAGGAGTGAAGAACAATGTCGGTAGCCAAATCTTCCCCAAAGTTGACATGCAACTTGCTAAGACGATCAACATACCTTTGCATCTTTTGCAAGTGCACAGTTAGAGACTCTCTACTTCCCATTTTAGTAGTGATCATATTCGTAATGATCTCATAGCGCTCTTCCCTCGCGCTTTGGTGATATCTCTCCATCAAGTCTATATGCATCTCATAGGGATACATGTCCTCATAGGACTTTTGAAATTCAGAGTTCATTATGGCTATCATGATGCAATGAACGTTCGTTGCATCACGCTCATGGGTCCCAAAGACAGCTATTTCTTCGGGAGTAGCAGTTTCTGTATTAATCTTCTCGAGCTTTTCATCGAGAATATACTCTTTGTCCTCGTAACGCGCGATAGTTCGAATGTATTTTATCCATTTGCTAAAGTTCGATCCATCGAAAGTCACTTTCTGACAAAGGCTCATTAGCGTGAATGAGCTAGCAGCAGTGTTGTTTGCGTTAGACATCTACAAATAGAAAGGAACAAAGTTTGATTAGAGTTAAGTCCCTAATTAACACCCAAAATGAAAATTTAGGGCTAGGACCCAACAACATTATTTACATATTAGAAAAGGGATGCTGTAATCCAACATGCAAATAATTTGGAGGTAAGTGAATGACGATTCACTAATTCTTCACCATGAAAAACATAAGCTTAAGTTTTAAATGTATTGAGAATTCCTAGATTTTTCTTGGAGATACATTGAACCTTTTAAATGGCATGTTTAAATCTCGATATGCCCCTCTCGTTTGTGACTGGGATGCCGAGGATCACAAAGTGGGTGTGAATAACCATGCAAATCTACATGGTGCCTTCATTGTTACAATCACCTATTCGATGTGCCGGTAAACCACACACGCTCTATCGAACTATGAAAAACAATGAATCACCCTTTACCACCTTTGCTTAGAACCAATTAGTGTGTCGGTAAACCACACACGCTCCACTAACTTCTTAGCAAGGGTGCAAAGTGTAATTTCATGGAATTGTATCAATTTCACTTTTTCCTAAAGTAACTAGGATTGGGAATTTGAAAAAATGTTTAGTTACTTTATATATATTCATTATACTTATTAATGTGGAGAGGATTGCCCTATCCTACCCGTTCGGCTAACGACCCTCCACCAGTCAAGCAAGCGGTGGGTGTGAGTGTACACCCATTAAGCGCCATTTTATAGGCAGCAACCTTATACCCACCTTATAGACTGCCTTCGTGAATGAGGCCTACTAACGGTAAGACTAGCATTTTAATTTTACATATATATTTATTAATCTTGTAATAATATAATAGTATAGGGTGTATTTTAAACATTTCAAATTACTAGGGTTTTAATCTTCAATTTAAAATTTTCGAATTTAATACCATTTAAATTAAAATTTTAAATATTAAAACTATTGATTTAATAATTATCTTAAATTAAACTATTAATTTAAATTATCAAATCATAAGGGATTATCTAAATCATAAGGATAATTACCATTTAAACAATTAACTTATCCTAATCCCTTTAATCCCTCTAAATTTCGAAAATAAGGGGATGAAATAATTCAAAATCTTTAATTACCATATTTAACCATTAAAAGATAATTACAAGATATGGGATTATCCAAATCCCTAAAATTTAGGATCTTATCTTGGGGAAGGAGGCTAATCTCGAAATCTAAGGGTTTGCAAACCCTAGATTTCGAAATCTTGGATAAATGGAAACGATTCAAAAAACCTTTTCACAATTTTCGCAAATTAGGGTTAGGAAACCCCAATCTCGAAATTTCATGCCTCCTAGGGTTTATTGGCTATAAACCCTAATTGTCAAGTTCATACAATTGTATAATACTAATTGAAAACAAGTTAACCAAAGGCTCTGATACCACTGATGGGTTTTATACAAACAATCCTATGTGTGCATGCAACCCTAATTTGGATCTATGTTTTCACTATTAGATACACAACATTATGAACACATGAATAAAACCCTAATGTAGGTTTCTATTTTCGAAATTCATATATAAAGTTAGATCACATACCTCTTGTTGTTATATAGCAATAACAACTTAAATCCTCAAACCCTTAGTCTTGAAAGCAAGAACCACAAGTGTAGTGCCTCTAATGGCTCACAAACACCACAAGCAATTAGAGAAGCTATAGAGAGAGAAGGGAGGAGGTAGAAATCAGATCTAGATACCCTAGGGATCAAGTGGACGATTTCTTATGCCTTAGGGGTCTTTATATAGGGTTGAGATTAGGGTTTCAGTCCTTATCCTTATCTAGTTGCTTGCCCACCAAGCAATCATAAGATAAGCCTTGAAAAGCCCTTATCTCTTGGACCTTGGACGATTTCAAGGATATCCTTATCCTTGAATTCTTTCATCCTTTAACAAGGATAATCATTGCCCTACTTTGCAACTATCACATAATTACAATTCAGCCCCTCTAGTTTAATTAATTACACTTGATCACAAAATTAAATCCTAATTAATTACTGACCAATATTTATTAAAAAAATATGATTTCTCCTTTAATATATTATTCTTATAACATATTAATAAATCATAATAACCTCTTTCTCTATTTATTTCTTCAATCAAGTTGCTTTGGTGAAGGCAACCCAAAAGGACCATGCACAACCGGGTCAAGTACTTACCAAATATGGTTACGGGCTTAGACACTAATCCAACAAAATATTCGTAACCACTATTATATTATTGATAAAGCCGTGCATGGTTTGAAGCAAGGTCCTCGAGCATAGTATGAAACTCTCACTAAATTCTTAAAACAATTTAAATTTAAACAAGGATCGGTCGACCCAACCTTCTTTCGCAAGAAAGATGGTGACCGTCTGATGATCGTCTAGATTTATGTTGATGATATCATTTTCGGATCTACTAATCCTAGATTAACTGTTGAGTTCTGAAAATTGATGGAAACTAAGTTTGAAATGAGCTCAATGGGTCGGATTAACTTTTTCCTTGGTTTGAATATAAGACAGAGTCAAGACGGAATGTTTATCAACCAGGAGGCTTATACGAAGACCTTACTTACAAAGTTTGGAATGCTGGGAGATTCGAAGGTGAAGGTGATGGGTTTTGGCCATAAGAACATCCTATGTGCTCATTCAAACCCAAAAGGACCATGACCATCGGGTCAAGTACATACCAAAATAATTATGGACTTAGACACTAATCCAACAGTCTCCCACTTGGATAAGTCTAATAACTATTTTGCGTATCACTTCAGATCCTGATCTGCAATCGTAGCTTTCCAAAGCCGCTGTCAACTCTGATCTTGTCAGATACGCGTGTCCTTTAGATAAGGGATCATATATTCATCCATTCTAGATATCGTATAGATATGAGACATGAACTTAATCATTCTCTCTATACTATTTCCCGACTTCCGATTTATGATGACTGACAACAAACTACAATTGAACACATCAAATTAGTCTCGGCTTGGCCAAGCGCTTAAGTTTCATCACTAAATCATTGAGGGGCCCAAGGATATCGCTTTTATCCTGCTTTGGATAAAAGGAACGGATAAACTTTGACTCAATGCTCGCTTGCACTCACTTACCGAATCACACACAACAATATGTTTTATAACACCAAGTTACTGGTGCGTTTACATATTATCAATGTGCAACTGACTCGCAAGATACAACTCACACATCTCGGTTTCAAGAATATAAGATGTTATCGTCTCACCAATCACTTGTGATAAAATCCATGAAGTGATCCAAGTGAGTGTGGGTTTAATCCAATGCTTAAATCATATTCATAAGCACTCATGAACGTTGCAGCAAACATTTGCTTATGTCTAATACTCTTTAGACAATCCACACACCAATTCATGACAGTCTTCATTCATATCTACTTCCAACATATGAACGACTGTGGCCCGTTCGAATAATTTGACTGTTCTGAACCAATTAAATTATTCAGGAAGTCAAAACATGCAAAGTGAAACACAAGAATAATACTAATCCCATATGGCCTCAAACCTTTGAGTATAAATAAAACACCTTTTATTTATCACCATATCGATTACTCATTATTTGTTGTTTCGGGTAATCAACTTCTTACTTGAATTATTACTACACTTGTCCCATGCTCTTAGCATGCACACAATGTTTACCTACGGTTCTTACTTTGTGAAATAGATCAAATGAACACATTTCCGATCATACTCATTTCACAACTCTCAATCCTTTTCACAAGTGAAAGAATATCAAATTCTTGCCACTTATAGAATATGGTAGATTCTAACATTTTATGCAATGATCCTTTCGTAACGTCATAGCACAAAAGTCACAATGACTATTGCCAATGAAATTACAAAGTCCTCTATTTGAGATTGTTACAATACAATTTCATAGACGTGATGTCTCTCACTCAAAGTACATTCCTTTGAACATCCTTTTGCATAAAATTTTCTAATCTAGACATAGACTCTCAATATCCAACTCCCAATATGGAACCATTTCCATATTTGCTATATGACAAATCATTCTTAATATAATCTTTTCTATTCATAATAATGTCAATATAGTCCATCCAATACTATACTTCCAACTACTCACAAGCGACCAATCCTCAGCGAGCTTTGGATCGTCCTTTGATAGTTGTTTAATTATCTTAGTCAAAACCGATTCTTGTCTTTTTTCCCTCTAAATGCGTTAAACATTTGGAAAATTTTAGAATGGTTAAATATTACAGCCCTTGCAATTGATCCTATACCCGAAGCGTATGGGACACGTTGCATAATCTCTTACATAAAGATACGATACTTTATCAATCTTTTTCCATAATATTTTATGTGTCACGTTCTCACAATTCGAACTATGAAGAGGGATGCCATAATCATAATCGAAACTTGAGAATGCACTATGTATCCTTGACTAAATTTATTAACATTCCACAACCTAAGCCTTTAGATTTGAAATGAAGCATAATACTCTCTCCCTTAATTATAGCAAAACAACTATTTTACCATTATGACTTTGCAAAGTGTAACTCTTGTTTTCTATAATTAATATTGCTAACTTGCAATACTTGCCATAATAATCATACAAGCACAACATTTATGCTCCCACTATCATGATTATTATCACATAAGCATAACTCTTATGCTCCCACTAGCTTTGACATGTATTCAGAAACAGCTTAACTTCTAGAAAACAATTCCTATTGAATTTCTTAAGTTCATATTTCTAATGCTTTGATAATCCTTTATCTAAGCTTCTCAAACTTATACACCTTTGCCTTAGATAGTTTAGATGTTTGTCTAAACAATTCAGACTAATTGCCAAATCTCACAATTCGAATCATGGAAAGGGATACCGTAACCATAATCGAATTTGAGAATACAATTTTCACAATCACTATCTTCTTAAAATCTCTCTTAGTGAAAGCATTTCCTCATAGTCATCTTCATGAAGGAGGGAATCTTATGACACTTAGATTTTAATGGTGTATGTGTTCCTATCCATGTGAATTTTTCGAAACCAAAGTTTACGACAAATTCAAACTCATATGGACCGAACCTTCTCAATCTTGATTTCTTGCCTTATGGTAACACGAGTGCCCACCATGTCTTCCAAGCAGTTAAGCAGCTCATCATTTCCTATCAATGTACTTTCCATTGATCAAGGTTCTTTCCTTTTATGCGTTCAAGAGAGAACTCATAGAACTCACATGCATAATTAACTCAATTGGAACGGCACAAAAAAAAATAGTCTCAACACGATGGGTTGTAAACCTCAAGTCGTGTGCTAGTGATGATTGATAAGGTTTATTCTTGATTAGTTCTTGAAACTTTTCGAGACCATTAAGACTCCCACTGACTCCTTGACATATAAGATTCTCTTTTCAATAAACATTTCTTAACAAACAAATATTCAAGAGTTAGTGTAGCTTTTATCAAGACGAAACACTTCACAAATTGGTCCTCGTTGGTCTTTGTCTAATCCAAGACATCACAACTTACCAATTTCAAATGTGCAAGAATAAGAAAACCTTTTTCCAAATTCTACATTTGATGAATGTTATAAACCTTCTTAAGACTTGTCACTCAATGTCACAATCATAACTCTAAGACTTGTTTTGGAACGAAGTATGATTGACTTTTTGATTTAACCATTTCTTTAATTCTTGATTCCTCTTCTCAAACATACAATTGTACTAAGACTCAATTAGAGGATCAATTGATATATGGTTATTAAGACCTATCATAAAACATAATAAAAGGTACTCTCCCTTCTTCTTAAAATAGAGAAACTTTTATCTTTCTGCCTACTTGATTCTTCTTATTCGTTTTGCTATTGATTTAAACCTTTTCAATCAATTCAGAATTACACTTAATCTTATAAGTATAATCATATTTACTAAACCTTTAGTAAATCATGACGAATATCTTTGTTACTCTTGTGGTGGACTTGATCAACACACAACTTTGTGTACTCGATCTTCTAGTCCTTCACTTGACACTTTGTCAAAGAATTAGTCTAATTTCCAAATATGAAATTTCTCATTCATCGTGCAACCAAGTTGCATGATTCCAAGTTTCTGTCCAATTGAAACTTGGGCGATGAGAAACTCTCCCTATTTGGTAAATTCTCGACAGTTCTACAAATAACATAATTAAGAATCAAATCCATTATTGTTAATAATAGAAACATTCAAAACATCAATTTTTCATACACGCCATTGCAAGGATAAATAAATAATATAAAATCAAAATTTATTTTATTGCGGAAAAATTTGTCCTTACAATGCAATTCATTGAAAAACTATGTTAATACATATTTCTTAGCAATCTTTTCTAACTCTAAGTAGTAGCTTAAGAATCCAATCTTCAAGCAATGCGATCGAAATCCATTTCTTCACGATTAGATTCCGCTCACTTCTTCCCTTAAGCTTCCTATCTTTTTCTTTGATCCTATAAAACATCAATTGTAATCTTATCACATCATGTATTAAGAATCTAGAATAGGAACTTAAAAGAGTTAGTTAATGGATTTTACCTAAAGTAGAGCCATACGTTTTGACTCTCCTATCTCTTAGATCTCTTAGGTAAATAGGGCAGCTTCGTCTTGGCAATAAAAGCAAATTGACTCTTTTGGAACAGCACATGGAACTACTTCAGACATTGCCTTTCTCTTATGATCAAACTTTTCGATCATGGCATGCCTTTCGTTGCCATTGCCTATACCCATAGAGGTCTGGAAGGTAGATTCAGCAGCAATAAGAATATAGGTGAGATCTATAAGGGTCACGTCGCGGTTCATCATATAGTACTCTCTTACGAACTCACTATACGAGTTAGGAAGTAACTGAAGAACCCAGTCAACAGCCAGCTCCTCACAGACAACGGATCCCAACATTCTTAACCTATCAATGTGTGACTTCATCTCTAGGACGTGTGCACACACCGACCTTCCTTCTTCATGTTTATTTGCCAAAAGGGCTTGAGTGAGCTTGAACTTTTCAAGCCTTTGAACTTGTGGGTTAGGAGAATAATTGGAGGAGGTGGAGGAAGTGAAGCATAATCTCTTGTTCCTCGATCGAATCGTGGAATATCATCTTCATGTGGAAAGCTTGTTCCACGGGATTTGGGAATACCATATTCGTCATACTTTGACATCTACAAAACGGGAGAAAACAAATTCATATTAGTTGATTGATTGAGTCCTTAATAAATCACCCAAATGAGATACTAAGGCTAGGACCCAACACAATATTCCACAACTTGGGAGAGGGATGTCGTAACCCAAATTGAAGAACATTTGAAGGTAAGTGAATGACAATTCACTAATTTTCCACCATGAAAAACGAAAAACCGATTAAGTTTTAAATGCTTTGAAAACTCCTAGATCCTTTGAGATTCATTAAACTTTTCAATGGCATGTTTAAATCTCAATATGCCCATCTAGTTTGTGACTGGGATACCGAGGATCACAAAGCGGGTGTGAATAACCATCCAAACTTACATGGTGCCCCCACATGTTACAGTCACCTATTCGATGTGCCGGTTAACCACACATGCTCCACCGAACTATGACAAACATTGAGTCACCCTTTGCTACCTTTGCTTAGAACCATTTAGTGTGCCGGTTAACCACACACGCTCCACTAACGTCTTCGCAAGGGCACAAAGTGTACTTTCATGGAATTGCATCAATTCACTTTTGCCTAAAGTAACTAAGATTGGGAATTTTAAAAACATTTAGTTACTTTTATACTTCATTATACTTATAATGGAAGGTTTCTGTCCTATCCTACCCGTTCGGCTAATGACCCTCCACTAGTCATGAGTGCGGTGGGTAAGAGTGGATACCCATTCAATCGCCATTTTATAGGCAATTTCCTTAAAAACCCCTTATAGACCAGCTTCGTGAATGAGGACTACTAACGGTAAGACTAACTTTTACTTGTACATATATATAATGTTAGACTTTTAATGTTATATATAGTATAAGGTGTATTTTACACTTTTAAAATACTAGGTGGTCAATTTTATAATTATACTTTTAATTCAATTAAATTATGAACCAAAAATCGATTTTACACTTTATAGGCAATTTCCTTCTGACGCTCGAACTCGCCGAGTCCACATTGGAACTCGCCGAGTTCATCAGATAGGGGGGCCAAAAATCGATTTTACAGCTTGAACAAACAAACAAGGCATCAATACAATAGAAACCAATCAAGGCTCTGATACCACTGATGGGTTTTGGCCATAAGAACATCCTATGTGCTCATACAAACCCTAATGCTTGGATCTAGGTTTGTCTATTGTACATGCAATTCATCCAAGACTTTAAACCCTAGATCTAGCATACAATTAATCAAATTAACTTATGAATGGGGTTTAGATCTTACCTTGATTGTTATGTAGCAATAACAATCTCAAATCGTCCTTGTAATGACTTTAGAAAGATTAGAGTCACAAATGTCACTCCTCTAATGGCTTGCAAACACCAAGAGCAAGAGGATGAAGAATGAGGAGAGGGGAGGCTGCCCAAAACGTGTGGAAACCCTAAGGAACAAGTTCACCACGTTTTTTAGTCTCAAGGGTTCTTTAAATAGTGAGGCTATTAGGGTTATCTAACAAGGAAACGCTAATTTGGATGCTTAGGCCCTAAGCAACCCACGGACTCCTTCTTAGAGGCCTAGAACGACTTCTAATGGGTTTCCCCCAAAGAATTCATCCACCCCTCTAATATGGAGTCCATTAGCCCAATATTCAACTATCACACAATTGACAGTTCTAGTCCCTTTAAGTTTAATTAATGTCTTTTAGCCACAAACTTAATTCTTATTAATTCTTGACTAATATTAATTAAACAATATGATTTCTCCTTTAATATATTATTCTCATAATATATTAATAAATCATAATTAATCCTCTCTCTCCATAATTCATCCTATCAAGTTGCTTTGGTGAAGGCAACCCAAAAGGACCATGCACCATCGGGTCAAGTACATACCAAAATAGTTATGGACTTAGACACTAATCCAACAGAAGGTTCTAATGGCATTCGGAACAAAGCTAACATCGTCTTTGGACAAACCAGTTGTTGATATGACTATCTATCAACAAATGATAGGTTCATTGATGTATCTAACCGCTAGTCGTCCATACATTATGTTTTCTGTTTCCTATTATGCCAGGTTTCAAGCAAATCATCGTGAACCCCACATGACTTTTGTGAAGAATATCTTCAGATATCTCAAACGAACCTCCTCGCTCGGAATTTGTTACCCTTCTATCTAAGTGTTCTTTGTGCAAGCATTCTCAGATGCTAATCTTGGTGGATGCGGTCTGGATCGGAAAAGTACAACGGGAGGATGTCAATTTCTTGACAGCAAACTTTTCAGTTGGCAATCCTAAAAGAAAACCTATGTCTCACTATTGACTATTAAAGCTGAGTACATTGCATCCGCCTCATACACCTCGCAAGTCATTTGGATCCAAAGTCAGTTAAGGGACTATGGGATAAATATGAAGCGAATCCCCTTATACTGCGACTCTGAAAGTGCAATTTACAGTTGCCACAACCCGGTGTAGCATTCCAAGACTAAACATATTGCACTGAGGTATCACTTCATTAAGGATCATGTGGAAAATGGCAATGTTGAAATTGAATTTGTGAGATCAGCTGATCAACTGGCTGATATCTTTACAAAGGCCTTACCTGAACAAACCTCCAATAAAATACTTCAAGGATTAGGAATGATTGAAGCTGAATCCGTTTTGAAACTACCTTCGTAGTTTGTAAGAATTCACTTCGAATTGGTCCGAACGCTCGTAGTGATTCGTAGTCAACTGTTCAACTGTGAATTAGTTTGAACACTCGGAGTGACTCGCAGTCCACTATTCATTCGGAGGTTTGGAGCTTCAAGTATTCTTTGTATATTATGTTTCCTTAGATCTTTATACAGTTGTATTTTCGTTTTTATTTTATTTTCTGTTTATTTTTTTTATTTTATTTCTTTTACAAAAATCAAAAACTCAAAAGTATTTTCTTTATTTTCTGTTCTTATTTCTTTTCAGAAAAACTTAAAATTACGAAAATATTTTTCTTAAATTCTGTTTTTAATTTCTTTTTCAGAAAAATCAAAAATACGAAAAATATTTTTAATTTTTATTTCTTTTTCAGTAAAACATTATAATACAAAAAATAATAGATAATTGAGTAGGATTGAAGGAACATATCATGATACTCTCAATTACAAATGATGGGGCAGGTATCTAATTCATATTCTTTGCACTAAGTTAAGTGTCCCTAGAAGCATGTTGTTGCATGTTGTCCAAAGCCTCTGAGACTCTATGTTTGAAGCCTTAATGAATCGATAATACCAATCGTTTCTTCCCGATAAGGCTAAAAATTCACATAAGTCATTGAGCTACCTTAATCTTCTCATATTGAGTTAAGAGTTAACTGCTTGGTCATTCTTTCGTAGCAGAGGTACATTTCTCTTCGGAATCACCTCTTATACGTCTCCATCATATTCGTTTTCACACTCGTCACCCTTGAGACTCTTAGAAACTACCACTGAGTTTTATGGTTACATAACTTCTGTGTTCATGATCTTAAATTCGTTATCACCACGAATTGAGTGAAACCTACAATCCAACACCTATCTTAGAATTAACGGTGAATAATTAAAATGTTATAGCTTTTCACCATGGAATTGATGAGAATCCACCTTCGTTGTTCGTACTTCAAAATCTCATTATTTTGTTTTTGTGAGATCTTAATGAAATGTTCTAGACCTAAGACATTTCTACCCATAAGATTTAGTTTTTATTTTTCTTGAGCTTTCTATATTATCCATCTACTCAAATATTTCCAAAGCATGCTTGTTCTTATGGCTACACTAGTCAGACAAGTACTTCTTCCAAACGTTCAGACTTATGTTGAGTTTCGAAGTTTGGTTGAAGATAAAGCCACCCTTAAGGCAAAATGAAAAGAAGCCTTTTACTATTTCTCAATAACCAGTTGATCGTAATTCAACGGGACACAACACAAACACTTCATGTCTTTAATGACATCATTACAATCCCTTAGATAACTTGCTTTATTTCTTTATCTTTGGTACACTCGTGCACGAAGATACTAGTAATTTTCAGATAGCCTGGTTCACAGTTCTAATAATTACTTTCATATTCTAAGAACAACAATTAGTGACCTACTGCAAAAGTGTGAACTGAAACGGCCAAAATTAATGGATAAGATTCCGATTTTGGCGCGTGCAGATTTCAAACTGAACTGACATCACAGCGCCTGACATACACCTGTCACACGTCAACTTGTCACACTTTTCCATGCGCTTTTTCATGGATATGGAGTGTCAATCTCCTTTTTTCTCTCACCACTAATTACGTATATAAGGAAATTCAAAGCGTCATTCTTATTCGCCGCTTTCAAAGAATTTCTCCTTCCGGGGCTAAAAAACCCTTTTCTCTCACCACTGTTCATTGTTTTCTCCATCGATCTTCATGGATGGTTCATCAGAAACTCCTTTTTCCGCTGATCAGACTACTTCATCAGGGCTACTGGGCATCAAGGCTAACCAGAATCTCATCTTGGACCTTGATCCATCCAAGTATGACGCTTTTGTCCAACCATTGATCGAATGCCTCAGATATTCTCCTTTGGCTACTGTTCTATCGAAGACGGAACATGTTTCTCTATCTCTTCTATCTAAAGCTTAATCTACTGCTCGTTATGAAGAGAGTAGTGCTACCATTCATTACCTTCGAGCTTGGAAATCAATAGTATCCATCACCAAGTCTAGTTTCAATCGATTAATGGGGTTTCCTTCTGCTAGGGATTTGATAGATCCTGAATCAATCTCATCTTCTGTTATTCTGGAGTTGCTCTATCAGATGGGCTACGTCAACTATCTCGCAGTTCTATCCAAGTTCAAGAAACCTAACCTTCTTCCCATGTGGAATAGGTTGTTTACCCTTATTTTCAACAGCTTCTCGGAGAGGATGACGGGTTCTGATAGTTCAAGTAACCTCTTCCTTACGATTCTCTATGGTGTTTACTCAGGGTTAAATCTAGATTATGGTTCAGTACTTTGGACTCAACCTATTCAGAGTACTATTTTTGTAACAAGGCACTTGGAGATATCCTGTGATCGTTTATGGGCTATCATTGTACAGAGGGAAATTGATCGTCACAATATTTCGGTGATAGAGGGTCGGTGATTGCAGCAATCCCAATTTTCCATACTTCAAATGTCATTGTGTCTGATAGTTTAAGGTTCACCTTCATCAGATCTATTCTAGAAAAATGCTTCGCAATGTTCCAGCAGACAGTTCAGTTAGCAATGAATATCGTAGACAACCAGCATTTGGTCCTTGTCGGTTAACAGCTGAGATGCGAAAGGCCTTAGAAGATGCTGACAAGCCAAAGAAAGGAGGCAAATGTAAAGTGAAGGTTGGGCCTTCCGAGCCTACTCAAACTCCAACGAACAAAGTCAAGCGAATCGCTCGCAAGCCTAAGTCTCATACACTAGACGTTGAGGAGGGTTCAGAGTCACACACCATCTCCGATGTTCACATACTCGAGCAAGTCCAACATACGGCTGAAGACACAGCTGCGACTTCACAACCCATAGTTTCAGACCCAACATCAACTAATCCTAAGGTAACCTTTTATATGCCAACTTCTGTTCCCATAAGATATGACTTTTTCTAGGATTTTAATCCACCTTCTCCACCTGCCACATCTACACCTATCACGATTGCTCCCTGTCCGCCTGTCTCTATGGGGGTTTCGCAACCATAGGTGTCTATAGCACAATCCACTCCTCTTTTCACAGAGTCCACTAAAAAAACAACCACAACAACTAGTTCACCACCTGTAACAATCAACGTATCTGATATGGGGGCAGGTGCTTCTGGTGTCTCTGTTGGTGCTCAATCCACTCTCATCTCACCTCTTCTCCATGATGATCTGAATACTATGTTCGGTGATGATCGGGATGTTTTAGAAGACTTTCACTACAGTCCATTCCATGTGCAAAAATCCAGTGGGGATGATCATGATGCCCCCATGACCAAAAGTTAGTTTAAAGTACTCCAAGACAAGCTAGATTCCTTGCTTGAATCTTCTAAGTCTTCCTCCAGCTCAAAATACTCCATTGAGTCTTATAAAGCTTTGATTGAGATTGTGATGAAAGAACATGCTGCGAACCTTGCAAAAACAAATAAAGAAGTCGAGGATTCACAAAAACTTGCAAGGATACGACCGAAAAAGTCGAAAAACTACTCTCTGATGTTCAATCCTTTATGGGCGTATTCAAAACTTCTTTTGAATCCAACACCGCTACAGTAAATAAGGTTATCGCCAGCCTTAGTTCTTCTCTCCAATGTGAGAAAGATGCTCTTAAAAGATTTGTACAAAGATCCAGGCTGATAAGTCGGCGTTACAAACATCGATCTCCTCCAAAATCGAAAAGCTTTAAGATGATCTGGCTATCGAGAACAAGCTCATGGATGAACTTGCGGTCAAAACTGAAAAGATGAAGGTTTTGAATGTTAAACTGTCTTATGCGAATAAGCAGATTGATGAGCTCAAATCCGAAAAAGTTGTAATAAAGAGTTGTGTTTCCGATGTCAATGTTGACTTATACAATCTAATTGAGACTTGTGAATCTCTTCTCGCAGTTTATGTTCGTCAGCATCTTGTAGAGAAATTGAAGCCTATCTTCTCCATGCTTGACAAAATTCAGGGTGTTCCGGAATCTTCTATTCCAAAACAAGGGGGAACTGGGGAGAACTTCTGCTGGAGGTAAAGAAACTGATGGGGGTGATGATCACGAACAAAAACCAAAGGCTAATGCTCCGAAGGGTAATGAAGCTCTGGGATCTAAAGGAAAAAGAAAATTTGGTGATGATGATGAGGAAGAAGAGGATGAAAATGAGATGTTAAATCATAAAGCTCATGATGCTGAAATTGATGAAAATTTGTGAGTTGCTAGGGAGGTTGAAGAGCGAGAGAAGGCAATTTATGAAGCTGAGGAAACTTTGCAGTCTCAAAAACTCTTTTCCCTCTATGGTCATTGGATGATATTCTGAATGAAGCCATCGATAACCCAAACGTTTATTGGCTAGAACCTATTGGATCGTTTGATTTGGAGAACTCTCCTGGTTTGCAACTTGATCTGCCAATTACTCCAAAGGCCTTTTAGTTTCATTGTTTTGGCAAGTTAGCGAGTGTTCCTCTCTCTGATAAAGTTGTTGATCAAATGTTATTCTCATTCTATCTAAAGCACATGAAGTCACAATACAAAACCTGGAGCTCAAAGAAGATTATTGTTGTCAAGGTTACTAGACCAATTGAAACTGAGAGCTTCATCAATGCTTATTTCAAGACTGCTCGTAGGGCTGCGAGTTCTGTCTTCGAATTTACTCTTACTGATTTTCCCTGCCTTAATCCTTTTGACTGGATCTCTCTATTGCTTCTTTTGGTGAAGGATGAACAAAATTTCGAACCACTTGTGGAAAACATCAAATAATGTTGGTCTCGTACATCCATGAAATTGGAAATATGGTTGTATAGATAGCAATTGTTCTTCGCAAGAAACCTACAATACTTCCCAAGGAACCTACGAAAGATCTTGATAAGACGAAGTTGGGAAGGATATGAAAGGATGATTGGAGTGTCGCATTTCAAATCCGAGAAAGGGGTGATGCTAATTTTCACAATGTTTGCTTCTTTCTACCTCACAAGCATCTATTCTCCACTCCATGTCTTGAATACATTTTGGAGTTCATAAGTCAGTGCAAAGCGAACAATGTTGGGGACAAGAAGTGTTTCTCTGATATGATCAACTGGTACATCATGGTTCACAAGACTCTACTAGGTATTATGCCAAAGCTTTTTTCTGTTCAAAAATGCCAATAGAGTTGAATAATTTTCCTTCCTTATTTAACACAAAGGGGGAGATTGTTGGGTTATTTAAAAGATTGTGTCAAATTTTGTTATGTATGTAGTTAGTCCATTTACGGTTTCGGCCTATCCATCCGAATTTATTATGCTATGGTTTAGCTTTAAATACTACATGCACGTGATGTATTAGGGTTAATCATCGTGTAATTCCCTTATGGGCTTTTACAGTAGAAGTTCTTCATCGAGCTCTTCTAAGGCACTTATTATTAATCATTCGACACCACTTTGATCATTGCTTCTGATGAGATATTAATCTCTTAGATCGTTTAGATCTTACACAGGTTTAGCAAAATGATTCAAACAAAGTAATAAACAAGAGAAGGAATCAACAGTATGCTTAATGATTCAAATGATTTAAGCCTCAGCAGAGCTCGACAAAGAACTTCTGCTGTAGAGGCTTTTAGGGTTACAATCGATAAAAACAATAAACGTTATGAATAATCGACTCCAAAACCTTACGTACAAAGATGCATGCAAGCATCTATAAATACTCAAACCCTAACAAATAAATCACAAATGGACAGGCGCAATCTGGATACAAATTAGGGCTAAGAACCGAGCCCAAGATGCAACATTATACACCCAACAATCTCCCCCTTTGCGTCAAATGGGGCGAGACTCTACTTCGGCTTACTAGACCTAGCAGCATCAGCCTTCTTTGTAACATTGAATAAGCAAGGAATGACGGCGAGAAGAGTTACCCTGAACCGAATATACCACTGGATCATATCGTTGAAGTATTTCTTGTCACTGTCAGAGTTTTGCCTGCATCGATGGATGATCCCCAGAACATGCTCCAGACAAGATGTAGAGTAAAGATGTTTATCCGCTAAGGCAAACAAACACTTCTGGCCTTCTCCTCTTGTGAACATGACCGAGTTTCGCTTCGAGTCAATCCTCCCCATCTGCATTTTGTTCAAATCACTTGCAGAACCGACTGGGGCGACGGTAGGCTTCTTTCTGAGGACATTTGCGATTTCTTGATCCAGCTTGGCAACCTCCATGACATAGCAGCCCAACATCCTTTTTATGTGATCTATGATCGGCTCATGTTCTTTTTCATTGGTGAGGAGGATATTGTGCAGAATGATCCGATCATGAGGATTTAAGTTGGGAAGATCAGCAAGAGAAATGGCATGTTCGGTTTTCTCTGATCCCCTCAAGATTTTGAATCGAGCATTGATGAAGTTGCCCTCTTTTGCAGGTTTGAGAACCCGGACGTTGATGATTTTCTGTGCACTCCATGTTTTGTACTGAGGCTGAGCATACCTCAGGTAGAAATCAATCAACTCCCTGTCAACCTTCGGGTGTGGATGAGGGACTTCAGCAATGTGGCCGAAATCATGAAAGATGAAGGCCTTTCGGGTCAGGGACATGTCGAACTGTGAGTTGACAGAATTGTCTCGATCCAGTGAGATCACAGGTTCTAGCCAGAGGAGACTTGGAGACTCGATTGCTTCTTTGATAAGCTTTTCAAGAGTCCAAGGAGGGAACAGAGTTTTTCGACTTTCAAGGAGATCATGAGCCTCCTTCATCCTCCTTTCATTTGCCTCGGCCTCCCTAGCAACCCGAGCGTTCAAATCCAGTTCTTTGTCCCTGGCCTGCTTCCTCAAGATCTCTGCAATCGTTTCTTTATCTTCATCTCCATCACTATCACCAGTAACCTTCTTGCCTTTATCTTTAGCACCCGAACCTGATGCATGACCAGTTGGTGGTTCGTTTGCTTTGGTTAGAGTAGATGAAGAGATGGGAGGCGGTTGGGATTGAGCTGTGGAAACAGGAGGAGGTTGAGATTGATCACTTCCCTTTGAACTGTCTTCTCCCCCTTGTTTTGGATAGGCCACAGGCTCAGGAAGCCCCTCAATTCGGCTGAGCATGGCAAGTGCAGGAGCAAGCTTCTCATGCAGGGTTCGCCTCACCGAGTAGTTAAGAATCGGGTCATGCGCTTCAAGGATGTTGGAAAGGGCGTTGTGGACATCCGAAACACAAATTTTGATCACTACTCGCTCTGACAGAAGAGTATCAACCTCCTTCCTAGATTGAGAAAGAAGAAGGTTCTTGGCTTTAAGCGCAGAGGTTTTGCGAGCAAGAGCATCCATCACAGAATTTTCTGTGGCCAGATCCTGTTGGAGTTTAGAGAGACGCTCGTCAATGCTGGACTGGAAGGATTTATGGTATGCTTCAAGAGTCTATCGAAGACTAGCAAAGTTCTGATGTTCAGTGGCAAACGAAGTGGTCAGCTTCGTACTAGCAGAATTGACCTTCTCTGCATTGGTTTCGGCAGCCCCCTGCAAAGACTCCAGAAAAATGTTAGCATCTTTGAATAGTTTTTCGACTTTTTCGGTCGCAGCTGTGCATGCCTTTGAGGATGCATCAATGGCAGCAGTGGCAGAGGTGATGGAAGCTTCGTGTTTGTTGGTGAAGTCATCCACCATTTTCTGAATAGCAACCTCTGTCACGTGGGACCGAGAGGAGGAGGAAGAAGTGATGAGATTGTCAATTTTCTCATGAAGTTCTTTGATGTGCTTTTTGGTGACAGGAGCATCATCATCATCATTGCTTTGGATCCGGTAAGGGCTGTAGTATATGGAATCAAAGGTCATATCCTCCCCACCTAAAAATGTCTCGGTTTCGGCTGAGCGAGTGGGAGATAAGGGTGATGTTGGAGGTTCAGTGGTAGGGGTAGGTTCAAGTGTATAAAATGGCTCGGTGGTGAAGGTGGTTTCGGGTGCTGAAGTCTGATCCCCCGTATCAGATACGTTGGTTCGAACCTCACTGATAGTTATTTTGGTAGCTTCAGTGAAAATGGGTGGTGGTATAGGAATAGAGGTGGGTGGTATAGGGTTAGAAGAGGTTATGGGGGGAATGGAAATAGTGGTAGTTATGAGGGGAATAGAAATAGGAGTAGTTATAGGGGGAATGGAAATAGATGAGGTTATGATGGGAATGGAGGTTATGATGGGAATGGAAATAGGTATGGTGGTAGGAGGAGGAGAAATAGGTTTGGATGAAATTGTTACCTCATGTGAAGGCGAATGGGGAGGAGTATCACCTCGAGCTGATTCCTCTGAGTCAGACTTGTCAGCCTCTGAATCGCTTGAGGAAGAAGCGAGAACTAGTTTCCTCCTTGGCTGGTTTTTCTTCCTTTTCGGTGGGGGTGATTGATCTGTCATTGAGGGTTTCCGCTTCTTAGGAGAAGGACCCTTCGCCCCTTTGGCCTTTTTCTTAAGTTTCCCTTTTTCTGGTTTCTTTCCCCTGGCAGCTGGTTTATCTGCGTCATGGATGGACTGAACCATCTCTGCAGTCCGCTCGCTCGGACCCGAAGGACGAAAATCCTTGTAGGTCTTCATGATAATGCTCTCCTTTGACACACTGGCGTACATAGACTCCGAAATGGATCCAATGAAAGAGAACTTGGTGGGATCAGTGACAATTATCTTGGTGGTGTGGAAGACACTGATCGAGGAGAGGGGGAATCGGCTACAGTGGGAACATGAAGCTTGTCCATTGCCCATTTGGTGATGAGCGTCCACAATCTGGCATAGGATACTTCAGTATGAGGGGATGAGGAGGCAAGGCTTTGAATTAGCTGTTGCCAGAGAGCCGAGCCATAATCTAGGTTGATCCCATTGTACAACCTGTAGAGAATTGTCATGAACAATTTACTGGCTCCATCAGAACCATCACTCCTCTCAGATAATCCCTTGAATAGAATGGTGAAGAGGTCGTTCCATTGAGGAGGAAGACACGACTTTTTAATCTTCGTTACTGTAGTGAGGATTTCTGTGTAGCCCATGTTGTAGAACATTGAGAATAACTGTCCCACAGAGAGTGAGTCAGGGTTAACCCTTGATTCATCAGGTTCAAACCCTAGAAGCCAGCAAAAA